>NC_071400.1:4739219-5063356 GCF_022682495.2 Desmodus rotundus | reverse complement strand
TTCGGTTGGGGCTGCAGATAAGGAAACTGAGGCTCAGAAAAGTGAAAGACTTGCCTAAGAATCTTATACCTATTGAATGATGGAGCAGGACAAATTTCCAGGTAAATCCTGTATCTCCTCCCGCATCCCCCAATGTCTCTGATTTGTCAGCAGTACCTGTTACCAAGCCACACGGGTGTTCTTTTGGTACTCTAACTGCTATGGCTAGAGGCTTGCTGTGGCGGACTGAGACTGGCGGAGTGTGGGACCAACGGGGCAGGCAGTCTCAACACTAGCAGACCCTGCGGCCCCACACTCGCGCACAGATAAACCGGGATGAACAGTGGGGAGCGAAGCAGACCAAGCAACCCAGGGCTCCAGCTCGGGAAAATAAAGCCTCAGACCTCTGATTGAAAACACCCGTGGGGGTTGAGGCAGCAGCAGGAGAGACTCCCAGCCTCACAGGAGAGGTCATTGGAGAGACCCACAGGGGCCTAGAGTGTGCACAAGCCCACCCACTCGGGAACCAGCACCAGAGGGGCCCAATCTGATTGTGGGTAGCGGAGGGAGTGACAAAATCTGGTGGGGAGTGGAGCAGGTGCCATTGCTCCCTCTCAGCCCCTCCCCCACGTACAGCATCACAGCACAGCAACAAGCATTACCCTGACTCGGGGAACACCTAAGGCTCCGCCCCTTTAAGTAACAGATGCGCCAAGACAAAAAAAAAAAAAAAATGGCCCAAATGACAGAACACTTCCAAGCTCCAGAAAAAATACAAGTAAGTGAGGAAGAGATAGCCAACCTATCGGATGCACAGTTCAAAACACTGGTTATTAGGACGCTCACAGAATTGGTTGAATTTGTTCGAAAACTAGATGAAAAAATGAAGCCTATGCTAAGAGAAACAAAGGAAAATGTACAGGGAACAAACGGTGATGCCAAGGAAACTGGGACTCAGATCGATGGTGTGGACCAGAAGGAAGAAAGAAACATCCAACCAGAAAAGAATGAAGAAACAAGAATTCGGAAAAATGAGGAGAGGCTTAGGAACCTCCAGGACATCTTGAAACATTCCAACATCCGAATTATAGGGGTACCAGAAGGAGAAGAGGAAGAACAAAAAATTGAAAACTTATTGGAACAAATAATGAAGGAGAACTTCCCCAGTCTGGCAAAGGAAATAGACTTCCAGGAAGTCCAGGAAGCTCAGAGAGTCCCAAGGAAGCTGGACCCAAGGAGGAACACACCAAGGCACATCATAATTACATTAGCCAAGATGAAACAGAAGAAGAGAATCTTAGAAGAAGCAAGAGAAAAGGACACAGTTACCTACAAAGGGGTTCCCATAAGACTGTCAGCTGATTTCTCCAAAGAGATCTTACAGGCAAGAAGGGGCTGGCAAGAAGTATTCCAAGTCATGAAAGGCAAGGGCCTACATCCAGCAAAGCTATCATTTAGAATGAAAGGGCAGATAAAGTGCTTCTCAGAGAAGGTCAAGTTCAAGGAGTTCATCATCACCAAGCCATTATTATATGAAATGTTAAAGGGACTTATCTAAGGAAAAGAAGATAAAAAATATGAACAGTAAAAATGACAGCAGACTCACAGTTATTAACAACCACACCTAAAACCAAAACAAAAGAAAACTAAGCAAACAACTAGAACAGAAACAGAACCACAGAAATGGAGATCACGTGGAGGGTTATCAATAGGGAATTGGGAGGGGGAGAGAGGGGGGAAAGGCACAGAGAATAAATAGCATAAATGATAGATGGAAAATAGGCAGGGGGAGGGTGGGAATAGTGTAGGAAATGTGGAAGCCAAGGAACTTATAAGTATGACCCTTGGACATGAACTACAGGGGGGGAATGTGGGAGGACGGGGGTGGGAAGGATGGAGTTGAGTGAAGGGGCGGAAATGGGACAACTAATAGCATAATCAATAAATATATCAAAAAATAATTTTAGAACCTGTCCTCTGGACACTAGATAAATCTTTTATATGCCTATGAATCTTTTAATGATTATGTATCCCTTAATGTTACCACTCGCCACAATAACTTTCCTGCTTCAGAATTCAGAGCCACTCCACTGCTTTACCATGTTCTTATTTGTAGGAGCAACACAAGGATAATGTGGCTTGCTTAGACTCAGGTTCTGGTTATAGTTTTTAATTAAGGTTGTACTTGCTCTGTGTCCTTAAGAAATTCAGTTAACTTCTCTGATCCTGAGTTTTCATGTGTGCAAAATAAAGAAAATGATATCTAATTCAAAGTGTTGTTCTATGGAGATAAATGAGATTGTATGTTTAAAGTGTTGTGAGGGCTCCAGCCTCACTAACATCATAGAGTGGGATAAAGGAGAATATCTAATAACACAATGTGAAAAAGAAGGACTTGAAAAATGCAGGAGAAGCAGGAGAAAGTCGTGTTTCCAACACAAAAGGGGAAAAAAAAAAACATTTCCTAAAGAAAACAGTGGCCGGTGCTGGGGGAAAAAACTTCATAAATAAGAAAATGATTTAAAATATTCCCTAAAATATGGCAGTAAAGACATCACATGTGACTTCAGGGAGAGAACATTAGGCTAAAAGCCATATTATAATAGACTGGGGAGCTAATGGAAAGTGAGGACATGGAAATATTGAGTGGAGACTACTTTGGCCAAAAGTTTGGCTGAGAAATGAAGAGAGATGAGACTGTTGTTTGAGGAGGAGGTGTGGAAGGTTTGATTTTATGTTGAATTGGGAGGAATTGGAATATGTTTGGGAGTAGAGAGAGTGGATGCAGGATGGAAGGTAAAATTAAAGATATCAGTGAGAGGGGGGGTTAAAAATGAAGCATGATCCATAGGGAGCAGGAGAAAAGGAAGAGGCTCATGCTCTCCTCTTCTCCTCCAAGAAGAAAAGCCAAAAAATGGGTTAAGGGAGAGAGAGAATATTATAGACGTAAGGGAAGGAGTTAGAGGAACTTCATGCCTAAATTTCATTGTCTTTAAGGGAGCTCCTTAAATAAGAATGAATTAAAAGGTGAGCATTTTTCTCCTTGAACCCACTCATTCAGTTATTTATTCACTCATTTATTCAACAAAGATATATTGAGTACTTAGTATGTTTTAGTACTGTTGTGTGTGGGAATTAATCAGTGAAATGACAGATGAGATTCCAGCCACATAGGTTCACACCCCAATGAGAGAAGTTAGAATCAAGAAAGAGGGGTAATGAGGGGCTCTGAAAAAAAAACCCAGCATTTGGGGGTCAAGTAGAGGAGAATCTGGGAGAAGTTAGAGGAAGGAATGAAACCATGGGTTCTATGAAAGTCAAGAGAAGAGAATCAGTAAGGAAAGGTGTTAGGGTGGGCGGGGATATCCCCCTAGCAACCTAAGCCCACCCCTTATCCTGTTAAAGATGTCAGAATATCAGGATGGGTGGGGATATCCGACTGACAGCCAGAGCTCGAAGAGAACCACCAATGATGGATCGCGGCTTTGTTCCAGGAGACCAATCCCTAGCCCTCAAGGGGAGCCAATCAGGATTTTGGTGTATAAAGCGCCGCCATATTCGCTGCTTCTAGCGACTTCTTCGGCTGGAGGATTTCGTCCGGGAACGCAAAACCCAAACAAAGCTCTGTACTGCCTAATTTTGTGGCTGATTGGCTTTATTCTCGGCGGAGCCTAAGAAAACCTTTCAAAAGGAACCAAACAATTTTGGATGTCTCAGAGAATTCAAATAAGACAGGAAGAATCCATGGGTTTGACAGCAAGGAATATGTAGGTGATCTTAAGGAAAACAGAATGTAGTAAGTTTAGAAACAAAGAGATGGAGGTGAGAATAGGAACATGGATGTTTCTCTCCTCTCTTTCTCCATTTCCCTTCTCTCTAAAAATGACTAAATAAAATCTTAAAAAAAAAAAAAGAAATGTGAGAAAAGAAGAGACATGGATGATTCCAGTGTTTTGGCTGTATAAAGTTTCTGTAAGGATGAGTTTAATTAATCCATGTAAAACACTTGGAACAGTGCTTAGCAAGTGCTTGTTGAGTTTTAGTCACTAGTGTAGTGTTATTGGACAAGTTACGGTGGAGGTTAGTAGTTTCATAGTTGCTGCGTGAAGTTGTTTTCCAGATAATATGGCAATAGCTTTTGGACCCTGAAGTTTCCTTGATGCCTTCACCTCAGGCTTCCTCCTGTCCTCAAGGAAGCACCATGGATTACAAAGAGCTCCTTCATCTATAAGATGTGGGTAGTAATCCCTATCTCATAGGACTGTTGTAAGCTATGAAGGGAAACATTTGACTGATTTATAAATACTTATTAAATGTTGTTCCTTCCTATCTTTTCTTCAAAGAAGAATTCTGATGGTGCTGTCCCCATGCTTGCCAATGCACCAGCAAATGCCTTTCCAATTTAGTGTAGTCACATTAAGTATTGCCAGTAGCATAGCATTGCTCTCTATTCTTGCACTCAGTTTGCTGAGCAGGATCAAAGGAGGTAAAACAGTGTATCTGAGAGCAGAAAATAATGATTGAGGCTGGGGTTGTGGGAAGGTCCCTAGTCCTGGTCTTGAAGGATGTTCCCCTGTCAGTTGGAAAGGAATTGTGTTTTAAAAATAAAAGGCAATGTGGTTGTTCCAGGTGAGAGAGTGTCTACAGCCTAAAGTGTCCTTTTTTGCCTCAGTTTACATTTCTTTACCTATAAGACATTTCGTTATAAGGCTTTCTTGGCAACTCAAATTTAACCATCCTGGTGTTTCCCATTTTGTTCTTTGTACCCTGGTCCACTTGTTAGTTTGTTTATTCTTTCGACTATATACCAGAGACTTCTTCCCAGCCCTTCCACTTGCTATCTTTTTGACATTGTGCAAGTCAGTCTGCGCCTCAGTTTTCTCATCCCTAAATTCTGAATGCCACTAGGGTAGTTATGAGGATTAAATAAGTTAATATGTGTAAAATATTGACAAGAGTATCTGGCAGATAGCAAGTGCTTTATAAGTGTTAGCTATTAAGTATTAGCTCATTGTGTTTGCCAATTAGTAGAAGGGAAAGAACATACATTAAACAAGTAAAAAAAATTAATTAATTAAATGATTACACATTGTAATTGAGTGCCAGAAGGAAATAAACAGGGTATGGGGAAAAGGGGGAGGACTGGATCAGTGAGGTTTACATGAGAAAGTGACTCTGCCATGAAGACAAAAAATCCTCCCTTGACACCACATATAGTAACTTCACAATCTTAACTGCACAATCTCTCCTGCTTCCATTCCCTTTTTTCATCATCACAGATCATCCCCTTATTACCTCTTGCCTTGATCATAGCAGTAATCTACTAATCTGTATTTACCACCAGTCTTCACCAATCTATTGCCTACCCTATAGCCACAGCCATCTTCCAAAACTCTAGGGCCTAGGGTATCCTTTGAGCACCTACTCTATGTTACCTTATTTATGAACATTAGCTTTTTCCACATTCACAACAACATGAAGAAAGTATTGTTATCTTCTATCTGCAAATGGGACAACTGAAGCTCAAAGAAAGTAAGTCCTCTGCTGAAGAGCCAACATCTAGAAGATGTTATAGCCAGAGTTGGAGTAGAGGTCTCTGGATTCTAGAGTCTGTATGCCTTCCAGCTGTCTCCCTGGACATTTATTTTATTCACCATGTGATGACTATGGACCCAAGAGAATAATGATAGCAGATACTTATATAACATTTGCCATATGCCAGGCACTGTTACATGCATTCATTCATTCAATCCTCAAAACAACTCTATGAAATAGGGACTACTGTAATCTCTATTTTAGATATGAGGAAATTGAGGTACAAAGAAGTTTAAAAACTTGCCTAAAGTTCCACAAAGGGTCCAGGGAAATGGCGCAACCAACCATTTCCCTTTGACTCCTGTGTACTTAGAATGCATATATAATGATAGATGTTATTCTAGACTGTTGCTATTATAAGTATAGTCTGGTTCAGCAGCAACAGCATCACCTGGGGATTTGTTAGAAAGTCAGAATCTTGGCTTTACATCAGACTTACTGAATCAGAATCTGGTCTTTAATGATATCCCTGGATGATTTGTACACACATTAATATATGAGAGGCATTGCTATGGAGTTTCAAGGTCATCTAGTTTAACAATCTCTTCAGGGACAGGGCAGAATGAAGAGGTACATAGATTAGCTATTTTCTTTTTTTTAATTAATTAATTTATTTTTATTCAGTTACAATTGTCTGCATTTACTCCCCTTCCCTCCACCCCACCCCAGCCAGTCCCACCTCCCTCCCCCCTCTACCCTCCCCCTTGATTTTGTCCTTGTGTCCTTTATAGTAGCTCCTCTAGACCCCTCTCACCACTATCCCCTCTCCACTCCCCTCTGGCCATTGTTACATTGTTTTTAATTTCAATGTCTCTGGTTATATTTTGTTTGCTTTTTTCTTTTGTTGATTATGTTCCAGTTAAAGGTGAGATCATATGGTATTTGTCCCTCACCGCCTGGCTTGTTTCACTTAGCATAATGCTCTCCAGTTCCATCCATGCCATTGCAAAGGGTATAAGCTCCTTCTTTCTCTCTGATGCGTAGAATTCCATTGTGTAAATGTACCATAGTTTTTGGATCCACTCATTTGCTGATGGGCACTTAGGTTGCTTCCAGTACTTGGCTATTGTAAATTGTGCTGCTGTGAACATTGGGGTGCATAGGTTCTTTTGGATTGGTGTTTCAGGGTTCTTAGGGTATAGTCCCAGCAGCGGAATTGCTGGGTCAAAGGGCAGTTCCATTTTTAGTTTTCTGAGGAAATTCACAGATGACATAAAGGGCTACAAAGTGCTTGCTGGCATTTATTTATTTATTTATTTATCTATTTAAAAATTTATTTAAATTTAATAAACACTTATATGTTAGTATGTCCCAGACACTGTTTTTTTTTTTAAAGATTTTATTTATTTATTTTTAGAGAGAGGGGAAGAGAAGGAGAAAGACAGGGAGAGAAACATCCATGTGTTGTTGCCTCTTGAGTGCCCCCTACTGGGGACATGGCCTGCAACCCAGGCATGTGCCCTGACTGGGAATCAAACCAGCAACCCTTTGGTTCACAGGCCCGAGCTCAATCCACTTAGCTACACCAGCCAGGTCCCAGACACTGTTTTAAGTTTCTTATAATATTATCACTGTTTTATATATTAACTCATGTAGTCCTGAAAACAACCTTATAAAGAATCATTATTGCTCCCATTTTACAGATGAGATTAGTGAATCCAAGAGTAGTTAAGTAACTTGCCCGAGGTTACACAGCTAACAGCCAAAGACCCAGGATTCCAGCATGCAGTTTTCCCTCCTTCTAGGCCTCAACTCACAGTAACAGTGTAAGAGGCCTCATTTTGGGCCCAAATCTAACCAGGGACCATATATGGAGTTCACTTAAGACCTATTAAAAGTCATCTCAGGGCCTATTCAACCTTTTTTTTCTACCCAAAACTGCTGCCCCTGTACTGAGACTCCACCCTAAACTCCTAGCATATAGCTTTTGCCCACACAAGGTGGGGAGTCTGATCATGGCACATTGGTTGGTCCCCTTCCCCATGCCTTAGCTGAAAGTTTTCTTCCCCTCTACCCATAATGCTGTTTGCTTTTCCATGTTTTTTTGGGGGGGTTGTTTGGGGGTTTTTTGCCCTCCCCCTATCTCCATCTATCAAACAGCATTTGCCTTGCCTGCATCTTATCATGCCTGGCTACGTCTACATTCATATTCTCTCTCTCTCTCTCCTTCCCTCCCTCCTTCCCTCTTCTTGCTCCGCCCCATGGCCCTTCTAGCCTGTACCTTATAGGTTAGCTATAAACTATATTATTATATCATTATTCTCTACTGTGTTCTGTTCTTTGACTATGCAGTTTGTCTTATCTCCCCAATTCCTCTGGAAATTCTTCAACATCAGGGCCTACTAATATTCCAGGACTTCTTTACTGCTGCCTCTGAGATCATAGACTCATAAATCCCCAGAGTGTCATTGCTGGAAGAGCCCTTAGGGACTATCTAGTTCATTTACTTCTTTGATCAGAGACTCTGGGGCCCGCAGAAGGTGAATCCAATCCAATTCCACTTTATTTTCAATGTTTTTTCCCCTCCTTTATGTATCCTCTCCTCCTCCTGTCTAAATCTTACCTACCCTTCTAAAAGGAAGAGTTTGGTTTTTTTTTTAAGTCAGGGCCAGACCTGGGAGGTGCTTTTTCCACAAGTCTGAAAATTGTTAATTTTTCAACACTAATTTTCCCTGTCAAACTCCAGTCTTGCTAACACCAGTGTATAGAACTTTTGAGGAGCTGAGCTGCATCCTACTGTGAAATAGTCACAAGAAATGGAATCTGCAAGATGCCTCCAACCACTTGACCTTCCTTCTGTTTCTCCAGACTAAGCAGGACCTGACTCTCTGCCCATCTACCTTCTTACCCCTGCTTCTGTCCTGGAACTTTTCAGCTCCTGCCATAGGAGTGGCTTGGTCACTATTTACCACCTCCTCTTTTCCACCCTCCCCACTGTGTTCCTCTCAGGGGCGGCACTTCTTTGCGTAGCCACGCCTAGACACTTGAGTAGTCCAATAGCTGCCTCCTGAGCCCCACAGAGGTGGAGAACTAGGCATAACTTGAAAGGAAAAGAGATGGGTTTGGGCTGTTGTTGCTACACGTGGATGTGAACTGAGTCAGAGAGGAGCTTTGATTGCAACGGATTTCATCTACTGTGAGTGTGATATGCAGGCTGGGGACTGGGGGGTGGGGGCTTGGTGGGATGGCTGGCCCGTCCTGAGGCACATTTGTCCAGGAATTCTGTTGTTGCAGCAAGATCCATCTATCCATCCATTTACAGGGTAAATATGGGAACACCCTCTGGCATGGTAAGGAAGTTCAGAGCTGTGAGAAATGCGGTGGAAGTTCAAGATCAAGTTAGGATGACCCTGTTTAGACTCTCCAAAGTCAGAACGACTGGGAAAGCATCTGTAACCATCTATTAGTCTATCCATCTGTATCTGAGTGCTGTTTCAGGTGACAGGGCCCTGGGATAGTATTCTGATCGCCTTGGCAGTACGTTCTTTCCTGTGTAAGCTTTTACTGGACTCCCGTGGCATCTGGGAACATGCCTGGATGTGCCCAACCACCCTGAGCATCTGAAGTTGGGAGATGAGGAAGAGAGGGAGGCTGAGAGCTTAGGGGAGGGAGGGAGGGGTTGGATCAGACATGTGAAACATCCAGAGGGAAGTTGAGCTGCCAGCCCACCCATGTGGCCCCTGGGCAAGTCAGGGCTTGTGGAAAGAGCACACAGGCTCTATTTGGGGGCTTTCAGTCTTCCCCCTCACCCAGCCGGCTGGGTTTCACTTGATCCCTCACTCTTGGAATCTAAGCCCAGGGCAGTGATATTTTGATCCTGCCTTACCCCAAACACTGGCCAAGGCTGAGGCAGCTGTGAGAACTGGGAGACAAGAAGAGACCCGCCAGAAACTGGGCTGAGAAAGCAAAGACATCCAGGTCTGATTTGAACAAGTGTTAGCATGTCATGCAGAGTGACTAAGGGAGAAAAGTAGGGAACATCTCCTACATAACTCTCCTATTCCTTCCTTCACCCTAACACACCTTTAATTCAACATAAGAGACTCACTGAATACTTACACTATGTGAGACAGAGAAATGCTTAAGGTATAGGCTGTGCTCATTGAGACCTGACACTCTCAACATAAGAAAAAATAAATATAACACAAGATAGTCTTAAAAGTTTCAGTCAAAATTCTTTGAGGTTATCAAGTAAGGAATATAACAAGTTGAGCCAGGGAAAATCAGAAGGGGGGTTTTGACTGTTTTTTGAAATTGTAATACCTTTCAGGGCTCCAGAGCTAGACTACTTGAGTTCATAGCTAATTTCCATCGTATATAAGCTCATGTGACATTGGACAAGTAAAATTACTTCCCCCTCTCTGAACCCTGATTTACTCTAGGCTAAGATGAAGATAATAATAGAGCTTACTTCATCACATTTTTGTAAGGATTAAATTAGATAATCCATATAAAATACTTGTACACACTTAGCACAGTGGCTGGACCAAAATAAACACTCAATAAATGTTAACTATTATTATTATTTAATATGGACCATGAACCACAGATAGGATTTCAACAGGTGGAGATAGGACAGAAAGCAGTCTAAGCAGAAAAAAACAACAGGAACAACTGTTTGGCAGCAAGGAAGATCAGGGCATGTGAAAAGAATACTGGCTGAACGGGATGTTAAAGTACAGTTAGGGGAAAAGTGGAACTTAAAATTGCCATGGTTATATTGAGGCAAACTGGAAAATTTTGGATGCTGTACTTTCGGTTTGATTCAGCAGATAGTGGAAAGGCATTGTAAGTATCTGAGCTAAAGAAAAAAGTAAAATCTGTGTTTCAGGAAGAATAACCTGGTAAATGTTAGCGAACTGGATTAAAGTAGGGAAACATGAGAGATGTAAAAACCAGATGCAGAAAGGGAATAATTTCCTGGAACTGAAGTGGTGGCTATGGGAATAGAAAGACAGCAGTGAATTTCACAAGGCACTACAAAAGTTTAATCTACAGAACTTAGAAGTTGATAAATTATATGAGACTGAAAAAGAACGAATGAAAAATGAGAATCTCTTGGGATTGGCTTAGACTTTGAAAGGTTGTGCATTGCAATCACACTTCCATCCACTTCTGTGGATAGTACAATAGAAAGGATATCCACCTTCTGAATTAGACACAACTATGTGTAAGTCCTGGGTCTGCTGTTTACCTGCTGTTTGTGACCCTAAACATATTATTTATCTCTCATGTCCAACCAGTATTGCATTTCCATAGGGCATTTAGAAATATGTGTGAAGAGTGTGATTGATTTTTGCACAAATACTGAGGTACTACTGCGTTTAATGCCAATGAATTTGATACAACAAAGAGCTGCTCTTCCTACCCATTTATACCAGTAGTAAGCCCAGTGAGAAATACTGAACTTCTCTGATTCTTGGTTTTCGGTGCTGAAAAACAGGGAGAGTAGTACCTATGTCATAGTGCTGATGGGAAGATTAAAAGAGATAATCCCTGTAAAGTATCTAGCACAATATCTTACACATGGTAGCCTTTCATGAATCATAATATTCTTTCACCTTAACTGACTTCATCTTAAAAACACCCTTGATAGTCTCTGCTTTGAACGCTGCCAGAAGGAGTGTTACTTACTGATCTCTGAAATCCATTCTCTCCATGGGAAGCCTTGACTCTTCAAAAGTTCCTCCTTTTGTTAAAGGGAAAACAGTCTTCCTGTGGCTTTTACCCAGAGATCCTAGTAATTCTCCATGGGACCACTCACCATAGTTTTTTTAGAGATCTAAAGACCAGAGACCACATCTTCCTGCATCCTCCATTCCGAGGTCAAGCAGCCTAGCTCTTCCATCATCTCTCATATGGCATGGTGTCAACTCAAATAAGACTCTGATGTTTTGAGCTTTATGAATTGGGGCAATGGTCATGATTTCAAAATGTTGGGAAACATTGCAAAAGGAACAGAATGGGTGAATGTGACAAGTTGCTTCGTAACGTACCATTCTTTTTTGTAACATACTATTTCTTAAGTCCTGCTATGTGCCAGTTTATTTCAAATCTATCATCCAACTGACTCCTTACCCCAGCTTGGAAAGGTACAAGTGTTCTTGTCTTAACTTTACAAGTGGCAAAACAGGTCCAGAGAAAATGAAACTTGCTGGAGATCGTTTAGTTTAGATAGTGTCTGAGCCAAAACTGGAAGCCATATTTTTCTTACTCCCAGGTCAGTTGGTTTGTTTGTTTTGTTTTGTTTTGTTTTTTTCACTTTCTGTGGCTCCTTGGATTTAAGGTGCAGACAGGGCAATTATGCTAACTTTGGCAGTAGAGAAGGGATCCACTAATTACCTTACACTAATTATTCCTTCTTTGAAGGAACTCATTTAGAGAAGCCGTTTAAGGGGGACAAAAGGCCCTAGTTCCAGAGGAGAGTCAAGCAATACCCCTCTACTAAAGAACACAAGCCAGGCCAAAAACCCCTACTTTAGATGTCTTCTTGAGCTGCTCCCACCTGAATGCCTCCTGCAGAAAGGGAGACATCTTTTGTAGCTATTCCTCAGAGCTGAAGCTTGATATTAAATGATAAACACTTTTTTCTCCGTTTTTTTTTTTTTCCTGGAAACTAGTTCCACTCATCAGTTGTCCCTTTGGGTTCTTAACAAGAGGGATGTGAGTCAATTTTACCAGCAGTCAGTAAAATGAAAGGAATATTCTTATGTGCTCATGTGAGATATGAAGATGGTGAAATTTTGTCTTGGATTACAATTAACTGTATGTGTTTTCTTACAAAACTATGATTTCCTAAAGGTAAAGAAGATGCTTTATTCAACTCTGTTTTTTTCCTCTTGTCACCAAACCCCATTAGAATGGCTAGAATAAAAGGTTCTTGCCAAGTTTTTTTGAGTACCCAGATAACCATTCTTCATATCCCAGTGTGACTACAATTAAGATATCTCTCAAGTGCCCCAAAATACATCATTATATTCTCAAAAATAAAGGAACTGTTGAGTAACATATGTGGGAGAATCAAAAAGTAAGATGTTTTAACTTTTAGGAGGTTGTTAGTCACCATGTACATTAGCCAAAGAGAGTGGGCAGCACCACTTTCTTTCCATGGGCCACCTCTCCCTGACCCAGCCCACCCTTTGAAATTGTTCCTGTTGAGGGCAAAATAAGCCAAAATTAGGCTTTGGAAATGCAGAAAAAAAGAGAGAGAGAAACTAGAGCCATGACAATATACTCAGAGTGATCAGTCCTGAACTTGGACCTACCCTCTCTTTAATTATAGAAAGTACACAATCCACTGGGCCCTGGATTTGGAAACTTGGATTATAGTCCTGGCTCTGTCACTGACCAACTACGTTACTTTACGAAAATTCTAGCCTTTCTCTGGGCCTCAGTTTCCCCATCAGGATCATTAGGTTATCTTGAAGAATCCTTTTGGGATTTCATGATAATATTTCCAATTATCTGATGGTTTGAAGTTTTAACCAGTTCCTGAAGAGAAGAAAAGTAAGTCATAATGAAATGTGTTATCTTGTGAGTTCTGATGTGGCAGTTACTGAAAGAGTTCAAATAGAGCTGAGTGGTATTTTTTTAATTGGACAACAGGAAGCTGGGACTAAGATGAGTTTCCAACTCCCTTCTTTTTATTTTTTTAAGATTTTATTTGTTTATTTTTAGACAGAGGGGAAGGGAAGGAGAAAGAGAGGGAAACATCAATATGTGGTTGCCTCTCAAGCACCCCCTATTAGTGACCTGGCCCACAACCCAGGCATGTGCCCTGACTGGGAATCGAACTTGCAACCCTTTGGTTTGCAGGCCCGCTCCCACTCCAGTGAGCTACACTAGCCAGGCCTCAACTCCCTTCTAACTCCAAGATTGTAGGATTCTGTAAATTGTCTTATAGAATATGCACTTATATATGAGACCATAGACTTTTTATTACATCAGTTTCACCCTTCCCCCACCATCCTCCAAGTATTATACCTTTTTTTCTGTTCATCAAAAAAAAAATGCAAGGATTATTTTAATATCAGTATCCCACCATGTACAGGCAAGTTTCATTCTATGGACTGATTCTCACATTACAATTGTAACAATAATTGGTCCTGAACTATGCTTGCATATGTCCATTCATTTGAATGTTTACTTTGTTATAATATTTCATTTCCTGGCCTATGAGGCAAAAATGTTGTGCCTGATAGAATTTAGATTGCTATGGGAGGAAAGGCACTGTTCTTATTGATATCTTCAAAGAGATAGAGCTATTCCAGATTGCTTGATAAATTAGTCAGGGTGGAGAGAATGTGGGGCAAGACCAAAAAAACTTTAATAGATGTCAGAAATTAGTGCACATGACTGATTTTTACCCAGTTCCAGCCATGAAAAAAATCATACCATGAAATCAATTTCCAGCTGGAACAACTCAGCCAAAAGCATAACCATCTTGGGAAGTCAATTAATATCCACTCCCAGTGCTGGTGGTGGGATAACTAATTTTTGATGATCCCATAATTTTACGGTATCTTGTCATGCTTGATACATGAATAAGTGAATCACTTTGGCAAGGGTCACAGCAGAGCAGCAAGTGCTTCAGTTATTGTCTGAGTGTTCATCTGGACTGTGGCTTATCTCCAATGTCCTTTACTCTCCAGCTCTGGGTGGGATAATAACATCACAACAACCCCTTACATGTGTAGTACAACCCAGAGTTTCCAGAGCACTCTCACATACATTATCTCATTCTTCCCTTGAACATCATCCAGGGGAGTTTCTGTGCCTTTGCTCCCACTTGGGAAGACTGTTTCAGCAATCACTAAAAGAATATTTTCCCATCATATTCAGCCCAAAGTTTGCTTTTATTAATTATATCACTATAGTCTTGGCTACACAGTCCTTTTTCTTCTCGTTTTCACAATTCTTCCTAAGCCATTGCCAGGCACTAACCAAATATTTATATACTTGGTAGCTCTTTGTCTTCCTCAGTTTAGAGTCTTTTAAGTCATGTTTGTCTCTTTAAGTTCATACTTTTTTGTCGTGAATGTTTGTGATCACACATGTTTTGAAGGAGAAAGAATGTAACTCATACGGTTAGCATTAGCTTTTGGCTGAATGCAAATGGCCCAGTTCAATTGGTTATTAATTGTATCTGTACAGTGACAACTGGTTTTAATAATTTTTTTCTTTTTCCACCCCAGCACCTTTGTCATTATCTGTTGTTCTGTACGCTCAAATAAAGAGCAAGGTAAGTAGGTGAAATTTCTTTAATTTTGCACAGCTTCCTTCATTCTCCTCTGTTGATATACTAATCTTAATATTAGTGGAGCAGATGATGCTATCACTATCATTTGAAATTTTTCAGCCACTTTGGAAATGGAAAGAGAAGCCTGCTGTAAACTGTAATAACCATCTTTGGTTTCTTTCTCTTTTTTTTTTTTTTTTTTGAATTTTATACACTTAAGGTTTATTTATTTTTTATTAAATCATTTTTATTGTTTTTCTATTACAGTTGTCTTAATTTTCCCCCTTTGCCCTCCTCTGCCCATCCCACCCTCCCCCACTCCCACATTCAATTCCCACACTGTTCATGTCTGTGGGGCATTCCTACATGTTCTTTGTCTACTGCCTTCCCCTTCTTTCCACCATTGTCCTCCTACTCCCTCCCCTCTGGTCACAGTGATCCCACTGGTGGGAATACACCCTAAGAATCCCAAATCATCAATTCAAAAGAACCTATGCACCCCTATACTCATACTGGCTCTATTTACAATAGCCAAGTGCTGGAAACAGCTTAAGTGCCCTTCAGTAAATGAGTGGATCAAAAAAATGGTACATTTACACAATGGAACACTATGCAGCAGAAAGAAAAAAGGAGCTCCTACCTTTTGCAACAGCATGGATGGAACTGAAAGTATTGTGCTAAGTGAAATAAGGCAGTCTGTGAAAGACAAATACCATACGATCTCACCTATAAAGAAGAATCTAATGAACAAAATAAACTAATAAACAAAATAGAACCACAAGCATGGAAACATGGATTAGACTGACAGTGGTAAGAGGGGAGGAGAAAGAGGGACAATGGTGGAAAGATGGGGAAGGGACTAGACAAAGAACATGTATGAATGACCCACAGGCATGGACAACAGGGTGGGAACTGACTATGGGAGTGGGGGGCAGGTGCGGTGGAATGGGCAGAGGAGGGCAAAGGGGGGAAATTGGGACATCTGTGGTTTCTGAATTATTTCTATTCCATGAACATATAATATACTTGAACATTAAAAAACAATTTACTTTCATCACATGCCTACAAAGTGAAATCAAAATAATGCATCCCTAATCCTGATGCTCATTCACCTCCCTGTACCAACAACTGACAGTGTTGCTCTCCCCTTTTTTTAAAATCAAGGACATTCTCTTATATATCCACAATACAAATGTGTCAAGATCAGGTAACTAACTTATAAAACACTTCTCTAAACCACAGACATTATTAAGAGTTCACCCATTGTCTTACTTGTCCTCTGAAGTAAGAATATCTCAGGTGCAGGATCCAACCCAAGGTTACCTGTTACATTTTAGTTGTCATGTCTCTTTAGCCTTCCTTCATGTGGATCAGTCTTAGTCTCTTTATTTTGTCCTCTTAACTTTGACATTTTGAAGACAGGGGCAGTTATTTTGTAGAATGCACCTCAATTTGGGTTTGTCAGATACTTCATTAGATTCAGGTTATACATAGATGGCAGGAATACTCCAGAGGTGATGTGATGTTCTTCTCATTGAGCCTATCAGGTGGCAGGAGATTGTGACTCGTTCCCATATTGGTGATGTTAACTTTGATCACCAAATCCTAGACATGTCTTCCAGCTTTCTCTAGTGTAAAGTTGCTATTTTCCCCTTTGTATTAAATAACTAACCTGTGGGGAGATTACTTGAAGTTATGAGTATTGTGTTCCTTACAGTAATTGATTGCTCATGCCTGAATCAAATAATGATTGCCAAATAGTGATTTATAAAGTCTATTATTCCTCCTGCATTTATTGTTGACATTTTACTGTATAGGTCTTTTCTTCTCCCACACTTATTTACTTCTGTCAATATGGATCCATGGATTCTGACTTTATTCAATGGGTTATAATCCACTACTATCATTACTTATTTTGATGCTCAGATTGTCCTACGTTTGACCAGTGGGAGTTCCTTCAGGCTGCCGTCTGTGCCTGTCATTGTTTGAGCACATTCTACTTCTGGAACAAGATGGTCCAGGCTTACTCTCCCAGCCCCAGCCCTGGACTCAACCACTTTGCTAAGCACCCCTGGGGTCTTTTTAGTGGGGAGTGTTGTTAGAACCCAAGATCTGGAAACTAGGTGTGCCCACTGCCACTGAGGTGTTATCACTCATGGCCTTCTAGTGAGCAGATGGGGGAAAATAGCCATTTCATATTATCTTTGCCTTTCACCATTTTATATTTGTAGCTCCTTTCTCTTACCACAAGAAGCCTGGCTCTCAAGAAAATCAATATATTTACTCCTTTGCTCAATTGTACAACATACATAAATTTTGTTTCAAAATTGCTACACCCACACTATATTAACAATAAACCTACTAAGCTGTTAAGTCAAATTGAAGTTTCTTTGCAGTTCTTTTGGTCCTTATATCTTCAAACTGAGAGGAATGAAAGTACTATAGCTAAAAGTTACTCAGATTCTTTTGCACTTTTTAAATTATGGTTGTTATCCACTTGGTATATAGTTAAGTTTTTTTTATTTCTGTTTGTTTTCAACTTGAAGTTAAAAAATCCTTGTTGATTTAATTTCTGGCATTTTAATTATGATGTGTCCTGGTATGGGCCTCTTTGAGTTCATCTTGTTTGGGACTCTCTACACTTCCTGGACCTGGATGTCTGTTTCCTTCACCAGGTTGGGGAAGTTTTCAGCTATTATTTCTTTAAATAGGTTTTCTATCTCTTTCTTTGCCTCTTCTCCTTCTGAACTCCCTATGATTCGAACTTTGTTACTCTTAGTGTTGTTCCAGTGGTCCCTTAAACTATCTTCATTTTTTAAATTCTTTTTTCTTTTTACTGTTTCAATTTGGTGTTCTATGCTACCTTATCTTCCAAATCGCTGATTTCCTCTGCTTCATCTTATCTGCTGATTCCATCTAATGTATTCTTTATTTCAGTTAGTGTAGTCTTCATTTCTGACTGGTTCTTTTTTATGTTTCTTATCTCCTGTTTTATGTTTCCTATCTCTTTGTTGCAGTTCTCACTGAGATCATTGAGAATCCTCATAACCAGTATTTTCAACTATTTATCTGATAGACTCCTTGTCTCTGTTTAACTTAGTTCTTTTTCTGGGGTTTTGTCCTGATATTTCATTTGGAACATATTTTTCTGGGTACTCATTTTGGCTGTTTCTCTGTTGGTTTTTATGAATTAGGCAAAACAGCAACGTTTCCCAGTCTGGAAGAAGTGACCTTGTGGAGGAGCTACTCCTTTGTAGACTACATGTATTAGGTGTCTTTGGCAGGCCAGCTGAAGTGTGCATGGGCCACAGGGAGTGGCAGGGGTGGGATCCAAGGCTTACCAGGGCCTAGAGCTGTAGGTAGAATCAGCTCAGGTTTCAGGTAATCCCAGGAGTAAGCCACACCAGGACCTGGAACCAAAACTAGAGCAGGTGCAAGCTATAGGGATTCCTAGAGGTAAGCTGCTGGGGCTGTAGCTGACATGAGTTTTATCTGCAGGAAGTCCTGGGGACAAGTCATACCTAGCTGGAAGCTGTAGCTAGGCCATTGTGAGTTGGGGGAAGTCCAGGGGCAAATCAGCTCTAGTTTCCTTGGCTGGAAGCTAGAGCTGGAGCCGGCTACAGACAATTTGTGTGTGGTCTCTATCTCTCTGTCTTTATTGTGCAGAAGCTATTAAGTCAGCCCTCAGTTCTTCAGGGGGAATTGCTCTGTCTGTAAGCATAAATTTGATGTGTTCCTGGGAGGAGCTGAGTTCAGAGTCTTCTTATGCTACCATCTTCAACAACAAACCAAGCAGTGGAGAAATGTGCTCCCAATGTTGACCTCCCCACTGAAACTTAAGTTTAAACGGACACTTGTTTTGGGAAACTCAGATGGGTCTCACCCTTTAATTCTTAAAACGTTGTCCTATATTACCCTATTCAAGTTCTATTCCTTCTTTCATTGTTGCCCTTCTTAGTTGCTGATGCCTATTCTTTCTCTTCTAACTTCAAATATGGATGTCCCTCAATGTTTTGTTTGCTTTTGGCATTTTTTTCTGCTCTAGGGCAGCAATTTTGAAGCAGTAAGCCACAGGAGTTTTTAAAACATACTATACCTGACTGTTTCCTCAGGGGCACTGACCTTTATTTCCTTAGATTGTCAAATAAAAAATGACTATAGCCAACACAACAGTAGCCGTCTGGTGTAAATGAATCAAAATACCTATTTTACTTTTGTAGAATTGGCAGAAAACATATTTTTTGGTATGCCACAGAATTTTAATAATTAGTTCATGTGTATCATGAGAGAAAAATGTTGAAAATCGCTGCTCTAGTCCAGTGTTTCTCAATTTCTCAGAAGTTTTAGTTTAATTGGTCTTAAGATATAGGTATTATTTTAAATTTCCCCAGACAATTCTGATGTACACCTATAACATAGACTTTTTATGCATTTGACTTGTCTTTAGCCCTAACCTATGTTCTATGTGTTTTAATTGCCTGCTAGGCACCAGCCCTGACGTGCTTGCTCCTCTGTCCCCTCCAATCCTACATACTCAAAATAATTTGAAAAACTGAGCATGTTGTCTTTTCTTTTAATAAGCAACTTCTCTTTATATTCTTCATAGCCCTGAGGTTCTCCTGGTTTTCCAAGCAAAAAACTCTCAGAATCTTCTCTGACTCATGTCTTCCTTGGCTCTCACATCCACAGAATTGCAAGGTCCTATTGACTTTCCTTGTAAGGTCTGTATCTCTCATCATCACTTTCTTTCTATTCCTATTGTTACCACCTTTGTCCTGGCCTTTATCTCTTAAGGCTTGGGCAGTTACTCTGCACAGGCATTATTTAAAGTATACTCAGATTAATGTTCAGAAAATACCTTTTTTTCTTCTTTTTGTTTTATTTATTTTTTTAACATTGTTTAAAATTCCTTTATTGTTGTTCAATTACAGTTGTCTGCATTTTCTCCCCACCACTGCCCCCACCCCAGCCAAATCCACCTCCCTCAGTATTTTTTAACATTTTTTATTGTTCAAGTAGTTTTCTGCCTTTTCCCCCACCCCTCCCGCAACTTAAAATGTTACTGATGAAAAATTAAAAATTTTAAGATTTTATTTATTTATTTTTAGAGAGAGAGAGAGAAAGGAGGGGGGAAAGAGAGGGAGAGAAACATCAATATGAGAGAAACATCAATCAGCTGCCCCTCATAAGCGTGCCAACCAGGGATGGAACTGGCAACCCAGGCATGTGCCCTGACTGGGAATTGAACCAGCAGCCTTTCATTTTGTGGGATGACACCCATCCAACTGAGCCACACTGGTCAGGATGAAAAATTAAATATCAATGACAGGCTAGCAAGACCTCCCTTCCCTATTTTAGGGTTCACTGCTACCTGGGAAATTACATTAAACTCATATATCTTTTTTTAAGATTTTGTTTATTTACTTCTTAGAGAGAGGGGAAGGGAGGGACACAGAGAGGGAGAGAAACATCAGTGTGTGAGAGATACATAGATTCGTTGTCTCTTGCATGCCCTGAACTAGGGATCCTGGCCTGCAACCCAGGCATGTGCCCTGACTGGGAATCAAATCTGTGACCTTTTGGTTCACAGGCCAGCCCTCAATCCACTGACCCACACCAGCCAAGGCTAACCTCATGGATCTTAAATTACCTGTGAGTTCTGGTTTTGTTTATTACTAGTTAAATAAATTTAGGGGAATCTTTTCCCTTCAAACTTGTTTTTTTTTCAATCTGTATTAAGTGATGCTAATAATCTCTGGCTTACTTTTAGGGCTATTCTAAGTATCCATTGGGCTAACTGATGTGAAACCCCTTAAAAAATTTGAAACCTTTCCCTCAAGCAAAAGATTGTTACTGTTATTTTGTATATTTTTACTATCTACTCAACCAACGAATATTTATTTAGTGTCTATTATGTGGCAGGCACTCTTCTAAGCAGGGAAGATAAAGTAGTGAACACTACATAATAGTTGGGAGAGGAACCAGCAATAAAGAAATAAATATGATATATTATATCACATTGTCATAAGTGCTATTGAGAAGAATGAAATAGGAACAGGAGATAGGGAAAATGGAGGAAAGTTGCAGTTTTTCTCTACTTTATTTTTTATGGTTTATTCTATTATAGTTGTCCTCATTTTTTGCCCTTTTGCCCCCCTCCACCTAGCTCACTCCCTGCTCCCACATTCAATCCCTTCTCTGGTGACCATGTTCATAAGTCATTCACACATGTTCCTTGACTAGTCCCTTCCTCTTCCTTCCACCATTCTCCCCTCTCTCCTCCCCTCCTGCAGCTATCAGTCTGTTCCATGTTTCCATGTCTCTGGTACTATTTTTCTCATTAGTTTATTTTGTTCATTAGATTCCACTTTTAAGTGAGATTATATGGTATTTGTCTTTTGCCAACTGGCTTATTTCACTTAGCATAATACTCTCCAGTTCCACCCATGCTGTCACGAAAGGCAGGAATTCCTTCCTTCTTTCTACTGTGTAGTACTCCATTATGTAAATGTACCACAGTTTTTGAATCCACTTATCTACTGATGGGCATTTCGGCTGTAGTCACAATTTTAACAGACTGGTTAGAGAAGCCTCACTAAGACAATGGTATAATAACAAATACTGAAGAAGTTGAGGGAGGTAGCCATACGGATATCTGGAGAAAAAACATACCTAACTGAGGGAACAGCAGATGTGAAGGCTTAAAGTGGGAGCATTTCTGGTTAAGTTTGATGAATAGCAAAAAGGTCAACACGGCTGGAGTTAAAGAGAAGAGAAGAAGAGTAGTATATCATCGGGTCAAATGGTAATGGGTTAAGAGGAGGTAAGCAGATCATATAAGGCCTCATTGGTCAGTATAAGATCTTTAGTTTTATTGAGTGAGGTGGAGAGCCATTGATGGATTTTGAGGTTGGAAATGATATAATCTAACATGTTTTCAAAGAAACACTCCACCCTTGGCACCTTTATTACCCATTCATTCTAGAAAAAAATGGAGGGGCCCCAAGTTAACTTCCTTACCAAGTTCCTTCTGAATGTGGGGAAACAGAAAACCCTTTTTCTGATTATACCTTATATTCAGACAAAATAAACAAGAACCAAAAAGGGCCCTCAAAACAGTGATTTTCAAAGTTGGCTGCACATGAGAATAACCTGAATTTAAGATTCCAAAGTTTCAGGTTACACCTCTAATTAGATCAGAATATCGGTAATAGGTCCCAATTATCAGTATTTTTGAAGCTCTCGATGTGCAGCCAATACTGAGATTTGCTAGTCAGGGAAATTGGCCAAACCCTCATGGTATGAATGGGAACCTTGAGTCCACCACTGTGGAGGAACATGCTTCTAATAGCAGAATTGGGCCTGGGGCCACTCACTATACTAAGAATGCAAAATTTACAAATACTGGGGCATGAAGAAGGCAAGTTGTTTAATAGTTTGGAAGCAAGTTATGGGCAAGAGAAATCTAGGATAGGAATCTCCCTGAGCTAGGCCAGGAAAGGCAAAGCTGAGAACAAGCGCCAAATGATATAGCAACATTTGGACTACAGCCCGAACATCTATAAATGATGAGGGTGCTATACAGATTAGAAGCTTGATTCTGAAATAAAGTAGCATTTTCAATGCCAGGCAGAGTAAACTGCTTTGATTTGTTCCAGTCCTGCACATGTGGGAAATTGAGTAGGCTCACAGGAGAGGAATGGGCAGGGTATGGGCCAGCCACTGTCTTCCTCACCCTGTTTAATCCCACACCTCCTGCACTGCCCAGGCAAAGCAAATATCTTCCCTGAAGGCCTAAATTCTTAATTTAGCCCTGTCATCCTGTCCTGTCCACCCATCCTAGATAGAGAGAGCATGTTTCACCCCACTGGCATGTGCAAATTGAGAAGAGCAGCAGCCGTAAGCTGCAGCCAGAGGCAGCTGCACCACCAGCAGCCTAAGTACCTTACATCCAGCAGAAACTTGGCCAACATTGATTATTCAGGGCAGAGTGAGCTAATGTGGGGATTATTATTAAGGTCAGCCTCATTGCTTCTCCTTTCCCCGGTCTACTTGCATTCTTATTCTTCTAGGTTATTTTTTTGGCCAATCAGGGCAGATGGATGGGCCAGAAGAACTGCCACATGACAGAGATAAATGAAATGAGCAGACACTAGTAATTTTGCCATTTGTCAGCCTCTTCGGTTAAACACAATGAGAATACCCTAATAGCACTTACTAGCATCCATATTGTAGCATGTATCAAAACTTCATTCCTTTTTCTGGTTGAATAGTATTTCACTCTATGGAAAGACCATACTTTGTTTATCCATTTATTAGTTGATGGATATTTGGGTTGTTTCTACTTTTTGACTATTATGAGTAATGTTGAGAGGAACATTCATGTACAATTTTTTGTGTGAATATATATTTTCAATTCTTTTGGGTGTACACCTAAATGTGGAATTGCTGGGTCACATGGTAACATTTTCAGGAACTGCAAGACTATTTTCCAAAGTGTAAACCACTTTACATTCTCACCAGCATTATATAAGGGTCCCAATTTCTCCACATGCTTGTTAACACTTAATCACCCCCTTTTTTTATTATAGCCACTCTAGTGTGTGTGAAGTAGGATTTTATTGTGATTTTGATTTGCATTCCCCTAATCACTTACTAATGATGTTGAGCATCCTTTCACGTGTATTGGATAATTTTATATCTTCTTGGAGTAATGTATATTCACTTTGGCTATTTTTAATTGGGTTATGTGTCTTTTTTACTGTTCAGTTGTAAAATTTCTCTATCTATTCTATATATGTCTGTTATCAGATGTCTATGACATAGTTTTTTTCCCATTGTATTAGTTGTCTTTTTATTTTTTGATAGTATCTTTTGAAAATGCAAAAGTTTTAAATTTTGATTAAGTATAATTTATCTATTTTTTTTCTTTTATTGGTTGTGCTTTTTTTTTTGTTGTATCTTTTAAAAAAGCACTACCTCATCCAAGGTCATAAAGATTTACATCTACATTTTATTATAAGAAAAAATCTAAAATGTATGAAGATTTTTATTTTCTTATAAGAAAATTCATAGGAAGTTTAACATTTAGGGCTTTGTTCCATTTGAAGTTAATTTTGTATATGGCATGACACAAAGGTCCAATTTGATTCTTTTTTTTTTAATGTGGATAGCCAGTTGTCACAATATCTTTTTTTGAAAAGAAGCCTATTCTTCTTCCATTGTATTGTCTTAGCACACTTTTTGAAAGTCAATTGAGCATAGCATAGAAACTTTATTTATAATGGCCATAAGTTGGAAATAGCCCAGTGTTCACCAACCAAAAAAATGTATAAATATATTTTGGAATATCCATACAATAGGCTACATAACAATGGTAAATAAGAAATGATGCTACACATACAATGGATAAATCTCACAGATGTTACATTGAGCAAAGAAAGTCAGAAACAAAAGTGTGCCCTTATATAAATCCAATTTACATGAAGTTTAAGTACAGGTAAAACTAATAATGGTGATAGAAGCCAGAATAGAAATTACTTAGGAGAATGTGATAGCATTGATTGGGAAGGGGCATGAGAGATCTTACTGAGGTAATGAAAAGGTTTTTATATCCTTATCTGGATAGTGTTTATATGAGTGTGAACATATGTAAAAATTTTATAAGTCTGTCTATATTACTGACTTATCCAGCAGTTTGTAGGATTCAGCCACATCTCTGTGACACTATAGATGGTTACCTAGCTATAGTTATGAGACATCTCAGAGTAACTCTGATTTTCTTAAAACTTAATTATTATCTTAAAATAAAAGGCAATAATCTGCCAAAGCACACTGCTGACCACAGGGGAGAATTTGGCATAAGTTCCAAGACTGTCCCTGAATAATGACATTTAACCATTATTAGACAATTCTATCCATATACCCAGGTGTCTTGAGAACAAAGAGTCTATGTGATTTTCTTCTCTTTAATAAAGGTAATTGTTAACTTATAATGACAGACAATTTCATTTGTTTGCTTTATATCAACTTTTTGACTAAAAAAAGAGGGAAGAAAAGCCCTTTGTTCATTTCCTGGGTCATGATAACAGGGATTTGGCAATAAGCCTACCTTGTTTAGACATAGGTCTCAAAGCCAGGGTTAAAGGGAATGTGTTAAGATTCATGCCACATGATGTTTTTTAGATGGATGGGGCTCTGGAAACCAAACAAAATAGGGTGTCTCAGACACCCAAAAGCCAGAAGCAGCTGCTATGGAGATTTTAGATGCCTATGTCAGGAGCTTATCTCAAGGGCAGGGCTGCACTTTTGCTTCTGTCGATGTTTTTCTGGGTTTTTTTGTGGGCAAGAAAAGAATACAGGGGAGTTGTTCAGGCCAGTATGCTGGACCTGTGCCCATGACATTTAATTCCCTTGTCATGAGGGCTATGAGACCACTGATGGTTTTGTTCCTTAATAAGAAGTGTGGTTAGGGAGAACATGCCTACTGAAGCCAACACTGTAGGCCGGTAATCAGAACAACACAGGAGGAAGAATCTTCAGCTTGTGAAAAAATGGGTTGTGTAGTCCATTTTCTTCCAAATAAAGAATGGGAAACAAAGGCCCTGTTGATGGTGGGAAAAGGTGCAAGCTTGCCAGACAGGATGACTCACTCCATTGCCATTGGGGAGTTTTGAGGGGAGGAGTGATGTCTCTCAAGGTCTACATGCACTCTATCCTGTCTCCTGACTAGAAGTACACACTTAGGACATTCGTACTTTGAGAAGCCACCTGAGGTTCAGCTTGGTATGAGGTTAAAGAGTGAGCAAAAAGAATCTCACCCCAACTTTCTCTTTGAGAAGTGCAAAATCTTTGTATCAATTACTTGGGTCTCCCTCATTAAAATTCATCTTTGTAGAGAACTATCTCTCTGCATACTTAACTCAGTCTTATTTTGCATAGTTTTTCAAAGCCTTCAGAATGGTTTGATGGAGCTTAGGTCATTTAATTCTCCCAAGAGCTATATAAATTAGGTGAGAAACATATTGTCTCCTTTTTTCAGATTAATTGAAGCCAGAAAAGATTAAGTAATTCATGAAAGGTTATAGGTTCAAAGAAGAAGAGCTACATAAGTTGACCAAACATTCCAGGTTGCCAAATACTGTCCCACTTTTAGCACTGAATTTCCCATTTCCTGGGGTAACCTTTTATTCCTAAGCAAACCTGGGTGACTGGTCACATCCATAGCCAGGATTAGAACCCATATCTCCCAACTCTCAGACCAATGCTAGTGCTACAGCCCTATGCCATCTATATTCCAAGAACTGTTAATCTGAGTAGTATTTCCCCTTCTCTACACCTTAGTGCACCAGGACATTTATTCATGTTGGGTATTTCTCCCCTTCTATTCTGCCTAGGACAGAAGAAATAGCAGTTAGGTTCCCTCAAAGGCACTTCACATAATTTTCATGAAAGAATCATGCTTCCGCTTTCTCAGCCACAAACGAAAGATGATAATCCCTATATTGCTTACTTCTTTTGGGTGTTGCATGGAACAAATAATATTGGATGCAAAAGTGCTTTCTAAACTCTTAATAGCTAGTGACATGTAAGAGATTGTGGTTATTCTCTGCCCCCACCCCAGGTAGAAGCCAGCTTCTTGTTATATCATTCTCTTTCCAGTTAAGCAAGTGATATAGCCACCAACTATGTGAACTTTGTCCACTTACTTGGCCTCTGTGCTTCAGTTTCTTCATATTCAAACTAGGGATAATAATCATCCCTCCTATGGTTGTTTTAATGATTTAATTAATTATTACACATAAAACATTTAAAAGGGTTGCTGGCACATGGTCAGGACTATATAAGCATTAGCTGTCTTTGGTTGTCTTCCCCAACCTTTCTACCTCAGAGACAGAGACAAGATTAAGAGGACACATAAATCAAGTGACATGGAAGCTACTACTTATCTTGCAATCTCCACTAGCTCCCTAGTTTTTTTGTGTTCTGTACCCACAGTCCTCCCATCATGGATTGCCAAGAAAATGAGTACTGGGACCAATGGGGACGATGTGTCACTTGCCAACTGTGTGGGCCTGGACAAGAGCTTTCCAAGGTAAGTCCCCATGGCCAGAATATTTTTTCTGTTATGTCTTAGAAACCATCTGGCAATTGAAAGTGTCCAAGATTAGGATAGCCTCACCTGTGGCTAATACAGTTCAAAGGGCAAAATATGGAATCCAAGGATTATGACAATAGCAGTCACAGCTCCAACAAGAAGTCGCTCGGGCAAGATGAGGGTCAGAGGAGTGTTCCATGAGATAATGGAGTACCTCAAGAGGAGATGTGAAATACAGAGGCCTAGGAAAACTGTTTGACGTTAGGAAAATCTGTCAACTAAAGAACGCCCCATCCACTTGAGGTTGAGGAGCCAGATATCAGGTCTTGGAAATAGGAGAGAACTAAGAAGACTGAGGAAGTTGTTCAAAGGAGGATTAAGGGATAGGGAACTAGGGATGGTCTAGAATCTCAATTGGTACAAAACGTGTCAGAACAAAATGACCAGCAAGTTGGGCACCTTTTGCTGAGTCCTAGCTTGCAAAGATGGAGCTGCTGGGTTTGTTTGGGGTTTTTTTTTGCCTCAGGTCTCTGTTGGTCCCAGAACCTGGGGATGATGTTAAATTCAGGCTGCAGTTGGGACAAAAAGTGTGGAAGTAGACAGCCAACAGATGTTTTCTTCACACACATCTTTTTATATATTTTTATTGAATTTATAGGGGTTATATTGGTTAATGAAATTATGTAGTCATCAAGTCTACAATTCTATAAGAGATCATGTGTACAGGGCAGGGACAAAATAGGTTCACAGTTGTTCATATGGAAAATGATTAAATAATTAATAAATAATAACATAAGAATAAACATAGTGTTTTACATAAAACTGTAGACCTACTTTTGCCCCACCCTGTATATTGTATTGTGTATTTACCACCCAAAGTCTAGTCTCCTTTTTTTTTGGATATATTTATTGATTATGCTATTACAGTTGTCACATTTCCGCCCCTTCACTCAACTCCATCCTGCCCACCCCCTCCCTCCCACATTCCCCCCCTACAGTTCATGTCCATGGGTCATACTTATAAGTTCTTTGGCTTCTACATTTCCTACACTATTCTTACCCTCCCCCTGTCTATTTTCCACTTATCATTTATGCTATTTATTCTCTGTACCTTTCCCCCTCTCTTGCCCTCCCAATCCCCTATTGATAACCCTCCACGTGATCTCCATTTCTGTGGTTCTGTTTCTGTTCTAGTTGTTTGCTTAGTTTTCTTTTGTTTTGGTTTTAGGTGTGGTTGTTAATAACTGTGAGCTTGCTGTCATTTTTACTGTTCATATTTTTTATCTTCTTTTTCTTAGATAAGTCCCTTTAACATTTCATATAATAAGGGCTTGGTGATGATGAACTCCTTGAACTTGACCTTCTCTGAGAAGCACTTTATCTGCCCTTTCATTCTAAATGATAGCTTTGCTGGATAGAGTAATCTTGGATGTAGGTCCTTGCCTTTCATGACTTGGAATACTTCTTGCCCGCCCCTTCTTGCCTGTAAGGTCTCTTTGGAGAAATCAGCTGACAGTCTCATGGGAACCCCTTTGTAGGTAACTGTGTCCTTTTCTCTTGCTGCTTCTAAGATTCTCTTCTTTTCTTTAATCTTGGCTAATGGAATTATGATGTGCCTTGGTGTGTTCCTCCTTGGGTCCAGCTTCCTTGGGACTCTCTGAGCTTCCTGGACTTCCTGGAAGTCTATTTCCTTTGCCAGACTGGGGAAGTTCTCCTTCATTATTTGTTCAAATAAGTTTTCAATTTTTTTTTCTTCCTCTTCTCCTTCTGGCACCCCTATAATTCGGATGTTGGAATGTTTCAAGATGTCCTGGAGGTTCCTAAGCTTCTCCTCATTTTTCCGAATTCTTGTTTCTTCATTCTTTTCTGGTTGGATGTTTCTTTCTTCCTTCTGGTCCACACCATTGATTTGAGTCCCAGTGTCCTTGGCATCACCATTGGTTCCCTGTACATTTTCCTTTGTTTCTCTTAGCATAGGCTTCATTTTTTCATCTAGTTTTCAACAAGATTCAACCAATTCTGTGAGCATCTTAATAACCAGTGTTTTGAACTGTGCATCTGATAGGTTGGCTATCTCTTCCTTGCTTAGCTGTATTTTTTTCTGGAGCTTTGAAGTGTTCTGTCATTTGGGCCTTTTTTTTTTCTTGGCACGTCTGTTGCTTAAAGGGGTGGAGCCTTAGGTGTTCCCCGCAGCAGGGTAACGCTGTGCTGTGACGCTGTAAGTGGGGGAGGGGCCGAGAGGGAGCAATGGCGCCCGCCCCACTCCCCACCGGACCCCAATCTTTCACTCTGCCACCCACAATCAAACTGGGCCCCTCTGGTGCTGGTTCCCAAGTTGGTGGGCTTGTGAACGCCCTAGGCCCCTGTAGGTCTCTCCAACGACCTCTCCTGTGAGGCTGGGAGTCTCTCCTGCTGCTGCCCCAACCCCCATGGGCATTTTCAATCAGAGGTCTGAGGCTTTATTTCCCCTGGGCTGGAGCCCTGGGTTAGTGGTCTGCTTCACTCCCCGCTGTTTGTCCCGGTTTATCTGTGTGTGAATGTGGGGCCGCGGGGTGCTACCCGCCGCTCTGCCTGCCCCGTTCTCCACCACTCTGAGTCCGGCCCTCTCGGTTTATCTGTGCGCGAATGTGGGGCCGCAGGGTCTGCTAGTGGTCAGACTGCCTGCCCCGTTGGTCCCACACTCCGCCAGTCTCGGTCCCGCCATGGCAACACGAGTTCTCTCCTCCCCGGCTGCCCGTCTCCGCACCTCCTACCAGTCTGGATGTATGTTTCTTTTTTATCTACTTGGTGTCGGACTTCCTTGCCGTTTGATTTTCTGTCAGTTCTGGTTGTGCAAGGAGGCGCAGTGTGTCTACCTACGCCGCCATCTTGGTTCTCCCAAAGTCTAGTCTCTTTTTGTCACCATTTATTCCCCCTTTACCCTCTTCTACCTGCCCCACCACCTTTCTCTCTGGTAATTACCATACTGATGTCTTTCACACTCACATCTTATTTTCTGCAGTTGTTCAAAATTCAGCCATCATTATTAAACACCTTCAAAGTAGCACGGATTGTTGTAGGCACAGTACATATGGTAAAACAGATTCAAACCTTTGCCCTCATGGACCCTACCCTTTACTTAGTGAAACAAACAATGAATGAGACACAAATATAAATTAATGATTTAGATATGGAGAATTAAATTAGGATGATCTGATACAGAGTGATTTAATGGCTACTTTATATATAGTAGCAGGGAAAGGCCTCTCTAAGGAGGTGCCTTCTAGGGAAAGGATACAGTTAATGCAGATGCCCAAGGTGAGAATGAACTAAGCATGTTGAAGGAAGAGGGAGAAAATTAGTGCATCTGATGAGTGAGAGTTGAGTGAGAGGGAGAGTGGTACACAATGAGATCACAGAGAGAGGTGTGGGCCAAACCATGTATAGTGTTAAAATCTATTATTAGAATTTTTAATTTTTTCTAAGTGTGCAAGGAATGTCTTGAAAGGTTTGGGGTAGGAGAGTGACATAATCCTCTGGTTGAAGGAAAATGTAACTATTATTTAGCCCACCTCTTTCCACATATCTGTTTCACCTATGAAGAGACTGAAGCTTAGGGATGTCAACAGATACAAGCCCTAACTCTAATTTTACCCCTTTACATATAACCACAGTGGGGTGGTTTCTGTACCACAGTGGGGTGCCTATATGATTGAAAAGGGACCCCAGGACCAAGGAAAGAGGTTAGGTCATGCTGACATTAGGATGGACCTGATGAAATCTTTTTTTTTCTTTTTGCTTTAGCTTTATAACTTTAAAATGTATTTAAAGCTTTCCACTTAAGATCAGGAACAAGACAAGAGTGTCTGCTTTCACTACTCTTGTTCAACATAGTACTGGAAGTTCCAGCCACAGTGATAATATAAGAAAAAGAAATAAAGTGCGTCCAAACTGGAAATGAGGGAGTAAAACTGTCATTATTCGCAGATGACGTGATAGTGTACATAGAAAACCTTATAATCTCCACAAAAAATTACTCAATCTGTTTTTCAATTACAGTTTACATTCAATATTATCTTGCATTAGTTTCAGTTATACAGCATAGTAGCCAGACAATCATGTACTTTACGAAGTATTCCCACTGATATTTTCAGTACCCGCTGGGCAACATACATAGTTATTATAATATTGTTTTTAAAATATTTATTTATTTATTTTTAGAGAGGGGGAAAGGGGGAGAAAGAGAGGGAGAGACACATCAATATGTGGTTGCTTCTCACGTGCCCCCTACTGGGGACCTGGCCCATAACCCAGGCATGTGCTTTGCCTGGGAATCAAATCAGCGACCCCTTGGTTTGCAGGCCCACACTCAATCCACTGAGCCATACCAGCTAGGACGTTATTATAATATTATTGACTATAATCCCTACACTGTACTTTACATTCCCATGACTATTCTATAACACCAATCTGTACTTTTCAATCCCTTCACCCTTTTCACCTAATCCCCCAACTCCCCCTCCTCTGGCAACCATTATTCTTGCTCTCTGCATCTATAAGTCTTATTCTGTTTTGGTTTGTTTATATAGTTCTTTAAATTCCACATACATAAGTGAAATCATATGGTATTTGTTTTTCTCTTACTGACTTCTTTCATGCAGCATACAACCTTGTAGTTCCATTCATGCTATTGCAAATGGCAAGATTTCATATTTTTTATGGCTAATATACAATTGTATGTATGTACCACCAGTTTTTTATCCACTTGTCTATGGATGGGCACTTGGGTTGTTTCTATATCTTGGCCATTAGAAGTAAAGCTGAAATGAACATGGGGTTGCATATATTCTTTCAAATTAGCATTTTGGGTTTCTTTAGTTATATACCTAGAAGTGTAATCACTGGGTCATAAGGCAGCTCCATTTTGAATTTTTTGAGGAACTTCCATACTATTTTCCACAGTGGCTGCACAAGTCTGCATTCCCACCAACAGTGCACTAGGGTTCCCTTTTCTGCACATCCTCTCCAACACTTGTAGTTTGTTGACTTATTGATGATAGCTAGTCTGACAGATGTGAGATGATACTTTCTCGTGGTTTTAATTTGCATTTCTCTGATGATTAGTGATGTTGAGCATCTTTTCATGTGTCTATTGGCCATCTGTATGCCCTCTTTTGAGAAATGTGTATTCAGGTATTTTGCCCGTTTTTAATTGGGTTTTGTTGTTGTTGTTGTTGTTGAGTTGTATAAGTTCTTTATAAATTCTGGATATTAAACTTTTATCAGATATGTCACTGGTAAATATGTTCTCCCATACAGTGGGTTGTCTTTTCATTTTGTTGATGGTTTCTTTTACTGTGCAAAATCTTTTTAGTTTGATGTAATCCCATTTGTTTAGTTTTTTTTTTTCTTTGCCAAGGAGATATATCAAAATAATATAGCTATGAGAAATGTTCGATATTTTACTGCCTATGTTTTATTCTAGGAGTTTTATGGTTTTGAGTCTTACATTTAAGTCTTTAATTCACTTTGAGTTTATTCTTTTATACGATGTATAAAAGTGATTTGGATTCTTATTTTTGCATGTATCTGTTCTATTTTTCAAATGCTAATCATTGAATACACTGTCATTACCCCATTGTATGTTCTTGCCTCCTTTATCAAATTTAATTGATCACATAGGCAATGGATTCTTTCAGGGCCATATACATCTTGTTCCATTGAATTACATCTCAGTTTTTATGCCAATGCCATGTTGTTTTGATTACTGTAGCCTTGTAGTATAGCTTGACATAGAAAGAGAGGAAGGGAGAGAGAAAAATTGATGTGTGATATATCTAACATAGTTATTTCTCAAAATTAGTGTGTCTACTAGAGCTCTTTTGTGGTTCCATATAAATATTTAGATTATTTGTTCTAGTTCTGTAATATACACTATTTGTATTTTGACAAGAATTGCCTTGAATTTATAGCTTGTTTTGGGTACTTTGGATATTTTAATGATGTTAGTTTTTCTACCCATGTGCATGTTATATATTTCCATTTATTGGTATCATTTTCAATTTCTTCAGTGTCTTATAATTTCTCAAGTACAGGTCTTTTTTTAAAAGATTTTTTTATTTATTTTCAGAGAGAGGGGAAGGGAGGGAAAAAGAGGGAGAGAAACATCAATGTGCAAAGAGAAACATTGATCAGTTGCCTATTGCACACCCCCAACTGGGGAACTGGCCAACAACCCAGGCATGTGTCCCAAAGGGAATCAAACCAGCAGCCTTTTGGTTTGCAAATCAGTACTCAATGTACTGAGCCAAACCAGCCAGGACTCGAGTACAGGTTTTTTACATATTTGGTTAAATTTATTCCTAGTCATTTTATTTTATTTTATTTATCTTCACCAAAGGACATTTTTTCATTGTTTTTTTTTTCTTAGAGAGAGAGGAAGGGAGAGAGGAAAGAAGAGAGAGAAAAATTGATGCAAGAGAGAAACATTAATTGGTTGCCTTCCCATACACACCTGGACCAGGGGTCTTACATGCCTGGATTGGGACCAAACCCACAATCCAGGTATGTGCCTTGACTGAGAATGGAACCCACAACCTTTTGGTTATGAGACAATGTTAAAACCAGCTGAGACACAGCAGCCAGGGCTTAATTTTATTTTCTTTGATGCAATTGTAAATGGGATGGTTTTGTTATTTTCCCTTTCTGATCACTCATTTTTTTAGTATAAAAATGCAAGTATTTGTTTATTTTCTGCTTTGTTTCCAGTGTCTTAGGAGATATATTAGCAAAAATACTTGTACATTTAATATTTGAGATATTACTCCTATTCTTCTAGGAAAATCCTAGAAGTAAAATCCTTTTCTTCTAGGAAAATCCTAGAAGTAAAATCATTTTCCTTCTAGGATTTTTATGGTTTTGACTTACTTTAAGTCTTTTATCCATTTTGAGTTTATTCTGGTGTATGGTGTAAGTTGGTGGTCTAGTTTCATTTCTTTGCATGTACCAGTCCAGTTTCCCAACACCATTTATTGAAGAGACAGTCTTTGCTCCATTGTATGGTCTTGCCACCTTTGTCAAATATCAATTGCTCATATAGACATGGATTTATTCCTGGACTCTCTGTTCTATACCATTTGATCTGTACATCTGTTCTTGTGCCAGTACCAAGTTCTTTTTATTACAATAGCCTTATACAAGGTTACTGTGTAAACCTTCTGTCCAGAAGGTTTCCAGCCATGCAATATGAACAATTGAGACATTTATTGAAAAAAGATACAATATAGAAGAAACATTGTACATAGGACAATGATGCCTCAGTCTCCTTCAAAACAGGCACCTTGGGACCTCACACAGTTCTCTCCCAATCACCATCAGCTGTCCCGTTGTATTTCCCTGAAACTCATCAACGGTCTGAAGTCTCTTCCTTTCAAAGGTGATTTTAGTCTTGGGAAAACCAGAAGTTGCAGGATGCCAAAACTGGGCTGCAGGGGGCAGAGATGTGATGCGTGAGCAGGCACACTGTTGTGATGAAACTGCCAATGACCAGTTGCCCATAACTGCAACCTTCTGAATCATCTGAATAGTTTCCACAGAGGAATGATTAAGCTTAAGGCAAAATCTGATGCAGATTCATTGCTCTACTTGCTCAGTCATTTTGTATGAGATAGCCACAGAGTTCACATGCTCACTAAATGGCATCTACCACCCCCACTGACTAGTACAGTGAAGTCGTCATTGTTCATGCATGTGCATTCCACTCCACTCTCCTTGGCTGCCAGATTACATTGATATCACACAAACCATTCTCATTATATATTAATAATGGCTGGACATTTTCCGGACATATCTGGTAGTATAGTTTGATATCAGGAATTGTGATACCTCCAGTTGTGTTCTTCTTTCATAAGATTGCTGAGGTTATTTCAGGTCTTTTTTGATTCCACATACATTTTTGGAATATTTGTTCTAGAAGTATGCCTTTGATATTTTAATAGGAATTGTATTGAATGTATAGATTGCTTTGAGTGGGATAGCCATTTTAAGGATTTTCATTCTTCCAATCCATTAACATGGTATATGCTTCCACTTATTCGTATCTTACCTGACTTCTTTCTTCAGTGACCCATGGTTTTCAGAGTACAGGTCTTTTACCTCCTTGGTTAAATTAATTCCTAGGTACTTTATTTTTTGTTGCAATAATAAATGAATTTTTTTTTAAGTTTCTCTTTCTGGTAGCTTATTATTGGTGTATAAAAATGCCATCAATTTATGGGTATTAAACATGTATCCTACTACTTTACCAAATTCATTTATTAGGCCTGGTAATTTTTTGGTGGACTTTTTAGGGCATGCTATGTCCTAAAATATCATGTCATCTTTGAATAATGACAGCTTTACTTCCTCCTTTCCAATTTGGATGCCTTTTGTTTCTTCTCTGATCCCTGTGGCTAGGACTTCCAAAACTATAATAAGACTACATCAAATTAAGTTTCTCTGCCCTGACTGGTGTGGCTCATTGGGTTTTCCTGCAAACCAAAGGGTCACCATTTTGATTCCTTGTCAGGGCACATGCCTAGGTTATGAGCCAGGTCCCTGGTTGGGGGTGTGCAAGAGGCAACCAATTGATGTTTCTCTTGCACATGAATGTTTCTCTCCTTCTCTTTCTTCCTCCTTCCCCTCTCTCAGAAAATAAAAAAATAAAATCTTTTAAAAAGCATCTGTACAGCTAAAGAAAAGATCAGCAAAACAAACAGGGAACCCACTGTATGGGAGAACATTTTACCAATGATACATCTGACAAGGGTTTAATCTCCAAAGTATACAAAGAAATAATACAACTCAATGTTGGGAAGACAAACAACCTAGTTAAGAAATGGGCAAAAGACCTGAATAGACACTTCTCCAAAGAGGACATACAGATGGCCCATAGACATATGAAAAGATGCTCAACATCATTAATCATCAGAGAATGCACATTAAAACCACAATGAGATATTACCTCACACCTCTCAGAATGACTACCATCAATAAATCAACAAACAACAGATGTTGGCAAGGTTGTGGAGAAAAGGAAACCCTAATGCACTATTGGTGGGAATACAGTCTAGTGCAGCCACTGTGGAAAACAATATGGAATATCCTTAAAAAATTAAAAATGGAATTCCATTTTGACCCAGCAATTCCACTTCTGGGAATATACCCCAAAGATCCAGAAACACCAATACAGAAAAATACATGCATCCCTATGTTTATCACAGCACTATTTACAATAGTCAAGATTTGCAAACAGCGTAAGTGCCCATCAAAGGATGGGTGGATAAAAAAGCTGTGGTACATTTACACAATGGAATATTATGCAGCAGTAAAAAATAAGAAACTCTTACATTTTGCAACAGCATGGATGGATTGGAGATAATTATGCTAAATGAATTAAGCTAGTCAGTGAAAGAAAAATATCACATGATCTCACTTATATGTAGAAACTAATGAACACAGCAAACCATGGAACAAAATAGTAACAGAAGCTTAAGTACATAAGACAGACTGACAGCTGCCAGAGAGGTGGGGGTGTAGGGATGAAAGATGGTGAAGTAATTAACCAAAGAACATGTATGCACAACCCATGGACATGGACAATAATATGGGGATTGACTTGGGGTGGGAAGAAGGTGGGGCTGGGTGGAGGTAGGGAAAGAGAAAAAAAGTGGGAACAACTGTAAGAGCGTAAACAATAAAAATAAACATGTGACCAAATTCTGGATATTTATTTTGTATCCTGTTACTTTACTGAATTTATCAGTTCTAGTAGGGGTTTTTTTGGAATCTTTAGGTTTGTCTATATATAGTATCATGTCATTTGCAAATAATGACAGTTTTACTTCTTCCTTTCAAGTTTGAATGCCTTCTATTTTTCCTCTTTTTTTTAAAATTTATTTATTTATTTTTATTCAGTTACAATTGTCTGCATTTTCTCCCCTTCCCTCCACCCCACCCCAGCCAGTCCCACCTCCCTCCCCCACCTCTACCCTCCCCCTTGATTTTGTCCTTGTGTCCTTTATAGTAGCTCCTATAGACCCCTCTCCCCACTATCCCCTCCCCACTCCCCTGTGGCTATTGTTACAATGTTCTTAATTTCAATGTCTCTGGTTATATTTTGTTTGCTTTTTTCTTTTGTTGATTATGTTCCAGTTAAAGGTGAGATCATATGGAAAAATCCCAACATTTTTGTATTTGTCTAGTTGTGTTTTCAACTTTGTGAACTGTTTCTGATTGCTTGCTTTTCTCAGTTTTTATTGTTTATTTGTGACTCATTTAAGGCACCTGGGTAGATAGACATGAGAGACAGAATAAAGGGTATATTTTAAATAATTTATATAATGTATAAGAATTTTAAAAATCAGAAGTGGTTTTGAATTTTGTTTCATTTTATTATTTTTGACTATTTAATAAATTTTCCATTTGACATATTAATTCAATGATATATATTACTACATTCCAAAAATTAAAATATCTTACATTCCCAGGATAGAACATTTTTATTGTAGTTTGAGTTAAATACCATTTTATGTTTTATAAATTAATATTTTATTATAAATATTCTTATAGCACCATAAACATCAAAATTTGTACCAGAATTGTGCTAACTTGGTAAAATTAACTAAGAAGATCAATATTTTTCTGGTTAGAAACTGGTTACTAGCAAAAGAATTTTCCCTGGCTGGCTCAGTGGATTGAGTGCTGACCTGCAAACCAAAGGGTCACTGGTTCGATTCCCAGTCAGGACCCATGCCTGGGTTGTGGCCCAGGTCCCCAGTAGGGTGCACATGAGGTGCAACCACACATTAATATTTCTCTCCCTCTATTTCTCCTTCCCTTCTCCTCTCTGAAACTAAATAAACAAATTCTTTTAAAAAAGAATTTTGAGGGCTTTGATTATGTGGGAGAATTTCTATTGCCTCCTAATTAGGAAAGATGATTCTCAATATAATATTTTCATGTTAATTTGTTCCTTTTTAATCTTTTAAAGAAATTATTCATCCATTTATTCAAGTAATTATTATTGAGGACAACTTGTTGCTGTTTATTTTATCCAATATGCAAATCTCTGCTTTTAATTGTATATATAGGTGTTTTATATTTAAAGGTAAATATTGATATATTAGAGGTTATTTCTGCTACTTTATTATTTTATTTGTTTTTTGTTAGTTTGTCTTTTCTTGACTTCCTACAGTGTACATGAACATTTTTTTAAGATTCCATATTGATTTATTTGTAGTGTTTTTGTATAGTATTCTCTTTTGAAGTGGTAATTAATATTCCTATTTCTATTGATATCATTTATTTTATTTTTATTCATATTTTTTCATTTTTATTGAATTTATTGGGTAGAAATTAGTTAACAAAAATTACCTGGGTTTCCAGTGTACAATTTTATAATACATCATCTTTATATTTTATTTCACCACCCTAAGACAAGTGTCCTTCCAACACCATTTGTACCCCTATAACCTCTTCTACCTACCCCCACCAACTTTCTCTCTGGTAATCACCATACTGTTGTCTGTGCCTAGTTTTTTTTCCTAATCCCTTCACCTATTTCACCCAGTTTCCCACCATCCTCCCCCTGAGAGCTGTCAGTCTGTTCTCTGTATCTATGAGTCTGTTTCTATTTTGTTGGTTTCTTTATTTTGTTCATTAGATTCCACATATAGGTGAAATCATATGGCATTTGTCTTTCAATGACTTTTTTTTTTGGTTTTGTTCCTTGTTAGTTCATTTCTTGCTTTCAATTTTATATTTCACATATAAGTGAAAGCACATGGTTCTTAACTTTTTCTGTCTGACTTACTTCACTTAGCATGATATTCTCAAGGTCCATCCATCTTGTCCAAAGTGACAGTATTTCATCTTTTCCTGTGGCTGAGTAGTATCCATTGTATAGATGGACCACATCTTTATCGAATCATCTATTCAGGGACACCAGTTGTTTTCATGTCTTGGCCACTGTAAATAATGCTACAATGAACATAGAAATGCATATATCTTTGCAAATAAATGTTTCCAATTTTTTGGAAAGATAACCAGAAGAGAGGTTGCTGGTCATATGGTAACTCTATGCTTCATTTTTTGACATATCACAAATGAAGTCAGAGGTATTAAACTTCATGGCTTCAATTTATACTACAAAGCAACAATAATCAAAACAGCATGGTATTGGAGATCCAAGATGTCAGAGGAGTAGGTGGAAGCTACACTAACTTCCTCCCAGGACCAAACCAGAATTACAACTAAATTATAGAAAAATAATCCTGAATTGGCAACTGGAGACTAGCTGGAGAGAAGTCTTACAACCAAGGGCTTACAAAAGAAACAACATCACCACATAAAGACTAATAGGAAGTGAGGGGGTGAAAGAGGGCCAGCTGGACTCTCACAAAAGGCAGCTGAAGTTCCACAGGGATATTTCAGTGACTGGGGAGTTCCCCAAAAAGTGTGAGGTCTAAGCCCCAAGTTTGGTTCTTCATCCTAGAGTACCAGAAGGTGAAAAAGTACCCACATAATATCTGGCTATGAAAAATAATCAGTTTCATTACGTGTGTTTTGGTCCACCAGTGAGAGACAGCTAGAGACACAGCCACCCCTTAAAGGGCCAAGACACAAATTTCATTTGTAGCCATTTACCCTGGGATCTGATGGAGGAAGGGCAGAGAAGGAAGACTGCCCTTCCAGAGAAGAGCCAGGTGAGGAGATTCTGGGGTTGGTGGCTCTGGAGAGACAGCTGAAGGTTCAATCTCCAGAATCACTGTGTTCAGTCACATCGCATATTGCAGAAGCCTTCTTTCTCTGGCACAGCACACACCTCCATTTGGCATCAGTCTGAGGGGAAGCAATAGTGCCACCCACAGGAATCCCTCTTGCCCCACCCTATGGAGCTTAAGTCCTGCTAAGGAGTACAGCTGGAGGCTCTTTCAGTGACTACGTTTAACAGGCATCCTGCAGGTGGAAACAGATCTCTAGGTGTTTTGATACTTTAGCTGGCCCTCCACCAGGCCAGGTTCTAGAAAAAGTCAGCCTTGGTGTGCAGTTTGGTTCTTTACACACACACCCAAGCCCAACAGAGGGAGCCACAAGCTCTGGATGACTAATAGCTCCAAACAGGTTACCCAGGACTAGTCACAGGAAGCATCTGACATAGTCCTGCACCAGAGTCTTTGCAGATCTACCTAATACATAGATATAAACACAAAGATGTAGCCAAGATGTGAAAACAAAGAAACAATCCCCAAATCAAAGAACAAGAGAACTATTCATGAGAAAAGCTACGTGAAATGGAGGCAAGCAATCTTTCAGGTGCAGAGTTCAAAACACTGGCTATGACGATGCTCAAGGAACTTAGCAAGGACCTTAGCAGCATAAAAAAGATCCAGTCAGAAACAAAGGACACATTAATTGAAATAAACAAGAATTTACAGGGAAACAACAGTAGAGTGGATGAAGCTGAGAGTCAGATCAATGATTTGGAACATAAGGAAGCAAAAAAACAACCACACAGAACAATAAGAAGAAAAAAGAATTAAAAAATTAAGAAAGTATAAGCAGCCTCTGGAACAACTTCAAGAGGTCCAACATTCACATCGTAAGTGTGCCAGAAAGAGAAGAGAAAGAGCAAGAAATTGGAAGTCTACCTGAAAAAATAATGAAAGAAACTTCCTTAATTTGGTGAAGGAAATAGACACGCAAGTTCAGGAAGCACAGAGTCCCAGACTAGATGTATGCAAAGAGGCCCACTCCAAGACACATCATAATTAAAAGGCGAAAAGTTAAAGATAAAGAGGAGAGCATTATGCTAAGTGAAATAAGCCAGGTGGTGAGGGACAAATACCATACGATTTCACCTTTAACTGGAACATAATAAATAGAAGAAAAAAGCAAACAAAATATAACCAGAGACATTGAAGTTAAGAACAATCTAACAATGGGCAGGGGGGAGTGGGGAGGGGACAGTGAGGAGAGGGGACTACAGGAACTACTATAAAGGACACATGGACAAAATCAAGGGGGAGGGTGGAGGTGGGGGAGGGAGGTGGGTTTGGCTGGGGTGGGGTGGAGGGATGGGGAGAAAAGGCACACAACTGTAATTGAATAACAATAAAAAATTAAAATTAAAAAAAAAGAATCTTAAAAGCAGCAAGAGGAAAGAAATTAGTTACCAGATGGTTTCCAGATGAGGGGGAAATGGGGGAGAAGGGGTGTAGAGGTGAGGGGATTAAGAAGTACAAATAGGTAGTTACAGAATAGCCATGGGGTCGTAAAGGACAGTACAGGAAATGTAGTATCCAGCGAACATACACACATGACCCATGAACATGAAGAATGGTGGGAGGATTGCCTGAGAGAGTAGGTGGTACAGGGTGGAGGGGGGAAGGGGGAAAAATCAAAACAACTGTAATAGCATAATCAATAGAATATTTAAAAATTTATGCACACAATAGAGGAGCACCCAAATATGTAAAGCAAATCTTCTTGGCCATAAAAAGGAGAGACTGACAGAAATACAGTCATACTAGGATATTTTAACATCTCATTGACATCAATGGCTATATCTTCAAGACAGAAAATAAACAAGGAGAAAATGGCCTTAAATGACACACTACATCAAATGGATTTAATTGATATCTTCAGAGCATTGCACCCCAAAGCAGCAAAATGTACATACTTGTCAAGTGCACATGGAACATTTTCTACGATAGGCCACATTTTAGGACACAAATTAAATCTTAATAAATTTAAGAATATTGAAATCATATCAAACATCTTCTCTGACTATAATGCTATGAAAGTAGAAATCAATCACAAGAAGAAAACCAGAAAATACACAAAGACATAGAAGCAAAATAACATGTTATTAAACAACAAATGGATTAACAATAAGATCAAGTAAGAATTAAAAAAAATACTTTGAAACAAATGAAAATGAGAACACAAGAACCTCAAATCTGTGGGACACAAGGAAAGCGTCCAAAGAGTGAAATTCATAGCATTACAGGCCTATCTCAAAAAACAAGAAAAAGATCAAATAAACAATCTAAATTTACACTTAAAGGAACTTGAAAAAGAAAAAACAAAGTCCAAAGTGAGTAGAATAAAGGAAATAATAAACATCAGAATTAAATGGAGTCTAAAAAACGACAAAAGATAATGAAACCAAGAGATAGTTCTTTGAAAAGATAAACAAGATTGATAAATTTTTAACCAGACTCATCAAAAAAAAGAGAGAGAGAGAGAGGGAGTACTCAAATAAATAAAATCAGAAAATAAAAACAAGTAACAACTGACACCAAAGAAATACAAAGGATTGTAAGAAAATATTATAAAAAACTAAATATATGTCAAAAATGGATAAATTACTAGAAACAAACAATCTTCCAAAATTAAATCAGGAAGAATCAGAAAATCTCAATACACGGATTACAACTAGTGAAGTTAAAGCAGTAATCAAAAATCTCCAAACAAACAAAGGCACTGGACAGAATAGCTTCACAAGTGAATTTTACCAGACATCCTGAGAAGAACTAAAACCACTCCTTCTCATACTGTTCCAAAATATTCAAGAGGGGGTCAGACTCCCATGCTCATTTTACAAGGCCAACATTATCTTAATTCCAAAACCAGATAAAGACACTACAGAGAAAGAAAATTACAAACCAATATCCCTGATGAGCATAGATACTAAAATCCTCAATAAAGTATTAGTAAACTGAATATAGCAATACATCAAAAAGATGATAAACCAAGATCAAGTGGGATTTATTCCAGAGATGCAAGATTGATACAATATCTGCAAATCAATAAATGTGATACGCTACATAAACAAAATGAAAGATAAAAACAACATGATCATATCAATATATGCAGAAAAGCATTTGATAAACACCCATTTATTATAGATGGTCACAGCAAAGTAGGAATAAGAGAACATACCTCAATGTAATAAAGGCCATATATGACAAACCCACTGCCAACATTATATTCAATGGGCAAAAACTAAAAACATTCCCCTTAAGATTGGGGAAGAGATAACCGTTTTCTTTTTTAAAAATATATTTATTGATTATGCTATTACAGTTGTCCCATTTGCCCCCTTCACTCCACTCCATCCTGCCCGCCCCCTTCTTCCCACATTCCCCCCCTATAGTTCATGTCCATGGGTCATACTTATAAGTTCTTTGGCTTCTACATTTCCTATACTATTCTGACCCTCCCCCTGTCTATTTTCTACCTACCATTTATGCTACTTATTCTCTGTACCTTTCCCCCGCTCTCGCTCTCCCCCTCCCACCCCCTTGTTGATAACCCTCCATGTGATCTCCATTTCTGTGGTTCTGTTCCTGTTCTAGTTGTTTGCTTAGTTTGCTTTTGTTTTTGTTTTAGGTGTGGTTGTTAATAACTGTGAGTTTGCTGTCATTTAACTTCATATTTTTGATCTTCTTTTTCTTAGATAAATCCCTCTAACATTTCATATAATAAGGGCTTGGTGATGATGAATTTCTTTAATTTGACGTTATCTGAGAAGCACTTTATCTGCCCTTCCATTCTAAATGAAAGCTTTGCTGGATACAGTAATCTTGGATATAGGTCCTTGCATTTCATGACTTGGAATACTTCTTGCCAGCCCCTTCTTGCCAGTAAGGTCTCTTTTGAGAAATCAGCTGACAGTCTTATGGGAACCCCTTTGTAGGTAACTGTGTCCTTTTCTCTTGCTGCTTCTAAGATTCTCTCCTTCTGTTTCATCTTGGGTAATGTAATTATGATGTGCCTTGATGTGTTCCTCCTTGGGTCCAGCTTCCTTGGGACTCTCTGAGCTTCCTGGACTTCCTGGAAGTCTATTTCCTTTGCCAGATTGGGGAAGTTCTCCTTCATTACCTGTTCAAATAAGTTTTCAATTTTTTGTTCTTCCTCTTCTCCTTCTGGCACCCCCATAATTTGGATGTTGGAACGTTTCAAGATGTCCTGGAGGTTCCTAAGCCTCTCCTCATTTTTCCGAATTCTTGTTTCTTCATTCTTTCTGGTTGGATGTTTCTTTCTTCCTTTTGGTCCACACTGTTGATTTGAGTCCCAGTTTCTTTCCCATCACTATTGGTTCCCTGTATATTTTCCTTTGTTTCTCTTAGCATAGGCTTCATTTTTTCATCTAATTTGCGACCAAATTCAATCAATTCTGTGAGCATCCTAATTACCAGTGTTTTGAACTGTGCATGTGATAGGTTCGCTATCTCTTTGTTGCTTACTTGTATTTTTTCTGGAGCTTTGAGCTGTTCTTTCATTTGGGCCTTTTTTTTTTTTTTTTGCACACCTGTTATGTAAAGGGGTGGAGCCTTAGGTGTTCACCAGGGTGGGGTAACACTGGTCATAGCTGCACTGTGACGCTGTACATGGGGGAGGGGCTGAGAGGGAGCAATGGGGCTTGCTCCACTCTCTGCCAGATTTCAGTCACTCCCTCCACTACCCACAATCAAACTGGGCCTCTCTGGTACTGATTCCCAAGTGGGTGGGTGGGCTTTTGCACACTCTAGGCCCCTGTGGTTCTCTCCAACAAACTCTCCTGTGAGGCTGGGTGTTTCTCCTGCTGCCGCCTCAACCCCCCATGGGTGTTTTCACTCAGAGGGTTGAGGCTTTATTTCCCCACTCTGGAGCCCTGGGTTGTATGGTCTGCTTTGCTCCCCCACTGTTCCTCTCGGTTTATCTATGTGCAAATGTGGAGCTGCAGGGTCTGCTAGCTGCAGCCTGGCCTGCCCCGTTCCACAATCCGCCACCTCGCTGGGTCCGCCAGCCGCTGCCTTGCCGTGACTTCTCTCCACCCCGGCTGCCCATCTCCACCCCTCCTACCAGTCTGGATGAATGTTTCTTCTTTATATCCTTGGTTGTCAGACTTCCATACAGTTCGATTTTCTGTCAGTTCTGGTTGGTTTTTGTTTTTAAATTGTTCTTGTCCTTCTTTTGGTTGTGCGAGGAGGTGCATTGTGTCTACCTACGCCTCCATCTAGGCTGGACCTGAGATACCCGTTTTCACCACTCTTACTCAACCTAGTACTGGAAGTTCTAGCCATAGTAATCAGGCAGGAATAAGAAATAAAAGGCACCTAAATTAGAAAGGAAGAATTAAAACTCATTATTTGCAGATGACATGATATTGTACATAGAAAACCCTAAAGATTCCACCAAGAAACTACTAGAACTGATCAATGAATTCAGTAAGGTAGCAGGAGTCAAAATTAATATCCAGAAATGAATTGGTTTTTATATGCCAATAATGAACTATAAGAAAGGGAATTTAAGGAAACAATTCCATTTACAACTGCTTCAAAAGTTATAAAATACCTAGGAATAAATTTAACCAAGAATATGAAAGAGCTGTGCTTGGATAATTACAAGATACTGAAGAAAGAAATTGAAGAAAATACAAATAAGTGGAAGCATATACCATGTTCATGGAAAGGAAGAATTAGTATCATTAATGTTCATCCTACCTAAAGCAATCTATAGATTCAAGACAATTACTATCAAGATACCAATAATGTACTTTAAAGGTCTAGAATATTCCAAATATTTGTATGGAACCACAAAAGGCCCCCCATAGCAACAGTGATCCTGAGAAACAACAAAGTTGGAGGACTCATGCTACCTAATATGAAAATATACTACAAGGCCACAGTAATGAAAACAACATGGTTTGGCATTAAAACAGACATATAGATCAATGGGAAAGAATAAAGAGCCCAGAAATAAACCTGAACATATAGTCAGCTAATATTTGACAGAGGAGGCAAAACATACAATGGTCTAAAGATAGTTTATTCAATAAATGGCACTGGGAATACAGGATAAATATGTGCAAAAATGAAATTAGACCACACACAAGAATAAACTCAAAATGAGCCCTGGCTGGTGTAGCTCAATAGATTGAGCACTGGCCTGCCAACCAAAGGGTTGCCAATTAGATTCCCAGTCAGGTCACATGCCTGGGTTGTGAGCCCGATTGGGGGTGAGTGAGAGGCAACCAATTGATATATCTCTCACACTTCGATGTTTCTCTCCTTCTCTTTCTCCCTCCCTTTACATCTCTGTAAAAATAAATAAATAAAATATTTTTTAAAAAGGAATAAACACAACGTGGATTAAATACTTAAATGTTAGACTCAAAACCATAAAAATCCTAGGAGAAAACATAGGCAGTAAAATCTCAGACATTTCTCATAGCAATATTTTATCTGATATATCTCCTCAAAAAAGGGAAACAAAAGAAAAAATAAACAAATGGGACTACATCAAGCTAAAAATTTTTTTTTACAACAAAGGAAACCATCAACAAATTTACAAGACAGCCCACTGAATGGGAGCACATATTCGACAATACTTCTGATATGGGGTTAATATCCAAAATTTATAAAGGACTTTTAAAAACAAATAGTCCAATTTAAAAATGGGCAAAAGACCTGAATGGATACTTCAAAGATGACATACAGATGGCCAATAAATATATGAAAAGATGCTCAATGTCACAAATCATCAGAGAAATGTAAATTAATGCCACAATGAAATATCACCTCACACCTGTCAGAATGGCTACCATAAAGAAATTAACAAGCACCAAGTGCTGGTGAGGATGTGTAGAAAGGGGAACACTAGTTCACTGTTGGTAGAAATGTAGATTGATGAAGCCACTGTGGAAAACGTAATGGAGTTACCTCAAAAAATTAAAAACTGGAATTGCCTAATGACCCAGGAATGCCTCTTCTGGGAATATATTTGTAGAAACTGGAAACATTAACTTGAAAGAATATATATATCCCTATGTTCATTGCAGCTTTATTTACAATAACCAAGATCCAGAATCAGCCCAAGTGTCCATCAGTAGACAAGTATACAAAACAGCAAGGGTATATTTACACAATGGAACTACTCAGACACAAAAAAAGAAGAAAATTTTATTTTGGCACAGCATGGGTAGACCTGGAGATCATTATGCTAAGTGAAATCGGTCAGAGAAAGATAAGTACCATATTATTTCACTCATATGTGAAATTTAATGAGCAAACTGAACTAATTAACAAAATAGAGAGATCATAGAAAGCAGGCTGACAGCTCTGGAGGAGCATTGGCATGGTTGAGGGATAGAACAAAAAAGAAAATTAACTCCTGGACACATATAACAGTGTGGTGCTTGCAGAGAGGTGGGGTGAGTGGAGGTGGAAAAGCCTATAGAAGGATAAATGGTAATGGATAAAATACAATATCAAATGAACTATTTTAAAAAACACGGACAAAAGTGTGGTGATTGCTGGGGGAAGGAGATATAAAGAGACTAAATGGTAATGGAAAAATATAATAAATATTATATTTAAAAAACAGCATGGTATTGGCATAAAAACAGACACATAGTCCAATAGAACAGAATTGAATGCCCAGAGAAAAACTCACATGGATATGGAGAAATTATTTTTTACAAAGGAGCCAAAAACATACAACAGAGAAAAGAAATCCTCTTCAATATATGATGCTGGAAAAATTGGAAAGCCACATGCAAGAGAATAAAATTAGTCTACTTTATTCCCCATATATATAAAAATTAATTAACTCAAAATGGACAAAAATCTACATATAAGACCTGAAACAATAAATTACATAGGAGAAAACATAGGTAATAAACCTCTGGACTTTGGTCTTAGAAGTTTATCAGTTTTACCCCAAAGGCATAGGAAGTAAAAATATAAATAAATGAATGGGACTATATCACACTGAAAAGTTTCTGCACAGCAAAAGAAACCACCAATAACATAAAAAGGCAACATAATAATTTCGGATTTCATTTGCATTTCACTAATGACTAATGATGTCGAGCATCCTTTCTGGTGCTTATTGGCCATTTGTATATCTTCTGCACAGAAAGTTCTGTTCCATTTTTTGTCCATTTTTAGTTAGTTTGTTTGTCTTTATTTATTTATTATTTATTATTTATTTATTTATTTTTATTCAGTTACAATTGTCTGCATTTTCTCGCCTTCCCTCCACCCCACCCCAACCAGTCCCACCTCCCTCCCCCACCTCTACCATCCCCCTTGATTTTGTCCTTGTGTCCTTTATAGTAGCTCCTATAGACCCCTCTCCCCACTATCCCCTCCCCACTCCCCTGTGGCTATTGTTACAATGTTCTTAATTTCAATGTCTCTGGTTATATATTTTTTTCTTTTGTTGATTATGTTCCAGTTAAAGGTGAGATCATATGGTATTTGCCCCTCACCGCCTGGCTTATTTCACTTAGCATAATGCTCTCCAGTTCCATCCATGCCATTGCAAAGGGTATAAGCTCCTTCTTTCTCTCTGCTGCGTAGAATTCCATTGTATAAATGTACCACACCAGTTACAGTGGCCAACATAAACAAATCTCAACAAACAAATGTTGGAGAGGATGCGGAGAAAAGGGAACCCTAGTACACCGTTGGTGGGAATGCAGACTGGTGAGGCCACTGTGGAAAACAGTATGGAATTTCCTCAGAAAACTCAAAATGGAACTGCCCTTTGACCCAGCAATTCCGCTGCTGGGATTATACCTTAAAAACCCTGAAACACCAATCCAAAAGAACCTGTGCACCCAAATGTTCATAGCAGCACAATTTACAATAGCCAAGTACTGGAAGCAACCTAAGTGCCCATCAGCAAATGAGTGGATCCAAAAACAATGGTATATTTACACAATTGAATTCTATGCAGCAGAGAGAATGAAGGAGCTTATACCCTTTGCAACAGCATGGACGGAACTGGAGAGCATTATGCTAAGTGAAATAAGCCAGGTGGTGAGGGACAAATACCATATGATCTCACCTTTAACTGGAACATAATCAATAGAAGAAAAAAGCAAACAAAATATAACCAGAGACATTGAAGTTAAGAACAATCTAACAATGGACATGGGGGAGGGGGGAGGGGACAGTAAGGAGAGGGGATTACAGGAACTACTATAAACGATACATGGACAAAATCAAGGGGGAGAGTGGAGGTGGGGGAGGGTGGGGGCTTTGGCTGGGGTGGGGTGGAGGGATGGGGAGAAAAGGCACACAACTGTAATTGAATAACAATAATAAATTTTTTTAAAAAGATGACAACAACAACAACAACAACAAAACAATAGACACATAGATCAATGGAACAGAATAGAGAGCCCAGAAATAAACCCATGCCTTTATGGTCAATTAATATTTTTAATATATTTATTGATTATGCTATTACAGTTGTCCCATTCCCCCCCCTCACTCCACTCCATCCTGCTCACCCCTCCCTCCCACATTCCCCCCCTATAGTTCATGTCCATGGGTCATACTTATAAGTTCTTTGACTTCTACATTTCCTACACTATTCTTACCCTCCCCCTGTCTATTTTCCACCTATCATCTATGCTACTTATTCTCTGTACCTTTCCCCCTTCTCTCCCACTACCAATCCCCTATTGATAACCCTCTATGTGATCTCCATCTCTATGGTTCTGTTCCTGTTCTAATTGTTTGCCTAGTTTGCTCTTGTTTTTGTTTTAGGTGTGGTCATTAATAACTGTGAGTTTGCTGTCATTTTTACTGTTCCTATTTTTTATCTTCTTTTTCTTAGGTAAGTCCCTTTAACATTTCATATAATAAGGGCTTGGTGATGATGAACTTCTTTAACTTGACCTTATCTGAGAAGCACTTTATCTGCCCTTCCATTCTAAATGATAGCTTTGCTGGATACAGTAATCTTGGATGTAGGCCCTTGCCTTTCATGACTTGGAATACTTCTTGCCAGCCCCTTCTTGCCTGTAAGGTCTCTTTGGAGAAATCAGATGACAGTCTTATGGGAAGTCCTTTGTAGGTAACTGTCTCCATTTCTCTTGCTGCTTCTAAGATTCTCTCCTTCTGTTTAATCTTAGGTAATGTAATTATGATGTGCCTTGGTTTGTTCCTCCTTGGGTCCAGCTTCCTTGGGACTCTCTGAGCGTCCTGGACTTCCTGGAAGTCTATTTCCTTTGCCAGACTGGGGAAGTTCTCCTTCATTATTTGTTCAAATAAGTTTTAAATTTTTTGTTTTTCCTCTTCTCCTTCTGGCACCCCTATGATTCAGATGTTGGAATGTTTCAAGATGTCCTGGAGGTTCCTAAGCCTCTCCTCATTTTTCTGAATTCTTGTTTCTTCATTCTTTTCTGGTTGGATGTTTCTTTCTTCCTTCTGGTCCACACCATTGATTTGAGTCCCAGTTTCCTTTGCATCACTATTGGTTCCCTGTACATTTTCCTTTGTTTCTCGTAGCATAGGCTTCATTTTTTCATCTGGTTTTTTAACAAATTCAACCAATTCTGTCAGCGTCTTGATAACCAGTGTTTTGAACTGTGCATCCAATAGGTTGGCTATCTCTTCCTCACTTAGTTGTATTTTTTCTGGAGCTTTGAAGTGTTCTGTCATTTGGGCCTTTTTTTTTTTTTGTCTTGGTGTGGCTGTTACTTTAAGGGGCGGAGCCTTAGGTGTTCCCCGAGGCAGGGTAACACTGGTCACTGTGCTGTGACCCGTACATGGGGGAGGGGCCGAGAGGGAGCAATGGCACCCGCTCCACTCTCCACCGGGTTTCAGTCACTCCCTCCTCTACCCACAATCAAATTGGGCCCCTCTGGTGCTGGTTCCCGAGTGGGTGGGCTTGTGCATGCCCTAGGCCCCTGTGGGTCTCTCCAACGACCTCTCCTATGAGGCTGGGATTCTCTCCTGCTGCCACCCCAACCCCCACGGGCGTTTTCAATCAGAGGTTTGAGGTTTTATTTCCCAGCGCTGGAGCCCTGGGTTGTATGGTCTGCTTTGCTCCCCGCCATTTGTCCGGTTTATCTGTGTGCGAATGTTGGGCCTCAGGGTGCTACCAGCCACTCTGCGTGCCCCATTCTCCACTACTCTGAGTCTGGCCCTCTCAGTTTATCTGTGCGCGAATGTGGGGCCGCAGGGTCTGCTAGTGGTCAGACTGCCTGCCCCCTTTGTCCCATACTCCGCCAGTCTCGGTCCCCACATGGCAACGCGAGTCCTCTCTGCCCCGACTGCCAGTCTCTGCCCCTCCTACAGGTCTAGATGAATGTTTATTTTTTATTTCCTTGGTGTCGGACTTCCTTGCCGTTCGATTTTCTGTCAGTTCTGGTTGTGGGAGGAGGCGCAGTGTGTCTACCTACGCCGCCATCTTGGTTCTCCATCAATTAATATTTGACAAAGGAAGTAAGAACATACCATGGTAGGGTAAAGATAATCTACTGAATAAATGGTGTTGGGAAAATTGGGCAGACAGGTGTAAAAAAAATGAAGCTAGACAACCTTGTTGCATCATACACAAAATTAAGCTCAAAATGGATGAAAGACTTAAATGTTAAAAAAGACTCAAACTAACAATAAAATAGAGACAGAGTCACAGATACATAGAACAGACTGACAGTTTTCAGAGGGGAGTGGGGTTGTGTGGTTGGGTTAAAAAGGTAAAGAGATTAAGCAAATAAAACCTTATCAACACACAACAGCATGGTGACTACCTGAGGGGAAGGACTTTGGGGGGAGGTAGAAAAGGGTAAAGGGGGGATACATCGTGATGAAAGGAGACTTGACTTGGGGTGGTGAATACACAATACAATATACAGATGACATATTATAGATTCATACACCTGAAACCTATGTAATTTTATTAATGAATGTCACCCCAATAAAGTTAATAAAAAAGAAAGTAAAGGAGAGGGAAATAAAAAATGCTTGCACTTGGAAAAATAAGTAAAATTAATTGAGGCTTGTAACCTAATATAGCCTATCCTAGATTACTATGTGCAATTAATTGAGAAGGATGTATGTTCTTCTTTTGTTGGGTATAGAGTTCTATATATGTTTAGTTGGTTTATGGTATTTTTAAAACCCTCTATATCATTGTTGAGCTATGTAGATATTCAATCCATTATTGAAAGTAGGATATTGAAGTCTACAACTAGTTTTGTAGAATTGTTGCTGATTTAACTTCTATCAAGGCTTGCTTCATAGGTTTGAGGGCTCTGTTATTGGTGTATATGTTTTTATATTTTTAATGTAGTGACCCTTTTTATATTTTTATATTTTGTACTTTTATGTGTTAATGTATTTTTATACTTTTGAGGTATTGACCCTTTATTAATATATAATGTCTATCCTTGTCTTTTGTAGAAGTTTTTACTAAAGTCTATTTTGTGTTACATTAGTATAGCACCCCAGCTTTCTTTTTGGTACTGTTCGCATGGAATATGTTTTTCACCCTTTCACTTTCAACCTATTTGTGTCTTTGGATCTAAAGTGGCTGCTTTCAAGGGTTTGATCTCCAAAATATATAAAGAACTCACACGACTCCAATCCAGGAAGACAAACAACCCAATTTAAAAATGGGCAAAGGACCTGAACAGACACTTCTCCAAGAAGGACATACAGAGGGCCCAGAGACACATGAAAAGACGCTCAGCATCACTAGCCATCAGAGAGATGCAAATTAAAACCACAATGAGATACCACCTCACACTGGTCAGAATGGCCAACATGAACAAATTAACAAACAAGTGTTGGAGAGGATGCGGAGAAAATGGAACCCTAGTACATTGTTGGTGGGAATACAGACTGGTGCAGCCACTGTGGAAAACAGTATGGAATTTCCTCAGAAAACTAAAAATGGAACTGCCCTTTGACCCAGCAATTCCACTGCTAGGATTATATCCTAAGAGCCCTAAAACACCAATTCAAAGGACTTATGCACCCCAATGTTCATAGCAGCACAATTTATAGTAGCCAAGTGCTGGAAGCAACCTAAGTGCCCATCAGCAAATGAGTGGATCCAAAAACTATGGTATATTTACACAATGGAATTCTATGCAGCAGAGAGAAAGAAGGAGCTTACATCCTATGCAACAGCATGGATGGCACTGGAGAGCATTATGCTAAGTGAAATAAGCCAGGCTGTGAGGGACAAATACCATATGATCTCAGCTTTAACTGGAGCATAATCAACAAAACAAGCAAGTAAAGAAAATATAACCACAGTCATTGATATTAAGAACAATCTAATAATAGCCAGAGGGGAGAGGGGAGGGCACAGTGGGGAGAAGGATTTTCAGGAACAACTATAAAGGACACATGGACAAAACCAAGGGGGAGGGTGGAAGCAAGGTAAGGAGGTGGGTTTGGCTGGTGTGGGGTGGAGGGGTGGAGAGAAAATGCAGACAAGTGTAATTGAACAACAATAAAATAAATAAATAAATAATGAAAAAAATTAAGTGGCTCTTTTGTAGACAGGGTATAAGTGAATCATGTTTGTTTTTTTTTTTTAATTTCAGTCTGCCAATTTGCCTCTGGAGAATTTAATCTATTGGCATTAAAAATAATACCATAAGAAAATACTTCTGACATTTCACTATTTGTCTTATACCATTTTATATCACTTATTTTTTACATCATTGCATTTTTTGTGCTAGTTGATTTTTTTTGCAGTGAGAAGTACTAATTTCCCTATCATTTCTGTTGTGTATGTTTTAGGTATTTTCTTTGTAGTTACATGTGGATTCCATTTAGCATCCTAAATTTTAACAGTGTAGTTTGACCTAATGCCAGCTGCAATAACACGCAAAAACTATACTCTTATTCAGTTTTGTCTCGCCTCCGTTTATGTTATTGCTGTTATCTTAATCCTAATGTGCCCCATAACAAATTTATAACTATTATTACTTATTTTTCTTTTAAATCATATAGGAAATAAAAGGTGGATTTTTTTAAGATTTTATTTTTAGAGAGCAGAAGAGGGGGAGAAAGACAATGGGAGAAACAACAGTGTGTGGTTGCCTTTTGAGCATCTCATACTGGGACCTGGCCTGCAACGCAGGCATGTGCCCTGACTGGGAATCAAACCAGTGACTCTTTGGTTCACAGGCCTGTGCTCAGTCCATGGAGCCACACCAGCCAGGGCCCATGTAGCGTTCTTAACGTGGATGCAAAGTAATACTTACTGAATAAAACTCTTTGGTGGACTTTCTTTCTCTCTTTTTTAGAAAAAAGCATTGTCTTTATTTATTTTGAAAGAAACCAGTTTTAACTGAACGTTTAGCCTTTTTTCATTTTAAATTTATTTATTTATTTTTATTCAGTTACAATTGTCTGCATTTTCTCCCCATCCCTCCACCCCACCCCAGCCAGTCCCACCTCCCTCCCCCACCTCTACCCTCCCCCTTGATTTTGTCCTTGTGTCCTTTATAGTAGCTCCTATAGACCCCTCTCCCCACTATCCCCTCCCCACTCCCCTCTGGCTATTGCAGATGACATGACAGTGTACATGGAAAATACTATAGACTTCACCAAAACACTACTTGACCTAATAAATGAATTTGGCAAAACAGCTGGATACAAAGTCAACACTAAGAAATCAAAGGCGGGAGAACCAAGATGGAGGCGTAGGTAGACACACTGCGCCTCCTCCCACAACCAGAACTGACAGAAAATCCAACGGCAAGGAAGTCCGACACCAAGTAGATAAAAAAGAAACATTCATCCAGACCGGTAGGAGGGGCAGAGACGGGCACCGGGGTGGAGAGGACTCGCGTGGCCGTGGCGGGACCGAGACCAAGACTGGCAGAGTGTGGGACCAACGAGGCAGGCAGTCTGGCCACTAGCAGACCCTGCGGCCCCACATTCGCACACAGATAAACCTGGACGAATGACGGGGAGCGAAGCAGACCACGTAATCCAGGGCTCCAGCTTGGGGAAATAAAGCCTCAGACCTCTGATTGAAAACACCCGTGGGGGTTGGGGCAGCAGCAGGAGAAACTCCCAGCCTCACAGGAGAGGTCGTTGGAGAGACCCACAGGGGCCTAGAGCGTGCACAAGCCCACCCACTCGGGAACCAGCACCAGAGGGGCCCAATTTGATTGTGGGTAGAGGAGGGAGTGACTGAAACCCGGTGGAGAGTGGAGCATGTGCCATTGCTCCCTCTCCGCCCCTCCCCCATGTACGGGTCACAGCACAGCGACCAGTGTTACCCTGCCTCGGGGAACACCTAAGGCTCCGCCCCTTAAAGTAACAGCCACACCAAGACAAAAAAAAAAAAAAGGCCCAAATGACAGAACACTTCAAAGCTCCAGAAAAAATACAACTAAGTGAGGAAGAGATAGCCAACCTATTGGATGCACAGTTCAAAACACTGGTTATCAAGACGCTGACAGAATTGGTTGAATTTGTTAAAAAACCAGATGAAAAAATGAAGCCTATGCTAAGAGAAACAAAGGAAAATGTACAGGGAACCAATAATGATGCAAAGGAAACTGGGACTCAAATCAATGGTGTGGACCAGAAGGAAGAAAGAAACATCCAACCAGAAAAGAATGAAGAAACAAGAATTCAGAAAAATGAGCAGAGGCTTAGGAACCTCCAGGACATCTTGAAACATTCCAACATCCGAATCATAGGGGTGCCAGAAGGAGAAGAGGAAAAACAAAAAATTTAAAACTTATTTGAACAAATAATGAAGGAGAACTTCCCCAGTCTGGCAAAGCAAATAGACTTCCAGGAAGTCCAGGAAGCTCAGAGAGTCCCAAAGAAGCTGGACCCAAGGAGGAACACACCAAGGCACATCATAATTACGTTACCTAAAATTAAACAGAAGGAGAGAATCTTAGAAGCAGCAAGAGAAATGGAGACAGTTACCTACAAAGGGGTTCCCATAAGACTGTCGGCTGATTTCTCCAAAGAGACCTTACAGGCAAGAAGGGGCTGGCAAGAAGTATTCCAAGTCATGAAAGGCAAGGGCCTACATCCAAGATTACTGTATCCAGCAAAGCTATCATTTAGAATGGAAGGGCAGATAAAGTGCTTCTCAGATAAGGTCAAGTTAAAGAAGTTCATCATCACCAAGCCCTTATTATATGAAATGTTAAAGGGACTTACCTAAGAAAAAGAAGATCAAAAATAGGAACAGTAAAAATGACAGCAAACTCACAGTTATTAACGACCACACCTAAAACAAAAACAAGGGCAAACTAGGCAAACAACTAGAACAGGAACAGAACCATAGAGATGGAGATCACATGGAGGGTTGTCAATAGGGTATTGGGAGGGGGAGAGGGGGTAAAGGCACAGAGAATAAGTAGCATAGATGATAGGTGGAAAATAGACAGGGGGAGGGTAAGAATAGTGTAGGAAATGTAGAAGCCAAAGAACTTATAAGTATGACCCATGGACATGAACTATAGGGGGGGAATGTGGGAGGGAGGGGGTGGGCAGGATGGAGTTGAGTGACGGGGGGAAATGGGACAACTGTAATAGCATAATCAATAAATATATATTTTTAAAATGTTGTAATTAAAAATGGAAAAAAAATAAAATATTCAAAACTATTTTGCCCCCCCCAAAAGAAATCAAAGGCATTCCTGTACACCAACAACAAAACTGCAGAAACAGAAATCAGGAAAAAAAATCCCCTTTGATATAGCAACACGAAAAATAAAGTACCTAGGAATAAACCTAACCAAGGAGGTAAAAGACCTGTACTCAGAAAACTACACAACACTGAAGAAAGAAATTAAGGAAGACACAAACAAATGGAAGCATGTACCATGCTCATGGATTGGAAGAATTAACATCATCAAAATGGCCATACGACCCAAAGCAATTTATAGATTCAATGCAATCCCTATTCGAGTACCAATGACATATTTCACAGATAAAGAACAAACATTTCAGACATTTATATGGAACCATAAACGACCCCAAATAGCTGCAGCAATTTTGAAAAAGAAGAACAAAGCAGGAGGGATCACAATACCTGATATCAAACTGTATTATAAGGCCACTGTAATCAAAACAGCCTGGTACTGGCATCAAAACAGGCACATAGACCAATGGAACAGAACAGAGAGCCCTGAAATAAACCCAAGTCTTTATGGTCAATTAAAAGGTGGATTTAAAAACCAAATATACAAAGTGGTATATTTGTCCATATGTTTATCATTACTGGAGATATTTATATCTTTCTATAGCTTTGAGTTACTATTTATTAATAACCACAAAACTGTCTAGCATTTCTGGTAGCACAGGTGTGGTGGTATCAAACTCCCTCAGCTTCTGTTTAAGAATGTTTTAATTTGTTCATTTTTAAAGGATATTTTTGCTGTATATAAAACTCTTGGTTAACAATTTATATTTTTGACTTAAATATGCCACCTTATTACCTTCTAGCCTCCACAGTTTCTGAAGAAAAATTGACTTTTTATCTTATTGAGGATCCTTCATACTTGACGAGTTGTTTCTCTCTTGCTGCTTCAAGATATTGTCTTTGTCTTTAGTTAACCATGTTTTGTTTATGTCTCAGTATGGGTCTCTATGACTCTTTCCTACTTAAAGTCCACTGAGCATTGTGGATGTGTTTATGTATTTCATCAAACTTGGGAAATTTTCAAGCATTATTTTTTCAAATATTATTTCTTCTCTTGTGTCTCTCTTTTTCCTCTGGGACTCCTACAGTGTGTATGTTAATGAACCTAACAATGTCTCTTACAGGTTGTTTACTTTATTTATTATTAATTTATTACCTTGATCCTCTTGACAACTTTCCTGCCTCCGAGTTTGCTCATTTTTTGTTCTGCCTGCTCAGATATGCTATTGAATAAATCCAGTGAAATTTTTAAGATTTTATTTATTTATTTTTAGTGATGGGGGAGGCAGGGAGAAAGACCGGAAAAGAAACATCAATGTGAGAGAAAACCATCGATCAGTTGCCTCTTGTGCACACCACAACCAGGGACCATGCTCCGACTGGGGACCAAACCTGCAACCCACACATGTATCCTTACTAGGAATCGAACTGGCAACCTTTAACTTTGCGGGATGACACCCAACCAAGTGAGCCATATTGGTCAAGGCAGTGCCGTGAATTTTTAATTTCAGTTATTTTACTTTTCAGCTCCTGTATTTCTGTTTGGTTTCTTTCTATATTTTCTGCTTTATTCATATTTCCATTATGTTTAAACATTTATTTCTTGATTTTCTTTAGTTATTTGTCTGCATTTTTCTTTTATCATATTTAAGACAGCACTTTTAGTCATTGTCTAGTAATTTCAATATCCTGACTTCCTCAAGAACAGTTTCTGTGAATTTTACTGGTTTCTTCAAATGAGCCATATTTTCCTGCCTTCTTTATGCCTTCTGATTTTGCTGTTGTTGACAACTAGTCATATTTTATTATAATATGGTAGCCCTCAAAATCATATTCTCCTTCTTCCTTCCATTTAGCTGTTTTTTAAACAACTTTATTTGTTGAGGTGTTTTCCCAAACTATAGTTGCAAAGACTGCCATATGTGGTCACTTAAGTCTGTGTTCCTTTAGATTGTGTTCAGTTAATATTTTGACAGAGATTTCCTTGAGTTCCAAGAGTTAAAAAATCAAACAATGACAACCAAAAAAAAAAAAAAAGAACACACACACCTTTCCCAGTCTTTTCAGATTAGTTCTGTGCTGAAGTACTCCTTCAACACTTAGCCAAACTTGCACTTAATCGATGGATCAGCCCAGTGTGCAAGTTTTGAGTCTTGTCTGGTCTTTTGTAAGCATATGTCTCGCCTTAGGCATGCATGTGCCTTTCTAAATCATCCCATATATATGGGCACTTTTAAATGTCTTAATTCCCTAAAGGATTTCCTCCATTTCTAGCTCCCAGGATTAGGCACTCTATTGTGTGTCTTCACCCATTATTTGTTGCCCCAGGCATCTGTGCTTTGTTAGTTTGCTTTGTAGCATTTTTTTAAACAAATGCCCATCCCTTTTTCAGTCTGCATTCTGAATTGAGTGAAACAGAAGTAAACACCATGTAGCACTCCTTCAGGCAGCCCCCAGACAGGTTATAACACACATACACAATAGTTTGTGAATAAATTTTGCTAAACTCATGGGGAAACAAGGGATAAAGATCTCACACTAAGAACATGGGCTGGCCCTGGCTAGTGTGGCTCAGTGGATTGAGTGCTGGCCTGCAAACCAGAGGGTTGACAGTTCGATTCCCAGTCAGAGCACATGCCTGGGTTGCGGGCCAGGTCCCCAGTAGGGGGCGCATGAGAGGCAACCACACATTGATGTTTCTCTCCCTCTCTTTCTCCCTCCCTTTCCCTCTCTCTAAAAGTAAATAAATAAAATCTTTTTAAAAATATATGCTCTGCACTCTGGTATTTGATATCATTATTTTATTTTGTCTTATTTCAATTTTCAGTGCTGGTTGCAATGCAGTAAATTTATTTCATGACTTGGTAATGGGTTGAATCTGCAGTTTGTAAATTCTATAAGATGCCCACTTATCCCGAGGCTGATCTTCTGTCCAAGTTCCTATACAGCAATGGTAGTGACTCCCATTTCTCTGCAGGATTGTGGTTATGGAGAGGGGGGAGATGCATACTGCACAGCTTGCCCTCCTCGAAGATACAAAAGCAGCTGGGGCCATCATAGATGTCAGATTTGCATCACCTGTGCTGTCATCAATCGCATCCAGAAGGCCAACTGCACAGCTACCTCTAATGCAGTCTGTGGGGACTGTCTACCCAGGTGAGCCTGCTGTATGAAATCAAGCCATTCTGGGCCTTCTCCAGCCCTTGGAACTCTCTCTTAACATTATCCCTCAGAGCCTAGTTGAAATGTTCTAACTGTCCATATCATAATGACTTCAAGCTCCAACTAGGGAGAAGCAGTGTACTACCAAGATCCCCCTATAAAGTGCCTACTGCATGGTCAGCCCAGATGAGTATTTAACAGCTTTATTATCATGCTAGCATGCTTAGCATGGGCCCAAGATTCAAGATATAGCTCACTATAGACATAAAAGAGATTAGGAAGAAGTTGGTATCAGAGCAGAACTCCCCTCTCTTCTGATACTAGCTCTCCTTTTGGTTACAGGGTATGTTGAATGGCGGAATAGGTTTAGAATCTGGGTCTCTGAGTCAGAATCAGACATAGAGACAGAGAACTCACAAGGGATGGTGGTGGGTACTGGCTTCCAGGAGGGCAAGACTTCTAAAATCTGCCTATGGTCCCAGGAAGGATCAATCCAGGGGCATTGATTGTTTGATCACCTTGCAATTGCTTATTGCTCTGACCACAGGTTCTACCAAAAGACACGCATTGGAGGCCTGCAGGACCAAGAGTGCATCCCGTGCACGAAACAGACCCCCACCTCTGAGGTTCAATGTTTGTATCCAGTTCTCTTTTTTAATTCTCCAACCCAATGGGTGACAATAAGACAGGGTAGTAAAGACTTCTCCTACCTGCCCATACTCTTTCCTGTAGAGTAGATTGGCAAGTGAATCAGATTTTGAATCTTGGTTTCACAATGTATTATCTGTGTAACCCTCTGCAAATCATTGAAATTTATTGACCCTCATTTTCCTCACCTGAAAAAAAATATGGGTCATGATTATCATGATTTTTCATATCTTATTGGATGGCTGTCCAGGTCTAATGAAATAATAGATTTAGAAACAGCTTCTAAATTATAACACGTGTATACTTGTGGATGATGATGATGATGATGATGATGATGATGATGATGCTATGAGGTATATAGGAGCCCCTAGGATCTAGTCTATGCCTATATCAGTATTCACTTATCTGTCCATCTATTGTTTTTATCTATCCACCATCTATATATCTAATCATGTGTTCTTTTTAAATTATTGATATCTTTTAAATCATAAAATATTTCAAATATGTAGAAATATTTAAATGCAGAAAATATAAAATAAAAGTGCTCAGCAACTAACATCCATAATTAATAAATCTTAACATTTTGTGTATTTGCTTAAGATTCTTTTAAATAACAAAGATTCTGGAGAGCATTATGCTAAGTGAAATAAGCCAATCAGAGAAAGACAAATACCAAATGATTTCACTCATGTGTGGACACTAATGAACAAACTGAACTAACAAGCAAAATAGAGACAGACTCATAGATACAGAGCAGGATGACAGCTAAGGGGTGGCATTTAGGGGGTGGAGGGATTGAGCAAAAAGGAAAAGGACTCGTGGACATGGATGACAGTGTGGTGATTGGCGCAGGAGGGAGAAATGTTTAAGGGGGTAAATGGTAATGGGAAAAACACAATTAAAAAATAAAATAGTTTAAAAAGCAAAACCAGAAAAGTAAAATAAATAAACAAACAAATGATGATTCTACAGATTTAATGGAATTCCCTTTTTCATCCTCTCTAAGTTACAATCTCTTTCTACTTCCCCAAAGGCAACCACTATCATGAAATTGTATGTATCTTGTTGATAGGCTGCACTATGGTAACAAACCTCAAAATCTCAGTGACTTAATACAATAAAAGATTTTTTTTCACTATGCAAAGGTCTTCCTTTATCTTATGTCTATACCATCTAGATCATGTGGCTTCCAGGTTAATTGGACATGGAAAGAAATAGAGCAGTCATACTGGTTTTTAACTACTTCAGTCTACAAGTGACACACATTACTTCTACTTACAGTCCATTGGCCAGAAGTACTCTGATGGCCTTACTATAAAACTGTATGGGAAATGCAGGGGAGCATGTGATTAATTGGTGACCATTATGATTCTGCCATCTCTCTACCCATGTTTTAATACTTGTATTCTTTTATGACATATGTATATATTTATAGGCAATATATGCTGTTATTTATATTTTATAATGTTTTATATAAATGATATCAAGCTACATACTCTCTTTTTCCAATTTGTTTTCCCTCTCTAAATCATTTTAAGTGCTACACAATATTATAACATAGGACTAATCATGATTTATTTATCCTGTGTCCTACAGATAAGCACTTAAGTTTGTTTCTATTTTTCTAGGTTATATAACTAGTAATGACATGGAAAGACCATAGAATATGTGAATCTTCAAATAATTGTAGTAATTTATACCATATTAGCAGTTTATGCCAGTTCTCTGCTTTGTTCTTTATACTTTTGCCTTATCTACAGAGAAGTAAAAACAGCTTAGCAACCCTAATTGGAAAAGGCTCTAAGGAGAGAGCGATGATCTGAGGAAGTTCAGGACCAGTGGCAGGGTGACTGTTGACTGCCCACAATGACTAACCTCCTCTAATTTCTTGTCTCACAGGTGCCTTCCAGTTGAGTTTAGTGAAGGCAGATGTACCCACAGTGCCCCCTCAGGAGGCCACACTTGTACTGGTGAGCAGTCTGCTCGTGATGTTTACCCTGGCCTTCCTGGGGCTCTTCTTCCTTTACTGCAAGCAGTTCTTCAACGGATATTGCCGGCGTGGTAAGTGTAGCTGCTTCACATATTACATAAATCAAGAACAAGGCTATAATTAGCAGAAAAGAGGAATTTGGGGGGCTGAGAGCTAATAGGCCTTCCATAGAGTGCTGGAAAATCCCAGAGGTGGACTACTTGGAGGTGGCAGTAGAAAGCACGGGACTTTAGAGATGCTTGAGGCCAACCCCGCCCATTCATGGAACCTGTTTCATTAAGATATAGGGGTTATTTAAGGAACACAACATCATAGGAAAGCCCTTGGAAATAAAATTTGCAGACTTAGGTTTTAAATCTACTTCTAAATCACTTTGTAACTTTAGGCAAATCATCTAACTTCTTTGGGCCTCTTTCTCCCTAATATTTAAAATGAAAGGTGGAATTAGACTAGTTGGTTTTATTCTTTTATAATTTTTCACTTCTACTAATAGCTATAGATTTGGTAACATGTCAAAAATGAAGGCAGGCTGGTTGGATTTGAGATATGACTATAATAAAAGTGGATGAAGTGTTTGGTAACTTATTGGTATAGTATTAACCCCAATGTGGATAACTGACAGCCCAGTGTCCAGAAGAGCTGGCAAACGTAGCCTTTTTTCACCAGATAATAAAGATATCCAGAAAAGTCTGCCAGCCAGTAGGAGATAGCTATGTGAAATTCCAGGTGGAAGGTCATATTTAAATCAGGAGTAACACTGGGATCTGTTTTCAGCACAACTCCAGCCATCAACAAAAATGGGGGACAAAATCCAGGTCACTGAGGGCAAAGATAGAGGTGAAATGGTGGCTGGCAAGGACCAGGAAGAGTGTTAAAACTCCTGCCAAGGGTACTGAAGCTCAGTACAGCTTAAGTTTCATCGAGGGAACTGAAAGCTATGTAGAGATACCAAAGCAGAAACACAGGCTAATGAGTGGTGTTGATTTAATAAGGAAGGATGAGGATAAAGTTTATAGGATATTGGGGTGCTTAAGACTCCTCCTTAGCCCACTGGATACAGGGCCCAACGCAATACAACTTTTACCTGTCTCTATTTGTATGAGAAGATCCTCTTATATGGACATACCTTGGTCAGTTTGGCTCTAGGGCCTGCTAGATGATCTTCAGAAAGCCTAACAGACATATTTGACCATACCCCTGGCTTAACTGGAGATTAATATAGTATTTCATGGGTTTCTGGGACATAAAGGGAACACTGTTGCACCTTATGACCCCTATCTAAATTCTATTTCTGTTTCCTCTGCTCTTTAAAAACTGTGGGTCAAGGTAGACCATCCTGTATTTGACTTTGGAGGTTAGTTTCTCAGATAGAAGCTGTTGTCCAGTCCTTAGGCATTGGTATGAAACATGGATAATGAAGCATTTGGGCTACAGGGCCCAGAAAGTTGAAGCACCATCTGAGAGCTGCCTGTCTACCTTTTCCCAACTCAGAGAAAAGAAACAGTAACCTTTATATGCTTTTTCTGTCCTCAACATCATAATGTAGTACCCCTCTGTGAGAATATGAGGACAGGCAACTCCCTCAAGTTTTCCATAGGAGAAAGAGGGTTAGACATGTTTTCCATTGGGGAAGGTGGTTATTAGGAGTCACTGATTTACATACATAGTGTGGTTGTATAGGCAAGATTAGTGTGTGAATTAGATCCAATATTAGGTACAATAGATATTAGTAGGGACTGTGCCATACTAAAGAATTCATCTCCTGTCTAAGGGAAACTTACTACTCAGCTGCAGTTGTTTGTTACCATGCAGGAATATTCCTTGTTTCAAGATCTCCTGGATTTTCAAGAGTAAGCCAAAAATATGGATTTTTGTTTGAAATAGTTTCAAGCTCTGATGAGTTCTAATAAACAATAAAAACACAACCACAATGTGCAGATCAAGAAAACATACATAGGTTCTCAATTTGTCACCTGTTGTCAAATCAGACTTAAGCTTAAAGTACCACAAATTTGATGGCTTCAAATAATACCCATTTACAATGCCACTATTTTCATAGATCAGAAGTTTTGTAGGTTCAGCTGAATCTCTCTGTTCAGAGTCTCGCAAGGCTGAAATCAAGGAGGGTTGTGTTCCTTTCTGGAGGGTCCAGAGAAGAATGCATTTCCTTGATTATTCAGGAAGATGGAAGAATTCAGTTCCTTGCATTTTGGGGCTGAGGTCTCATTTATCTGTTGACTATCAGCTGAGGGTCATTCCCAGTTACTAGAGGCTACCCACATTCTCTAGCTTATGACCCTGTTTCTTTTTCAAAATGAGCAATAATGAATTCAGTCTTTTTGATGACTCATCTTCCTGATACTCTCTCTGATTTTTCTGCCCCCTTCTACTTTTAAGGACACATGTGATTGATTACATTGGGCCCACTTGGGTAATTCAGTGTAATCTCCCTATTTTAAGTCCCAAGATCTTAATACTATCTGCAAAGTGCCTTTGCTAAATAACATACACGCAGGGATAACACCAGAGTGTTAAAGATCATGGGGTTGGGTGTCAAAATCTTGCTTCCCACAGAGGGTTATTCTTTCTCTGAAGAAATTGACTCTTTTCCTTGCTTTATCTCCAGGTAGCCTCAATATAAAACCCCACTTTAAGTGTGTTTCTCAACTGTGACACCTCAACCTGGTGCTAGGTGCTCTGGTTCCCAGGATGAAAATGGGGAGTGCTAGCTCCAGACCCTCTCCTATCTTGTACTCAGAACCAGGTGCCCTGCTGAAAGGAGCCCCTGCCTTTGGGTGACCCAGTGGCTTTCTGCTTCGAGTTGCAGGAGGTTCGCTGCAGTTTGAGGCTGACGAGGCAGCGGAAGAGGAATCTCTCTTCCCCATGCCACCTGGCCAGGAGACCAGTCCTGAGTCTCCACTGAGTGAAAGCATCTTTGAGACCCAGCCACTTAACCCCATCCTGGATGACGACCGCAGCTCGACTCGTGGCTTCCCCACCCAGGAGTCTTTTACCATGGCCTCCTGCGCCTCAGAGAGCCACTCCCACTGGGTCCACACTCCCATCGAATGCACAGAGCTGGACCTGCAAAAGTTTTCCAGCTCTGCCTCCTATACTGGAGCTGAGACCTTGGGGGGGAACACAGCTGAAAGCTCTGGAGAGAGCCTGGAACTCAATGTGCCCTTTGAAGTCCCCAGCCCTTAACTCTACTGAGGTGAGCTGGAAAGGTGGGGAAGACCAGAAATTGGGGACTACCCCAAAGGAATCCTTCTCTGGAGTACTGTTGTTCAGTAGAGCTAGCAGTAAAGGAACAGTAACCTAGGATCACTGGTGGATGTTAGAACAACAGTAGTGATGCTAATCTTTTGAGCCAGTCAGATATCACATTTCTGGGCTTTTAAGGAACTGGCTAGGTTTATGTGACACTAATATGTCTATCCTTGTCTTTTGCAAGATCTCTCAGGGTCCCACTATCTAATACTTAGTTATTCAGCAATCTCCTCTCATGTATACAAGCACCATGACAGCAGAGAAATACATAGGTCTTCACATCTAGGAACCTTATATTTCAAATCTACCTCCATTCATTATTAGCTATGTGAATCTTGTGTAAATCCCTTTACCTCTCTGAGCCTCAGGCTCTTTATCTGTAAAATGTAGAAAGCACTATTCACCTCATAAGTTCTTGTGAGGGTTGAATGAGAAATGCATGTGCAAGTGCCTTTTATAGTATCTGGTACATTAGAGATACTTAAACTATGTTAGTTTTTCTTTCCTTCCTCCACCCACAGTCACAATTTAGACATTCCTTCATATCCACTACACTCATATTATAACATCCCTTTATGGTAAGCTGGTCAAGGTTTGTTAGCAGGAACTGAGACAGACAGTGAAAGTGGTTTGCTCAAAGTCAGTCACAGAGCATATCAGGGGCAGAACTAAGCTCAAGCCCAGGTTTGGGGCTCCAATTCAGAGGTTTTCCAACTCTATCAATGCAACTATTCCATAGACAATGTTGCTTTCTCAAAGTGTTAAGTAGTGTGAGGTGGTCTGAGGCAGGCAGGTGGGTAGATTCTTACATTTCAAATAACCAGCTACCTTTCACCACCCATTTCCATATTTCTCCAACTAAGATATTGTCCATGTCCTTCAATGACATGCTCCTCCCTACATCATACCTGAGAAAATGTGAACAATATGTGGATGAATGTCAAGATTGCTATCAAAACAGTCAAGTCTAACGTACCCTCCAATCCATGCTTGAGTTCCCTTTATAACATCCCACAAATTTTCTGTGTCATTCTTGCTCACATCCTTTCAGTGTCAGTAAGCTCACCACTGCTCAACATATATTGCCCCTGTGATGAGTGGACTTGAACCCAACACAAAGAAAAACTTTCTGTCTCCCTTTAGTAACCACCATTGGGTCCTGGCTCTGTTCCTTGGCCTGCACAGACCTCATCTGCTTTCTTTGCCTTGTGATAGTCCCAAAGAAGTCTGAAGATAACCTCTCCTCTCTGAAAAGTGCTTTTGATTCCTCTAAAGTATTTGGAGCCTAGAACTGAACCCAGTTTCATGAGGAATGGTCTCATCAGTGTAGAACAGGGTAGAACTATCATCTCTTTAGCTAAGTGATATATTTCTGCGATTGCATCCTAAATATTGGTCTAAACCATATTAGTTCGTTTTTATTTTTTGAGGGATGGGGAGAAGAGGGAGCCAGCAAGATTGTGCTGACAGTTTTCTAACTTGCTCTGCTCCCTCCCTAGGTCTCTTGGGCTCCTGGCAGCCTTGCTCAGTCATTCTCCCTGGACTCTCCTGCCTTGTTTCTATACCACAACTGCAGCAGAGGCCTGGGATGTGCTGTCCTCAACAGCCACTACTCTACAATGGGGCACAAACTATCCCATCCACCAGAGAATTGGTTCTTCATCACTTTCCCAAGACTGATCTGCAGCATTTCTTGCTTAACTATTCTAGCTAGCCTGGAAAGCTGGATTCCCCAGCCATGGGACTACCAAACATGTTCCTAGCTCAGCTTGATTATAGAGAAGAGGGGAGGAGATGACAATTAATGCGAAACAGTTTTACTCTGTGCATCTTTGATCAGGTGGACCTGAAAGAATGATGTCTCAGTACTCTATTGATACATCTATCTAGCACTTTAAGCACAAAACCAAACCCTTCCCCCTTTAGGTCCTCTGCACTGCCCCTCTCCCTAAGACACACACACACACAGAGACATACACACACACATCTACACACATCTTAGGAGAAGCCTACATCTTGATACCCCATTCATCCCTCAGACTTCTTTGACTGTGACAGCTCTGGAGTGAGCCCATTTCCCAGGTCTTTCTCCCCACATATACGTCTCTACCGTTCTTCAGTGGGAAGTTAACTCAACTCAGTGTCTTTTTGATCTTAAAAATGGTAGTTTTTTTTATTTTTATTTCTCCTCAACTCTTGCCTCTTTTGTCTCTTCTTGGTGACTAGTCTAAAACCTAAAGTTGACTTTCTAGATCCCTAGAGCCAAACTCAGAAGTCAAAACTTTGGTCTTTGGGGATACAGTGCAACTCCTGAGATCTAAGGGGCATTGAAAACCTATAGTCCTCAATGAGGCCTTACTCCAGGGCAACTCAAAGACTATTGGTGCTTCCCTGATTTAGAGGGGGAAAAAAGTCAGTTTCTAATCCCCACCATCAGTTTTACATGCCTCTCAGAATAAAATAATGGAACTTTTTTTCTCCATGACTGATTTCAGACAGAACCTCAGGGCTCAGATTTTGGCATCATGGATTGTTTTTCAGTCTACTTTATGTCCATAATGGAATACTGGGCTGATGCCCACTCCCTCACAGAGGGTCAGATTTGGAAGGAAAAAGTGTTCAGTTGAATGGAGCAACCATCTCTTTTGTTTGGGAGCAGACTATATAGTCCAGAATGATAAATGTGACTTAATTTGTAAAAACCATCACTGGAGATAGAGGACTGTTATCCTGGGATGGGAAGGCTGCAATTTACTACAAATATGGATGCTGCACTTTACAGTTTGCAATATGCCTTCATAGCCATCACTTCATTGAATCTTTACACAGACCCTAAAGTGGGTAAAGCAAGGGTTACAATCCCCAGTTTATATGTGGAGATGGAAAATAACTGGCCTTAAGTTACTTAGTGATATAGGGGTAAACAGCAAGGCTAGGGGCTCCCCAATCTTGAAATCTTCATTTTCTGGAAGATGGTGTCCTGAAGTAGGAATATTTTGGTTTTCTGGCATATCTGTTCCAGAAAACAACTCTTCTGGAAGGAAAAGTGGTGTAGACTAATAAGGTCACTATGCCTGGATGTGAATAAGGAAATGTCCTTTCCCATCGTACCAAGCCTATCCTTTACCCTTCCCACCAGTTCCCCCATCCCACCTTGGCAGCCAGCCTTGATGTCCATTCTCTATGATGTCTGATCCTAATGGGGAGCTAAGAGACCTTCCTTTCAGCACTGGCTTTCAAGAGATCAAAAAGAAGGGCTGCAAGGTTAGACATGACTCTTTCTTTTTTTTTTTTTTTTTTTTTTTTTTTTTTTTTTCTTCTTTTTTTTTTTTTTTTTTTTTTTTTTTTTTTTTTTTTTTTTTTTTTTTTTAATTTATTTATTGTTATTTAATTACAGTTGTATGCCTTTTCCCCCATCCCTTCACCCCACCCCAGGTGAACCCACTTCCCTCCCCCCTCTCCACCCTCCCCCTTGGATTTGTTCATGTGTCCTTTATAGTAGTTCCTGTAATCCCCTCTACCCACTGTCCCCGCCCCCACCCCCCCACCCCCGCCCTTGCTATTGTTACATTGTTCTTAACTTCAAAGACATGACTCTTTCTACTTTTCTATCTCTCTCCTTTTGCCCTTGTGGTATAAAAGGAAAAGATAAAGGCTGGAGCCATTAGGAGCATTCATCCTACTTGACCCTTACCTCCCTATATTCCTCAGTTCAATTCAAAAGTCTCTGGTACTAGTTTGGGGAAGACTTGAGACTTTAATTTTATTTACAGGTAAGCAGGGAGCAATTATTCCATCTTTAAAAGCCTTCCCCAGGCAATATTTGAGCAAATACATAAATTATAACCTTCAGTGCTTTACAGTCTAGAAAAGTTTATTCATACATTTTGCCTATTTTAAAGATGAGGATCGCGGGAGGAACCAAGATGGCAGCGTAGGTAGACACACTACGCCTCCTCGCACAACCAGAACTGACAGAGAATCGAACAGCAAGGGGGACCAACACCGAGGAAATAGAAAATAAACATTCATCCAGACTGGTAGGAGGGGCGGAGACGGGCACCAGGGTGGAGAAGACTCGCGTGGCTGTGGCGGGACTGAGACTGGCGGAGTGTGGGACAAATGGCACAGGCAGTCCGAGCACTAGCAGACCCTGCGGCCCCACAGTTGCACAGATAAACCCAGAGGGCCGGACTTAGAGTGGCGGAGAGTGGGGCAGGCAGAGTGGCGGGTAGCACCCTGTGGCACCATATTCGCCCACAGATAAACCAGATAAACGGCGGGCAGCGAAGCAGACCCTGCAACCCAGGGCTCCAGCTCGGGGAAATAAAGCCTCAAACCTCTGATTGAAAATGCCTGTGGGGGTTGGGGCGGCAGCAGGAGAGACTCTCAGCCTCACAGGAGAGGTTGTTGGAGAGACCCACAGGGGCCTAGAGTGTGCACAGGCCCACTTACTCGGGAACCAGCACCAGAGTGGCCCAGTTTGATTGTGGGTATCGGAGTGAAAGATTGAAATCCGGAGGAGAGTGAGGCGGGCGCCATTGCTCCCACTCAGCCCCTCCCCTACATACAGCGTCACAGCGCAGCCACCAGCATTACCCCGCCCCGGTGAACACCTAAGGCTCCGCCCCTTAAAGTAACAGACCCGCCAAGACAAACAAACAAACAAACAAAAAAATGGCCCAAATGACAGAACACTTCAAAGCTCCAGAAAAAATACAACTAAGCGACGAAGAGATAGCCAACCTATTGGATGCACAGTTCAAAGCACTGGTTATCAATATGCTCACAGACTTGGTTGAATCTGTTCGAAAAACAGATGAAAAAATGAAGCCTATGCTAAGAGAAACAAAGGAAAATGTACAGGGAACCAATAGTGATGCAAAGGAAACTGGGACTCAAATCAATGGTGTGGACCAGAAGGAAGAAACAAACATCCAACCAGAAAAGAATGAAGAAACAAGAACTTGGAAAAATGAGGAGAGGCTTAGGAACCTCCAGGACACCTTGAAATGTTCCAACATCTGAATTATAGGGGTGCCAGAAGGAGAAGAGGAAGAACAAAAAATTGAAAACTTATTTGAACAAATAATGGAGAACTTCCCCGATCTGGCAAAGGAAATAGACTTCCAGGAAGTCCAGGAAGCTCAGAGAGTCCCAAAGAAGCTGGACCCAAGGAGGAACACAACAAGGCACATCATAATTACATTACCCAAGATTAAATGCAAGGACCTACATCCAAGTTTACTGTATCCAGCAAAGCTATCATTTAGAATGGAAGGGAAGATAAAGTGCTTCTCAGATAAGGTCAAGTTAAAGAAGCTCATCATCACCAAGCCCTTATTATATGAAATGTTAAAGGGAGTTACCTAAGAAAAAGAAGATCAAAAATAGGAACAGTAAAAATGACAGCAAACTCACAGTTATTAACGACCACACATAAAACAAAAACGAGAGCAAACTAGGCAAACAACTAGAACATGAGGGTTGTCAATAAGGGAGTGGGAGGGGGAGAGGGGGGTAAAGGTACAGAGAATAAGTAGCATAGATGATAGGTGGAAAATAGACAGGGGGAGGGTAAAAATAGTGTAGGAAATGTAGAAGCCAAAGAACTTATAAGTATGACCCATGGACATGAACTATGGGGGGGGGAATGTGGGAGGGAGGGGGGTGGGCAGGATGGAACGGAGTGGGGGGGGGGGAATGGGACAACTGTAATAGCATAATCAATAAATATATTTTAAAAAAAAAGATGAGGATCACTTCTCGGCCTTTTGGCTAAGATCAAGTGTAAAGATGAAGAAACTGAGGTCCAGACAGGAGTAGTAACTTACCCAAAGCAGTTCATATTTGGGAAAGGCAGCCTGCCTCACATACCCACCCCCAGAATCAAGTGTGGATCCCATAGTTGATAGTAGAGGCCAGGAAAAGGAAAGTAGAGCAGAAACTGCTCTTGATATGGCAGAGGGGCAGGGAGGAGTGTTGGAGGGCACTGGTTATTTTTCTCCACTGCCTACATAACCCTTAATAGATCACTAAGGAACATAGAAAAGAACAGGAAAGAGACTTAGGAGGTTGATTAAGACAGTTCATCCCAATACTAAGAAAAGCAGCCAGTTCCATAATCAAGTGTTGATGAAGAAGTCTTCCACTGAAAGATAGCACATGATGTCATCCGCATCAGAAATGGAAAGGGCTTTGTTTGGTTTTTTGTTTGATGTTTGCTTTTCTCTCCTTGTAACTTACCTTTTATGACCTCTAAGGTTTCTTCTGCCTTTTTCCAAGTCCCTCTAAACTCACTACACTCCCTGGGTCAGCTGAAAGGTCTTACGCATGTTTGAAGAGGTCCTGCATTGCAGCAGCATAGGGCAGGGCAAGCAATTTCCTTGTGGATCTCCTGGGCCTCAACCCTTTATTTGAGGTGCTATATCTCTCTACCTCCAGCAGAGAGCAGGGCTGGGATTTGCTCTCTTGAAACCTTACAGAACATTTCTAAGCCAAGATGGCCTTTCCATTTGGGGCTTGATTTCCACAAACTACCTTTCAGAAGTCCCCCAAAGATACCCCCTAATCCATTTAGGGGCAGCTGAGTGGAGTGAAGAAAGGAGCCATACTTCCTCTTTCTATGGATATGTTAATTGGATCCCAGCTCTCCCACCACCCTCTTACATTTCATTCTTTCTGAAGGGTTTTGGCTTCAGCTCTTACCTATACATCCCAATACCAGGGAGGAACAAGCTCCATGGAGGATATTCTTCTTTATTATTTGATTATTTTTCTGAAGACTGTACAGCTAGTTACTGCTCCACACACACCTGTTGGTTAATTAAGTACATGAGCCATCACAAGGTCATAGCCCTGGAAAAGTAACACTCTCTACAGCAAGACCTCTGCTTTCACAATCATATTAAATACATCTTTGGGGGCAGTCTCTCTATAAATGCTGATTAAGGGCCCTTGGGGTAACCCATTGATCAGGGTGCTAAAAGCACCCTGAGAGAAAGTTGAAAGGCTGCACTGTACTTGACTGAGGATTAGAAGCAATTGAATAACAAGTCTGCATCAAGCAGCCTGGCCTCACACATGTATTAGCAAATATGTGTCAGCCAAGGGTTCAGGCCTTGGGCTTTGAGGTCTCTGTTCCTTTCTTTCTGGGACACTTTATTCTTATCTTACTGGCTTTAATTAGTCATTTCTACACCTTCTGGTAGGGTAAGAACTAGTATCCAAACAGATGATTCAGCTTGAGCAGGCCTTGGGTGTTAAAAGGTCACAATGTTCCTGACAATGTTTCAGTCCAAATCTAACACTGCTGCTCTATGGGAAGAATAGTGATTGTAACACAGTAATAATGACAATAATATAATGATAAACTGATACAGTCAGCCTTCCCTCTTCACTGCCCTCTATAGACTTTATAATTTAAAAACTCTTTGATACCCATAGTCTCATTTCATCTTCACAAATCCCTGAATTGGGGGTTATCATATCCCTTTAAAGAAGAGGAAACCAGTTCATATTAGACACATGGCTTGTCAGACTAGAGGTCAGTCTGGCCTAGGTCTCCTGATTTATAGTTCAGGGCTTTCCCCACCACTCAAGGCTTCCCCTTAACAACTACTTTAGGATGGTACAGTTATCATAGTGGCAATGGGAGCATCATTGTAGAAAAGCCAGCAGTCATGTAGCAAAATCCCCCAAAGGAGTGTCCATAAGCACAATCACTACAAAATTCAGTATGAATCCCACCCAAGACAGCAAAGTTCCTGGATGGAATACCCAGACTTAAATAGCTTCTTAGCACTGAATTTTGCTACAGCAATGAAGATATCAGCCCCAGGTTTCTGGGGCTACCTCAGTCCACAATTATGCCAGCCAGGAACAATATCCTTAATAATGAGCATTGTGTGGCCATTCCAAGCCACATTCAGAATCATCTTGGTTCTAACTTTCTTTCTGAAGTTCACAAGTTGGAGTGGGCAATTAGAATAGAGAAATAAAGTTTTGTTTGCTTTTTAAGATACATTGGGTAGTGGTAAGGTAAAGCATGTATTTCTTCTTTAAAATTGCTCTTTGTCCATGGAAAATATTACATTCAAGTGTTTACTCCTGGAGAATGCTTCTAAAGATTTCTTTCCATTGCTTTTAAAGTTTGTGCATCTTTGTTTGAGCACTTTGCTTTTATGTGCTTTTTCTGCTTGGGAGTTATTAGTCAGTGGAAACACAAAAGACACTTCATAGAAATGTTTTGAACATACCCCTGAGCCTAGGTAATAGTTGAGTTGTCTGTGTCTGAACTAGCAAAAGAAAGTTGTTTTGGTTTGTAAGGAAGTGGAAGTGTTTTCTGGGGATGAGGCTTCTTTTGGGGGAGAGGTTGTCTTTGGTTTTTTTTGGTTCACTATTTTCCCCTCTGTATACCTTCATTTGAATTCCGACAGGGATAAGTCTGGGACAGCATTTTTCTCCTCCAAGGTTCTCAGACCCAGGCTACGTAAGAGTGTCAATACTGGAGCACTCTCTTCAACACACCACCCTACCATACTGGGAATATAATCTCTTATACCCCTAAATCCCTGCCTGCCTCACTAACAAGGTCTTTGGCGTTTTACATTGAATGTAGATAAATCTTAATTATTTTTTCCTTGCAAACTGGATATTTACAGAGATATTGTTGAATCTTGAACCATATGCATGTGTAGCTACTGACAGTTGTGTTTTATTTCTGATGCTCTGAAAATATTTTATATTAGCCAATAAACAGAAATACATCCAAATACTGTGTTTAATCCTCTACTTTCAAAGAATCAAGCCCCCTCACTTGGCTGTTGTGTCTTTGCTCAGTGAGTATAGCAAGGAAATGTGTTTCTTGTTAGTGGATACAGAGTAAGTGGGATCCACTGACTTGTCACCCAAGAGATCTGGGCTATACCCAAGCTCTCCTTCTATATTTTTTAATCATTTATGATCTTTATCTTCTCATTTGGGCTACAGATATACAAGTTTTTGTGTTCTAAACTATTACCTCTTTTTTATTTTTTTTTTCCAGAGAGAAGGGAAGTGAGGGAGAAAGAGAGGGAGAGAAACATTGACAGGCCAGAGAAGCATCGATCAGTTGCCTCTTGCATGCCCCCAACCAGGGACTTGACCTGCAACCCAGGCATGTGCCCTAACTGGAAATTGAACCAGGGACCTTTTGCTTTATGGGAGGAAGCCCAATCCACTGAGCTACACTGGTCAGAACTCTTTTTTTTAAACTACTACCTCTTTTTTTTTAAGATTTTATTTATTGTTAGAGAGAGAGGAGGGGAGAGAGAAATAGAGTGAGAGAAACATCATGTGTGGTTGCCTCTCACGCGTCCCCTACTGGGGACCTGGCCCACAACCCAGACATGTGCCCTGACTGGGAATCAAACCAGCAACCCTTTGCTTCACAGGCCAGCACTCAACCCACTGAGCCACACCAGCCAGGGCTAAACTACTACCTGTTAAACAGAATTCCACGACTCTAAGAGGACTGTGCACATGTCTTCTGAGGTGTGTAGAATCTCTAGAAATTTGTGCATGTATGCATTTTCATTTGGATCATAATATTCTTTAAAATATAATCATATTCTAACCTGGAGGGCTACTTTGGAGAGTCTCCCTAGGAGTTGCTAAGTATCACATAATAATATAAAATTATTATCAGCTCATGATATAATAATAATTCCCATATAACAGGAATAACCACATCGATTATGTCATCTCCTTATCCACAATGGTATCTTTGAAGGAGCATGGTGAAGATCTGCATTCTTATTCAAAATTTAACCTCCATCACTCATTAGCTGGCATAAAACTTTTCCCCTTTTCTTGACCCCAGTCTCTGCTTTGGTGTACAAGGGAGATTGAGCTCAATGAACTGTAAGAGCCTTCCAACACTGATGTGCAATAAACATGCAAGACATAACTTTATTGTAAACTCACTCTTGGTACAGGAGAGCTCAAAGAAGAGAAAGAACAGAGAACATAATCAGAAATGGTGACTAGAACATAAATGAGTAAATAACAATGGATTGTTTATTTTTTTCTAACCCATGGACTTTATTAATGTTTTCCCCCTCTTTTGGAATCAGTTCTTTTTAATCCCTTGCCAGTTTAACTAAATTTTGACTAAATGTACCTCTGGTAATTATTTTCATATTCTTTAGCTGCACCTGAGAAAGTAAGCTGCTAAGTAAAAACAAAGAGGCATAGGTCACAGTGCACTTTTCTACTCATTAGATCTCTTGGTTAAAGTAGTGAATTAGTAACGATATTAAACAATATTATATTATACTGAACAACATATATAGACAAAGGTTAAAAGACTAGGGCTTCATTAGAAACTCTTTTTCCATGAAGTCATAATTGTTAACAATCACTGATTAGTCTCTTTTTAATTATACCTCCACACTGTCTTATATAGTATATGTATCTCATTTACATTAATTGAACCTTCCTTCTCTAGCGAAAAACTTCTATAGCAGTGATTACTTTTTTAAAGGTTTTATTTATTTATTTTTGGGGGGCGGAGGGAGAGAGAGACAGAGAAAAACATCGATGTGTGGTTGCCTCTTGTGCCACCCAAACCAGGGACCTGGTCCATACCCAGGCATGTGCCCTGACTGGGAATCAAACTGGTGACCCTCTTGGTTTACAGGCCAGCACTCAATCCACTGAGCCACACCAGCCAAGGGCATAGCAGTGATTTTTAACCTTGGCTTTATACTTGAATCACCTGGAGAGTTATAAAAACACTGATACCTAGACTTTGTCCTTAGAGATTTTGACTTAATTGTTCTAGCGTCCAGCCTGGACATAGCATTTTAAAAATCTCCCCAAGTGATACAAATGAGTAGTCAGGATTGAATATTTCTTCCATGTAGAAAAATTCTACTAATGGCTTGCCTTATCATTGTCACAGGTAATCTATTTACTCTGTTAAAATGCCCTTCAAAAACTTCCCAACTGCCTGTTTTCTGCTCCATCTGTAGGCAGAAGCCAAGAGATGGGCCTCCACACAACTGTCAGTTTTCCTTTTCTTAAACTTAACTCTTTTCCCTTTGAGGTTGAGATTGGTGTTCCTCCTAATCTGTATTAAATAATCTCCTACTAATTATTCCAATTACAGATTTAAGTATTAAATTATACTCAAATATGCTTCCTGGGCAAAGCCTGCAGGCTGTGAAGTCAACCCACATTCTTAGAAAAAAATAAAAGCTTAAAGTCCCAGACCAAAAAGGAATAGATGCATTTCTCTATCCTTCCCATTAAGGACAGCCAATATCCCTGATATATATAAAGAAGGCCCTGAGTTGTGGAGAGAAGAATTCACGCCATCTAAGGGTTACATAAACTGATGAGGGTTACAATACAGCAGAGTTCTTTTGGTTTTCTTCTTGTTGCATATATCTCAGACTGGGTGACAGAAAAGCCAAAAACAGAAACACCAATGAGCATAGACCAATAACTGCCCCCCCCACCCAGATCCTACTCCCTCCAGCCCAAAGACAAGGAAAGAGGCAACCTAGCAAGACAGAAACTTTCTAGATAATAACTCCTCTACATCATGGAAATCACTGTAGTCCCATACCCATTCTTGTCAGTAAAGGCAGTGTGGGGAAACAAAGATTTCTGCCTTCACAACCTGCTCTAATTAGGCCAGGATGGTATCAGAGAGCATCAAATGGAGACTGGGACTTTTATCAATGCCTTGTGATAATAAGCATTCCCCTACAAATAGAGGCCTAGGGAAGGGGGACTGGAATTATTTTACTTAGCATAACACCCTCTACATCCATTTATGTTGTTGGAAAAGGCAATATTCATACTTTTTTATTGCAGAGTAATACTCCAGTGTTTATATACAATACATCTTTTTTGTAGTTGCTAGTATCTTCTTCTTCTTTTTTTTTTTTTTAGAAAATCAGTCATTTTATTAAGGAAGACACAAACAAATGGAAGCATGGGCCATGTCCATGGATTAGAAGAATTAACATCATCAAAATGGCCATACGACCCAAAGCAATTTATAGATTCAATGCAATCTCTATTAAAGTACCCATGACATATTTCACAAGTATGGAACAAACATTTCAAAAATTTATATGGAACCACAAACAACCCCAAATAGTTGTAGCAATTTTGAGGAAGAAGAACAAAGCAGGAGGGATCACAATACCTGATATCAAACTGTATTACAAGGCCACTCTAATCAAAACAGCCTGGTACTGGCAATAAGAACGGACCAACCTGTTCCAGATCAGTGGAACAGAACAAAGAGCCCAGAAATAAACCCCAGTCTCTATGGTCAATTAATATTTAACAAAGGGGGAAGAAGCATAAAATGGAGTAAAAATACCCTCTTCAACAAATCGTGTTGGGAGATCCAAACAGCTACATGAAAAAAAAAAAAATGAAACTCAATCACCAAATTACATCATACACAAAAATTAATTCTAGGTGGATAAAAGACTTAAATATAGGTTGTGACATCATAAAAGCCCTAGAGGAAAATATAGGCAGGAAAATCTCAGATATTCCACACAGCAATATTTTTGCCAATATGTCCCCTAGAGCAAGGGACATAAAGGAAAGAATAAACAAATGGGATCTCATCAAAACAAAAAGCTTCTATACAGCTAAAGGAAACAGTATTAAAATGAAAAGACAACCAACTGTATTGGAAAGCATATTTGCCAATGATACCTCGGTCAAGGGTTTGATCTCCAAAATATATAAAGAACTCACACAAGTCCACACCAGGAAAATAAACAACCCAATTTTAAAAAATGGGCAAAAGACCTGAACAGACACTTCTCCAAGGAGGACATACAGAGGGCCCAGAGACATATGAAAAGATGCTCAGCATCACTAGCCATCAGAGAGATGCAAATTAAAACCAAAATGAGATACCACTTCATACCTGTGAGAGTGGCCGTCATAACCAAATCAACAAACAACAAGTGTTGGAGAGGATGTGGAGAAAAGGGAACCCTAGTGCACTGTTGGTGGAAATGCAGACAGACTGGTGCAGCCACTGTGGAAAACAGTATGGAATTTCCTCAGAAAACTAAAAATGGAACTGCCTTTTGACCTGGCAATTCAACTGCTGGTATTATATCCTAAGAACCCTGAAACACCAATCCAGAATAACCCATGCCCCCCAATGTTCATAGCAGCACAATTTACAATAGCCAAGTGCTGGAAGCAACCTAAGTGCCCATCAGTAAATGAATGTACCAAAAAATCAATGGTACATTTACACAATGGAATACTACATAGCAGAAAGAAAGAAGGAGCTTATACCCTTTGCAACAGCATGGATGGAACTGGAGAGCATTATGCTAAGTGAAATAAGCCAAGCGGTGAAAGACAAATACCATACGATATCACCTTTAAGAGGAACTTAATCAACAAAACAAACAAGCAAGCAAAATATAACCAGAGACATTGAAAGTAAGAACAATCTGACAGTAACCACAGGGGAGGTGGAAGGGGATGATGGGGGGAAAGGGGGGAAGGGATTTCAGGAACTACCATAAAGGACACATGGACAAAATCAAAGGAGAGGTATAATTATGGGAGGGAGGTGGGGATGGCTGGGGTGGGGGGGAATGGTGGGGGGATATGCAGACAACTGTACTTGAACAACAATGAAATTAAATAAGTAAATTTCAAAAGAGAAAATCAGTCATTTTATTTTTTAGATATTTTATTTATTTACTTTTTTAGAGAGAGGGGAAAGGAGGGAGAGAGGGAGAGCAACATCCATGTGTGAGAGATAAATCAATCTCTTGCCTCTCACACACCCCCACCTGGAGACCTGGCCCATAACACAGGCATGTGCCCCGAGTGGGAATTGAAACTGCAACCCTTTGTTTCACAGGCCAGTACTCAATCCACTGAGCCACACCAGCCAGGGCAGTATCTTCTTTTTTAATTTTATCTTCTTATTGAATTTATTAGGGTGACATTGATTCACAAAATCAGACTGGTTTTCCCCTGACCAGTGGGTTGGGCAGCATCCTGCACAGCAAAATATCACCAGTTGATCCCCAGTGAGGGCACATGCCTGGGTTGTAGGTTTGGTCCCTGGTTGGGACATGTACAGGAGGCAACCAATTGATGTTTGTCTCTCACATCATTGTTTCTCTCCCACTCTTTCTCCCTTCTCCTCTCACTAAAAATAAAGAAACAAAATATTTTTAAATATCAGACAGATTTCAAGTGTACAACTCAACAAAATATCTGAACACAGTATTGTGCACCCATTGCCCCAGGCAAAATCTCTTTCCACTCCCAAATTCCTCCCTTTTATCTACCTCCACATAATGCCCAGAGAGGGCATGTAGCTGTCATGTAGAACATTAGTGGTTTTCTTCATGAAATCTAAGCCCCTTGAGGATGGGAACCATGCTTGCCCTTACATTTCTTATATTCCATATGTTTTTTGCTTAATCTATTCACCTTCTTTCATCCTGCCTCCTCCCCAACCCTTCCTCCCAAATAGTTGTCAGTCTGTTTCACATATCCATGCTTCTGTTTCTATTTTGTTTGTCATTTTATTGTGTTCATTAGATTCTCTACATAATTGAGATCATATGGTATTTGTCTTTCTCTGACTAGCTTATTTCATTTAGCATAATAATTTCCAGGTCCCTCCATGCTGTTGCAAAAGGTATGATTTCCTTCTTTTTCACAGCCACATAGTATTCCATTGTGTGAATGTGCCACAACTTTTTGATCCTCTCATCTACTGATGGACACTTGGGCTGCTTCCATATCTTGGCGATTGTAAATAATGCTGCAAAGAGCATAGGGGTGCATATATTCTTTCAAATTACTGTTTCAGGTTTCTTCAGATATACTTCCAGAAGTGGAATTGCTGGGGGAAAAAGAAGTTATATTTTTAATTTTTTGAGGAAACTCCATACTGTTTTCCACAGTAGCTGCACCAGTCTGCATTCCCACCAACAGTGTGTGAGGGTTCCCCTTTTCTCCACATCCTCGCCAGCACTTTTTTGTTGATTTATTGATAGCCATCTGACAGGAGTGAGGTCATAACTCACTGTGGTTTTAATTTGCGCCTTTCTGATAATTAGTGATGTAGAACATTTTTTCATATATGTATAACCCATCTGTATGTCCTCTTTGAAAAATGGTCTATTCAGGTCCTTTGCCCATTTTATAATTGGGTTGATTGTCTCCTTGGGGTTGACTAGTAGAAGTTCTCCATTTATTTTGAAAATTGACCCCCCATCAGATGTATCATAGGTGAATATATTCTCCCATTCAGAGGATTCCCTTTTCTTTTGATAGTTTCTTTTGCTATGCTGAAGCTTTTTAGTTTGATGTAGTCCCATTTGTTTATTTTTCCCATGTTTCCCTTGCCCAAGGATACATATCAACAAAAATATTGCTCCAAGAGATGTCTGAGGCTGTATTCATATGTTTTCTCCTAGGATTATTATGGGTTTGCAACTTACATTTAAGTCTTTTATCCATTTTGAGTTAATTGTTGTATATGGTGTAAGTTGGTGATCTAGTTGCATTTTTGGCATGTATGCACCTGTCCAATTATTCCAACACTCTTTATTGAACAGATTGTTTTTACTCTACTGTATGCTCTTGTCTCCTTTGTCAAATTCTAATTGCCCATAAAGGCATGGTTTTACCTCTGGACTCTGTTCTGCTCCATTGATCTCTGTGCCTGTTATTGTGTCAGTACCATGCTGTTTTGATTACAATGCCCTTGTAGTATAGCTTGATATCTGGTATTGTGATCCCTCCAATTTTGTTCTTCTTTTTCAAGATTGCTGAGACTATTCAGGGTCTTTTTTTTGTTCCATATTAATTTTTGTAATATTTGTTCTAGATCTGTGAATTATGCCATTGCTATTTTAATAGGAGTTGCATTGAATCTATAGATTGCTTTAGGCAGTGTAGTATAGACACTTTGATGATGTTAATTCTTACAATCCATGGACATGGTAAATGCTTCCATTTGTTTGTATCTTTCTCAATTTCTTTCTTTAATGTCCTGTAGTTTTCTGAGTACAGGTCTTTGACCTCCTTGGTTTATTCCTATGTACCTTATTTTTTGTTGTTGTTTCAATAGCAAATAGGATTTGCTTTTCTTAGTTTCTTTTTCTCCTAATTCATTATTGGCATATAAAAATGTCATTGATTTCTGGATAGTAATTTTGTATCCTGCTAGTTTGCTCAATACATTTATTAAATGTAATAGGTTTTTGGTAGAGCCCTTAAGCCCTAAGGGTTTTTCATGTATAGTACCAAGTATGTGGGAAAAAATGATAGTTTTACTTGCTTCTTTCCAATTTGGATGCCCTTTATTTCTTCTTGTCTGATCACTGTGGCTAAGACTTCCAGTACTATGTTGAATAAGAGTGATAAAAGCAGACATCCTTGTCTTGTTCGTGATCTTAAGGGAAATGCTTTTAGTTTTTGCACATTAAATATAATGTTGGCTGTAGGTTTTTGATATATGGCCTTTATTATGTTCAGGTATGATCCCTCTATTTCTACTTTGCTGAGAGATTTTATCATAAATGAGAGCTGGATTTTATCAAATGCTTTTTCTGCATTTATTGATATGATTATGTGATTTTTAATTTTCATTTTGTTTATGTAATATATCACATTTATTGATTTGCAGGTAGTGCATCAGAGTTGCATCCATGGGATGAATCCCACTTGATCATGATGTGTGATCTTTTTAATGTGTTGTTGGATTTGGTTTGGTACAATTTTTTTGAGGATTTTAGCATTTATGTTTTTCAGGGATACTGGCCTATAATTTTCTTTCTTTGTAGTGTCTTTATCTGGTTTTGGAATTACAATAAGGAGTCTCATAGAACGAGCTTGAAAGTCTTCCCTCCTCTTCAATTTTATGGAATAGGTTAAGGAGGATAGGTATTACTTCCTCTTTGAATGTTTGATAAAATTTACCTGTGGAGCCATCTGATCCATGACTTTTGTTTTCTGGGAGTTTTAAAATTACTGCTTCAATTTCACTACATGTTATTAGTCTATTCTGGTTTTCTGATTCTTCCTGATTCAGTTTTGGTGGTTTTTGTGTTTTTAGAAATTTGTCCATTTCAGCTAGGTTGTCCATTTTTTTTTTAATAATTGCTCATCATTTTCTTATACTACTATGTATTTCTATAACGTCAGTAGTTACTTCTCTTCTTTCACTTATGATTTTATTTATTTAGGTCTTCCTCTCTTTGTCTCTTGGTGAGTCTGGCTAAAGGTTCATAATCTTGTTTATCTTTTCAAAGAACCAGCTCTTAAATTTATTGATCCTTTGTAATGTGGGTTTTGTTTTGTTTTGTTTTTCTTTTACTTTTCTTTCTTTCTTTTTTTTTTTTTTTTTTGTCATTTAGTCCCACTCTTATCTTTATTCTTTCCTCCCTTCTACTTACTCTGGGCCTTTATTCTTGTTGTTTTTTTCTTTTTCTTTTTACATGTAGGGTTAGATTAATTATATGAGATTGTTCTTGTTTCTTGAGTTAGGCCTGTCTCATAGATTTGGGGTTTTTGTGTGTTCATTTCTGATTGTTTCCAGAAAAATTTTATTTCTTCCTTGATCTCATTGGTAACCTCTTCATTGTTTAATAATATGTTATTTAGCCTCAATGTGTTTGAATATTTTTGAGATTTGTTTAATTGTACTTGATTTTTAGTTTCACACCATTGTGATCCAAGAAGATACTTTTTTTTTTTTTTATTGTTATTCAATTACAGTTGTATGCCTTTTCTCCCCATCCCTCCATCCCACCCCAGGTGAACCCACCTCCCTCCCCCCTCTCCACCCTCCCCCTTGGTTTTGTCCATGTGTCCTTTATAGTAGTTCCTGTAATCCCCTCTACCCACTGTCCCCGCCCCCACCCCCCCACCCCCGCCCTGGCTATTGTTAGATTGTTCTTAACTTCAATGTCTCTGGTTATATTTTGTTTGCTTTTTTCTTCTATTGCTTATGTTCCAGTTAAAGGTGAGATCATATGGTATTTGTCCCTCACTTCCTGGCTTATTTCACTTAGCATAATGCTCTCCAGTTTCATCCATGCTGTTGCAAAGGGTATAAGCTCCTTCTTTCTTTCTTTCTCTCTGCTGCCAAGAAGATACTTGATATGGTTTCAATCTTCTTGAATTTATTAAGATTTATTTTGTGTTCTAACATGTGGTCTATCTTTGAGAATGTTCTGTGTGCAGTTGGCAATATATATTCTGCTGCCTTGAGATGAAATATTCTGTAAATATCAATTAAATCCATCTGATCTAGCATGTCATTTAAGGTCACTATTGTCTTGTTGATTTTTTTGTCTGGAAGATCTTTCCAGTGATGACAATAGGGTGTTAAAATAAACTACTGTAACTTTATTGCTGTTGATCTCTCCCTTAAAGTTCACAAAGAGTTTTTCATAAATATTCAGGAACTCCTATATTGCATGCATATATGTTTACAAGGGTTATATTCTCTTGCTGGATCAATCTTTAATATTCCATAGTGACCTTCTTTGTCTCTTGTGATAGCCTTTGTTTTGAAGTCTATTTAGTCAGATATAATTATCACTACCCCAGCTTTTTTCCATTTTCATTTGCATGGAATCTTTTTTCCATCACTTCCTATCATTCTGTGTGTGTCTTTGGTTCTGAGTTGGGTCTCTTGTACATAGCATATATGTGGGTCATGTTTTTTATCCATACAGCTAACCTATGTCTGTGGATTGCAGCATGTAATCCATTTACATTTAAGTTTACTATTGACAGGAACTCATTTATTGACATTTTTATTGTACCTATGTTCCTCTCTCTAATTCTTCTTCTTTTTTATTTATTTTTTTATTTCTTCTTCTTAAAGCCATCCCTTTAACAGTTCTTGCAATGGTGGTTTAGTGCTAATGAACTCCTTTAGACATTTTTTTGGTCTAGAAAGCTGTTTATTTCACCTACAATTTTAAATAATAGCTTTGCTAGATAGAGTAGTCTTGGTTTCAGGTCCTTGGTTTTTATTATTTTGTTTGTTTTTTAATTGTTGTTCAAGTACAGTTGTCTCCATTTTAACCCCACCACGCACCCACCCCAGCCATCCCCACCTCCCACCCTGAATCCTATCCACCTTTGGCTTTGTCGATGTGGTTTTCATTATTTTTAATACTTCATGCAAATCCCTTCTGGCCTGGAGTTTCCTGTTGATAAATCAGCTGACTGCCTTATGGGAACTCCCTCATAGGTAACCGTTTCTCTCTTGCTGCCTTTAACACTCTCTCTTTAAACTCACATGACTCCACTCCAAAAAGACAAACAAACCAATTAAAATATGGGCAAAGGACCTGAACAGACACTTCCCCGAGGAGGACATACAGAGGGCCCAGAGATATATGAAAGGATGCTCAGCATCGCTAGCCATCAGAGAGATGCAAATTAAAACCACAAAAAAGTACCACTTCACACCAGTCAGAATGGCCATCATAAACAAAACAACAAACAACAAGTGCTGACAAGATTGTGGAGAAAAGGGAACCTTAGTACACTGTTGGTGGGAATGCAGACTGGTGCAGCCACTATAGAAAACAGTACGAAATTTCCTCAGAAAGTTAAAAATGGAACTGCCTCTTGACCCAGCAATTGCACTGCTGGCCTTATACCTAAGAATCCTGAAACATCAATGCAAAAGAACCATGAGCCCCAATGTTCATATCATCACAATTTACAATAGCCAACTGTTGGAAGCAACCTAAATGCCCATCAGAAAATGAGTGGATCAAAAAACTGTGGTACATTTACACAATGGAATACTACACAGCTGAGAGAATGAAGGAACTCCTATCCTTAATGACAGCATGGATGGATCTGGAAGGCATTATGCTAAGTGAAATAAGCCAGGTGGTGAAAGACAAATACCATATGATCTCACCTATAAGGGGAACCTAATCCACAAAACAAACAAGCAAGCAAAATAAAACTAGAAACATGGATATAAAGAACAAACTGCCCTGGCTCGTGTGGCTCAGTGAATTGAGTGCCAGCCTGTGAACCAAAAGGTTGGCCGTTCGATTCCCCATCAGGACACATGGCTGGGTTGTGGGCTGGGTCCCCAGTTGGGGGTGCATGGGAGACAACCACACATTAATGTTTCCCTCCCTTTCTTTCTCCCTCTCTTCCCCTCTCTCTAAAAATAAATAAATAAAATCTTTAAAAAAAAAAGAACAAACTGACAGCGACCAGAGGGATGGGGAAGAGGGATAACAAGGAAAAGAAGAAGGGTAAAGAACATGTATAAAGGACCCATGGACAAGGACAACAGGGGAGGCTTCAATGTGGAAGAGGGGATTTGGGCAGGACAGGAGAGAGTATTGGGGGGAAGTGGGGACAAATTTAATTGAACAACAATAAAAAAAAATTTTAATGATATTCTGTTTCTTCCTGATTCATTTTTGGAAGAGTGTATATTTTTAAAAGTTGACTTTTTCTTCCAGATTGTCCAATTTATTTGGAATATAGTTGTTCATAATATTTTCTTACAATGTGTTATATTTCTTTGCTGTCAGTTGGTGCTTCTCTTTTATTTTATTTATTTGGGTCCTCTCACTTTGTTTATTGATAAGTCCGTTCAAAGGTTTGTCAAACTTGTTTATCTTTTCAAAGAACCAGCTCTTGGTTTTATTTTTTTTAATTTTAAAAATATGGAAAGCTTCACAAATTTGCATGTCATCCTTGTGCAGGGTCCATGCTAATCTTCACTGTATTGTTCCAATTTTAGTATATGTGCTGCTGAAGTGAGCACCAGCTCTTGGTTGTATTATCCTTTTGTATTCTTGTTTTAGTCTCTGTGTCATATATTTCCACTCTGACCTTTATTATTTCCTTACATCTACTTATTCTGGGCTTTCCCTTTTGGTCTTTTTCCAGTTCTCTTCGGTGTCATGTTAAATTGTTTTCTTATTATGTTTTATTGATTATGCTATTACATTGTCCCAACTTTTCCCCCTTGTTCCCTTCCTCCTAGTACCCCCAATCCCTCCAGCAATTCCCTCCTTTAGTTCATGTCCATGTGTCATGAATACATGTTCTTTGGCTACTCCATTTTGTATACTGTTCTTAAAATCCACCTGCCTATTTTTTACCTACCTATTTGTACTTCTTAATGCCCTCACCTCTTCACTCATTCCCCCATATGCCCTCCTACCTGGAAACCATCAAAATGCTCTCCATATCCATGATTCTGTCTCTGTTCTTCTTGTTTGCTTAGTTGGTTTTTTAGATTCAGTTGTTGATAGATATGCATTTATTGTCATTTTATTGTTCATAGTTTTGATCCTCTTCTTTTTCTTAAGTAAGTCCCTTTGACATTTCATACAATAACGGCTTGGTGATAGTGAACTTCTTTAGTTTTTACTTGCCTGTGGAGCTCTTTATCTGCCCTTCAATTCTAAATGGTAGCTTTGCTGGGTAGAGCAATCTTGGCTGTAGGTCCCTGCTTTTCATGACTTTGAATATTTCTTGCCAATTCCTTCTAGTCTGCAAACCTTCTTTTGAGAAATAAGCTGACAATCTTATGGGAACTCCCCTGTAGGTAATTAAATAATTAACTTCTTTTCTCTTCCTGCTTTTAAGATTCTCTCTTTATATATTTTTTAAGATTTTATTCATTTATTTTAGAGAGGGGAGGGGAGGGAGAAAGAGAGGGAGAGAAACATCAATGTGTGGCTGCCTCTCATGTGCCCCTTGTTGGGGACCTGGCCTGCAACCCCCAGGCATGTGTCCTTACCGGGAGTCGAACCAGTGACCCTTTGGTTCGCAGGCCAGTGCTCAATCCACTGAGCCACACCAGCCACGGCTCTCTTTAACTTTTGGCATTTTAATTATGGTGTGTCTTGGAGTGGGCCTCTTTTCATCCATCTTGTTTGGGACTCTCTGTGCTTCCTGAACTTGCATGTCTATTTCCTTGACCATTAGGGAAGTTTTCTTTCACTATTTTTTCAAATAGATTTCCATTTTCTTGCTCTTTCTCTTCTCCTTCTTGCACCCGTACAATGTGAATGTTGGATCTCTTGAAGTTGTCCCAGAGACTGCTTATACTATCTTCATTTTTTTTGGACTGTTTTTTCTTTTTGCTGTTCTGATTGGATGTTTTTTGCTTCCTTATGTTCCAAATCATTAATTTGATTCTTGGCTTCAACCACTCTACTGTTGTTTCCTTGTAATTTGTTATTTATTTCAATTAGCATTCCCCTCGTTTCTGACTGTATCTTTTTTATGCTCCTGAGGTCCTCACTAAATTCCTTGAGCATTCTTATAACTAGTGTTTTGAACTTTGCATCTGATAGATTGCTTATCGCCATTTCATTTACCTCTTTTTCTGCAGTTTTGATCTGTTCTTTCATTTAGGCCATGTTTCTTTGTCTCCTCATTTTGGCAGCATCCTTGTGTTTGTTTCTATGTATTGGGTAGAGCTGCTTTGACTGCATGTCTTGTTAGTGTGGGCTAATGTAGTAGGTGTCCTGTAGGGTCCAGTGCCACAGCCTCCCCATCACCCAAACTGGATACTTCATGTATGCCCTTTGTATGGGCTGAGTACACCCTTATCTGTATTTGAGCCTTGGTTGCTGTTTGCAGATCAATGGGAGGGCTTTACCCAGGCCAGTCAGCTGCAAGGATTGGCTGTGACCACTGACGACCAACCTCCACCCTCCGTGGAGGATCAGCTGTGCAGCAGCATGGTGGTGGTGTTCTACCATGGTCTATAGCTATCCACTGTATGTGTTTGCACTTTAATTCCATAGTTGTCAGATGTCTATTCAACTTGATTGCTGATGGTTTTCAGTTCTTGAAAACTGTTGTTCCATATTTTAGTTGTAATTTTGAGAACTTGTGTGAAGAGGTGTCCAGTGTCAGCCTATACTTGTCAGTCATCTTAACCAGAAAATACCTTAAAAATTGTTTATTTGAGATATTTCGAGAACCAAGATGGCAGCGTAGGTAGACACACTGCGCCTCCTCACACAACCAGAACTTACAGAAAATGGAATAGCAAGGAAGTCCGACACCAAGGAAATGAAAAATAAACATTCATCCAGACTGGTAGGAGGGGCGGAAAGGACTCGCGTGGCCATGGCAGGACCGAGACTGGTGGAGTGTGGGACCAACAGGGTAGGCAGTCTGACAACTAGCAGACCCTGCGGCCCCACATTCGCGCACAGATAAACCCAGAGGGCCAGACTCAGAGTGGCAGGGAACGGGGCAGGCAGAGCAGCGGATAGCACCCCGCGGCCCCACATTCATGCACAGATAAACCAGACAAACAGCGGGGAGCAAAGCAGACCGTGCAACCCAGGGCTCCAGCTCGGGGAAATAAAGCCTCAAATCTCTGATTGAAAGTGCCCGTGGGGGTTGGGGCGGCAGCAGGAGAGACTCCCAGCCTCACAGGAGAGGTCGTTGGAGAGACCCACAGGGGCCTAGGGCATGCAAAAGCCCACCCACTCGGGAACCAGCACCAGAAGGGCCCAGTTTGAATGTGGGTAGCGGAGGGAGTGACTGAAATCCGGTGGAGAGGGGAGCGGGTGCCATTGCTCCCTCTCCACCCCTCCCCCACGTACAGCATCACAGCACAGCAACCAGCATTACCCCGCCCCAGTGAACACCTAAGGTCCGCCCCTTAAAGTAACAGACTCGCCAAGACAAAAAAAAAAAAAAAAAAAGGCCCAAATGACAGAACACTTCAAAGCTCCAGAAAAAATACAAGTAAGCGAGGAAGAGATAGCCAACCTGTCAGATGCACAGTTCAAAGCACTGATTATCAAGACGCTCACAGAATTGGTTGAATTTGTTCGAAAACCAGATGAAAAAATGAAGCCTATGCTAAGAGAAACAAAGGAAAATGTACAGGGAACCAATAGTGATGCAAAGGAAACTGGGACTCAAATCAATAGTGTGGACCAGAAGGAAGAAAGAAACATCCAACCAGAAAAGAATGAAGAAACAAGAATTCGGAAAAATGAGGAGAGGCTTAGGAACCTCCAGGACATCTTGAAACGTTCCAACATCCGAATTATAGGGGTGCCAGAAGGAGAAGAGGAAGAACAAAAAATTGAAAACTTATTTGAACAGATAATGAAGGAGAACTTCCCTAATCTGGCAAAGGAAATAGAATTCCAGGAAGTCCAGGAAGCTCAGAGAGTCCTAAGGAAGCTGGACCCAAGGAGGAACACACCAAGGCACATCATAATTACATTACCTAAGATTAAACAGAAGGAGAGAATCTTAGAAGCAGCAAGAGAAATGGAGACAGTTACCTACAAAGGAGTTCCCATAAGACTGTCAGCTGATTTCTCCAAAGAGACCTTACTGGCAAGAAGGGGCTGGCAAGAAGTATTCCAAGTCATGAAAGGCAAGGGCCTACATCCAAGATTACTGTATCCAGAAAAGCTATCATTTAGAATGGAAGGGCAGATAAAGTGCTTCTCAGATAAGGTCAAGTTAAAGAAGTTCATCATCACCAAGCCCTTATTATATGAAATGTTAAAGGGAGTTACCTAAGAAAAAGAAGATCAAAAATAGGAACAGTAAAAATGACAGCAAACTCACAGTTATTAACAACCACACCTAAAACAAAAACAAGAACAAACTAGGCAAACAACTAGAACAGGAACAGAACCATAGAGATGGAGATCACATGGAGGGTTGTCAATAAGGGAGTGGGAGGAGGAGAGGGGGGTAAAGGTACAGAGAATAAGTAGTGTAGATGATAGGTGGAAAATAGACAGGGGGAGGGTAAGAATAGTGTATGAAAGGTAGAAGCCAAAGAACTTATAATTATGACCCATGGACATGAACTATAGGGGGGGAATGTGGGAAGGAGGGGGTGGGCAGTACGGAGTGGAGTGGGGGGGGAATGGGACAACTGTAATAGCATAATCAATAAATATATTTAAAAAGAGAGAGATATTTCTTGCCTTATAAGATAGTCCTTTAGTGCTATGAACTTCCCTCTCAGTACTGCTCTTGTTGTGTCTCATAAATTTGAGGTTGTTGTATTTTCATTTTCATTTGTTTTCAAGTAACATTTGATTTCTTCCTTGATCTCATTGTTATCCCCTTCATTTTTCAATATATAAAATGTTATTTAGCCTCCATGTGTTTCAGTGTTTTTCATTTTTGTAATTATTTGATTACTAGTTTCATACCATTTTGATCATAGTAGATGCTTGATATGATTTCAATCTTTTTGAATTTATTAAGACTTATTTTGTGTCCTAACATGTGGTTTATTTTTGAGAATTTCCATGTGCACTTGAGAAGAACGTGTAGTCTGCTGCTTTGGGATAAAATGTTCTGTAAATATCAATTAAATCAATCTGATCTAGTGTGTTGTTTAAGGTCACTGGTGCCCTGTTGATTTTTTGTCTGGAAGATCTATTCATTGTTGTCAGTGCGTGTTAAAATCCCCAACTATTGCTCTGTTTCTCTCAATCTCTCCCTTAATGTCCACCAAGATTTTTTATTCAGGTGCTCCAATGTTGGGTGCCTATATGTTTACCAGGGTTGTATCCTTTAGTTGGATCAATCCTTTTAGTACTATGTAATGACCTTCTTTGTCTCTTGTTATAGCCTTTGTTTTGAAGTCTATTTAGTCAGGTATAAATATTGTTACCTCAGGGGTTTTCTTTTATTTCCATTTGTGTGGAGAATTTTTTCCAGCCTTTCACTTTCAGTCTGTGTGTATCTTTTGTTCTGAGGTGGGTCTCTTGCAGAGAGCATATATATGGGTCATGTTTTGTTTTGTTTTGTTTTTAAGTATATTGTATTGATTATGCTATTACAGTTCTCCCATTTTTTTTCTCCCCTTTATCCTCTTCTGACCAGTAACCTCATTCCCTCCAGCATCCCCCCTTAGTTCATGTCTATGGATTGTGCATATATTCTTTGGCTTCTCCATTTCCTATACTATTCTTAACTCCCCCTGTCTCTTTTGTACATACCAATTATGCTTCTTCTCTGTATGTTTTCCCCAATTCTTCCTCTCCCCCTCCCCACTGATAACCCTCCATGTGATCTCCATTTCTGTGATTCTGTTCCTGGTCTAGTTGTTTCCTTCGTTTGTTTTTGTTTTTGTTTTTTTAGGTTTGGTTGTTGATAGTTGTGAATTTCTTGTCATTTTACTGTTCATAGTTTTGATCTTCTTCTATTTCTTAGATAAGTCCCTTTAACATTTCATATACTAAAGGTTTGGTGATGATGAACTCCTTTAACTTGACCTTATCTGGGACACACTTTATCTGCCCTTCCATTCTAAATGATAGCTTTACTGGATAGAGTAATCTTGGATGTAGGGCCTTGCCTTTCATGACTTCAAATACTTCTTGCCAGCCCCTTCTTGTCTGTAAGGTCTCTTTGGAGAAATCACCTGACAGTCTTATGGGAACTACTTTGTAGGTAACTCTTTTGTCTTGCTGCTTTTTAGATTCTCTCCTTATCTTTAATCTTGGGTAATTCATTTATGATGTGTCTTGGTGTGTTTCTCTTTGGGTCCAACTTGTTTGGGACTGTCTGAGCTTCATGGACTTCCTGGAAGTCTATTTCCTTTGCCAGATTGGGGATGTTTTCTTTCATTATTGTTTCAAATAAGTTTTCAGTTTCTTGCTCTTCCTAATCTCCTCTGGCACCCCTATGATTCTAGTATTGGAATGTTTAGAGTTGTCCAGAGGTTCCTAAGCATCTCCTCAGTTTTTTGAATTCTTGTTTCTTCACTTTTCCAATTGAATGTTTGTTTCTTCCTTCTAGTCCAAAACATTGAGTCCTGGTTTCCTTCCCTTCACTGTTGTTTCCCTGTATGTCTTTTTTATTTCATTTTGTATAGCCTTCACTTCTTCCTTTATTTTGCATCTGTACTGAATCATTTCTGTGAGCATCCTGATTACCAGTACTCTGAACTCTGCAACTGATAAGTTAGCTATCTCCTTGTCGCTTAGTTCTTTTTCTGGAGTTTTGATCTGTTCTTTCATTTGGGCCATATTTCTTTGTCTTGGCACCCCTGTTATGTTCTAAGGAGTGAAGCCTTAGGTATTCACCAGGGTGGGGTAACCCATGTTGCTGAGTTGTGGCACTGTATGTGGAGGAGGGGTCCAAGAGAGGATAATACTGGATGCTCGGCTCTTGCCCCACTTTCAAGGGACTGGCAGTTTTTCCTGCCACCACAACTTCCATACGGTTTGATTTTCTGGCAGTTCTTGTTGTTGTTGTTTTAATTGGTTATTACCTTCTTTTGGTTGTGTGAGGAAATGAAGTGTATGTACCTACACCTCCATCTTGGCTGGAACCCCCCAGGTCATGTTTTCTCATATATTCAGCTCCCCTTTGCATTTTGATTTGAGCATTTAATGTGTTTACATTTAATGTTACTACTTATAGGTACTTATTCATTGCCAATATTCTTTACATTATGTTCTCATCTATTTCTTCTTCTTCTTCTTAAATCAAGGCCTTCAGGATCTTTGGCAATACTGGTCTGGTTATAATGAACTTTAGTATCATTATTTTTTGGTCTGGCAAGCACTTTATTTCCCTTACAATTTTAAATGATAGCCTTGCTGGATAGAGTAATCTTAGTTGTAGGTTCTTGCTTTTCATGACTTTGAATATTTCATGTCAATCCATTCTGGCTTGAATGTTTCTGTGGAGAAATCAGCTGACAGCTTTATGGGTACTTTCTTGTAGATAACTAACTATTCTGTGCTTGCTGCTTTTAAGATTCTCTCTTTCTTTAAACTTTGCCATTTTAAGTATGATGTGTCTTGGTGAAACTCTCTTTGGGTTCATCTTGATTGGGATCTCTGTGTTTCCTGAACTTTTGTGACTTTTTCTTTCAACATGTTAGGGAAATTTTCAGCCATTATTCTTCAAACAAGTTTTGTATCCCTTGCTCACTCTTTTCTCCTTGTGGTAACCCTATGATGCAGATGTTGTTATACTTGATATTGTCCCATATGTGCCTTAGGCTTTCTTCATTTTTTTCATTCTCTTTTTTGTTGTTGTTCTTCTTCTTAAGTCTTACTGCTAACTTGTTCTGTAATTTGGTGATTTGATCATCTGCTTTATGTTACCTGGTGCTGATTTCTTCTAATGTATTCTTCATTTCAGATATTGTATTCTTTATTTTTGACTTGTTCCTTTTAATGGTTTCTATGTCCTTTCTAATGCTTACTATGTCTTTGTTTAAGTTCTCCATGGGATCATCCATTCCTCCCATAAGGTCCTTGAGCATCTTTATAACCATTGTTTTAAACCCCACATCTGATATCCTGGTTGTTTTCACTTCATTTAATTCCTCTTCTAGAGATTTCTCTTGTTTTTTCATGACATATTTCTTTGTCTCCCCATTTTGCCTCTGTGCATTGTGCAGATCTTCTATGACTCCAGAGCTTGTTGTGATGGATTTATGATATAGATGTCTTATTGAGCTCAGTGGAACAAGCTTGCAGATTTGAGCTCAGTGCTCCAAAAATGTTTTCTGTGGACTTTATCTGATAGCTGCCAGTAAAGCCCAGCATGATGCACTTCATCCTGTCATGTCTGTCCCTGTGGGTCACCACTCACATGGTGGATCGCTATTTGCTGTGGATCACCACACCATGACCACCCAGCAAATAGTCCTCCAGGGCCAGGGGTCATGGGGTTTCCACCCCATTTGGGGCAAGGACTTCAAGCAGCCTTTTACCATTTCCTGGGTCACTCCTGGACGCAAGGCTGCTATAGCTGATTTATGTTTTGGAGATGTAATCACAGCCATCAATGGGGAAAATACGAGAAATATGATGCACTTGGCATCTCAAAACAAAATCAAGGGACTGCATAGACTACATGGCTCTCACAGTATCCTAATCTCAACATGAAGTCTGGTGTCCTCTAGTGACAGAGGAAGGAAAATGTCATAGTAAAAGATGAATTTAGCTGCTAAACAGGAAGAGGTCTTGCACATAGGAAGTGCTCACAACCAGTGTGCCATTACCTCTACTGCCTCACCTGCCTCCAGCTCTACCCCCAGCTCTGTCTCCAGCTCTGTCCCCAGAGTCATCACAAATCTGTACCACAACCCCTCTGACCTCTAATCCTCTAAAAACATCTCCAACTGCAACAATGCTTTGGAATCAAAGACATTAGCCAGTGGACCAGAGATGAATGGAGAGCCTTAGAGCATTTCTCAGTATCCAAGTGGACTCATCATTGAAAAAGAATCTGAAGTTTACAAGATACTTCAGGAGAAACTTGGTTTTAATGAGCCCCCAAAACAGTCCACTTCATTCCTGTTTTTGCAGTAAATCCTGGAATCTGAGAAGAAAGGGGATCCCAAGAAGTTCTTAAGATTCAGAATTGTTAAGGTTCTGGTTATCACAATGGCTGCATCAATTGGAAATGCCCAGAAATTACCCATGTGTGTCAAATGTGTCACCAGCCTTGTTGGTGTGTTTGTGGAGTTGCGGGACCATCACTATTGTCCTCAGTGTTAAGTGTGCACTGACTGTGGCACAAACCTGAAACAGAAAGGCCAATTTCTTTGTGGAAGATCCAATCTACCATGAAAAGCATGCCTGACAGTGGGTCACCCCACCTGAAGTTTACAACATGGTCACTGTGTTCCCCAAGTGAATCAGAAGATCTGCAACGAACACTATTCTCCGAGTAGCCCCTGTTGTTCTCTCATTGCTCTGGCCCTCTCGTCTCTTGGAGGTTCTTGCTTACTGTGTTTTTTGTCTTTGCTCATTAAATGTGGCATTCCGCTGTCTTTGCCAACTGACTTGCACTGCTATGTGATGCCTGTTTTCATAATAAATGGAAGATTGTTTTGTTCAGTGTCTCTTTGCTAGCATCACTGTGTCTTCTCTTAACCTCAATTCATTTCTGCTGCAAATGGGCAGCAGCCAAATTTGCACCAAACCAAATTTAATATGTCTTCCTTTGATTTTGTTTTTACTCTATAAATTTATAGACTAAAAAAAGAATGTTTATTGTGGGTTATGTGCACCCTCCTGTTTTAGTTGTGTCTTGAATGTTGTTTTCCTTTTTCTGGGTTTAGTTAGCTCTTTAGGTTGGCTGAATATAAGAATAAACCTTGATCACCATGTATGTATCACTGTGCAAGGGCTACCCCTTGAGGTGTAGTTATTCCCAGCCGGGTTTGCTGGAATCCCTCTTTGGGTGTGTTGCTTGCATGGCTAGTTGAGTCAAAATCTGGTGTGGTCTGAAACCCATTATTGATCATGTTGCTTCTGGTTCCACTTGGGCAGGGTTCAGGTACCAGTCGAAATCAGATGTGTATACTGGCCTTAGGCTACCTGTGTGGGACTACTGTGCTATTCACTGTTCGTGGCCGCATCTACTTGACCTGGGTGTGTGTGTGTGAGGGGCCAATATATGTACAGGGGTCAGCTTCCTCCAGCTTAGAGTTGGAGGCAGATTTATAAAAAGTAAGAGGTTCTCAAACAGACTGACAGTGACCAGAGGGGAGAGGGGAGGGAATTTCAGGGGAATAGGATGAAGGGTTTGCAGGAACAATTATAAAGGGCACATGGACAATTAACGGGGGGGGGGTGGAAATGAGAGGGAGGTGGGGAGGGCTGGAGTGTTGGGCTGGGGTGGGGAGAAAAGGCAGAAAACTGTACTTGAACAATAATTTAAAAAAAAGTAAGAAGTTCTCTGAGGTTTGCCTCCACCTGTCAGTTACTCTGCCACCCTCAAAGGTTGCCTGGTCTTCCTTCAGAGTCTTGTGAACAAAGACTGTAGAGTAGCCTCAGGCTGGCTGTGATATGATGCACATATCCTTCCACCAGTCATGAACTTGATAGGGTGTTCTGACCAGAGTCAGAAGAATGGGGGTAGCGGGTCCCCTACTTGGAGGCCACATGGTCACTCACTCAATGAGAGGCAAGTGGCTCCTATTCTAGAGCCAAACCACTCAGTATCTCCCAGAGTGTCCAACTTTAGTTCCCCCAGGAGGCTCGTGTCACAGGTTCAGGTTGCATGCAGCAAGCCTTCCCCTCTGGAAGAGCAAGCTCAGCAGGAAGGAGCCACCAGGGCTGAGGAGGACAGATCAAGAGTCTCCCATTAAGGGTGGGGATGGCCAAGCTTGCAGGAGGAGGCCAAGTGCTTTGTCTTGGTCCCAGACAATAGCCTCCAAGGAATACACACTCTGAATGTCCAAGCTCCAAGCAGTATACCCTTTTCTCCATGACACTGAGCTCAGCTGGTTGGGACCACGGGGACTTGGGAGGGCTGATAGAGTCTCCTCTTGGGGGTGGTGCCAGTAATCCTGTAGGAGGGGGTAGGGACTTCTCTCTGGATAGCATTGGCTGAGCTCATAGGAGTCATAGGGGTTCCCCCCTACCGCAATGTAGCCATACAACCAGCACCCACTTACATGATTCCCAGACAAAAGCCTCCCCAGGAGACACTCCAAAAGTCCCAGCTCTGTGCAGTACTCTGATCCCTCTGTGTGACTGAACTTAGCAGGGCAAGGCCAAAGAGTGTCAGGGCAGGCCCAGTGATTCAGCATGTGGGAGAGTGGCACCAGCTGTGCACTTGAAGTGAGAAAGAATGGTCCCCTTTCCAAAGCTACACAGTTCAATCACCATCTGAGTCTCTGCCAAGCGCTTCTGCAGAAAAAGAGGACTCCTAAAGTCCCTGCTGTGTGTAGCCAGAAGAACCCTCTACAGAACCCCAGCACAGCAGAGTGCTGTCACCAGTATTTGGGGTACCAATGCAGTGCACTCCCCAGGCTGGTGTTGTAACAATTGGAGTGCTGGTTCCTGGGAAGGTGGCATCTGGGCGTCTAGCAGATGCTCTTCTCTTCCCGATGGGCTGAATCCCCACTGATTTTCACTACCAGTTGTTATGTGGGCTCCTCTTCTCATCTCTGTTGCTTTCGGTTGGGGATTCCAGCATGGGGTTGAGACCCCATGCTCTTCAGAGGAGTCTTTTGCAGCTGAGATATCCCTCCAGCTCCTCAGCTACCACATGTGGGTGCGGGGGCCAGCCCTTTCTGTGTCTCTACTTTTTTACCAGTTTCTATGTGGCTTTTTCTGTAAATCCTTGGTTATAGTACCTCAGTTCAGCTAGCCTTCAGTTCGTAATTCAGATTGATTGCTCTGTAATTTAGTTATAAATCTGGTTTGGCACCTGGAGCAGGTCAGTGTAGCTTCCAGCTACTCTGCAGCCTTCTTGGAATCCCTCACCACATCTTCTTTATCCATTCATTTATTGATGGACACCTAACTTGCTTTCATACATGAGCTATTGTAAATAATGCCACGATGAAGATGAAGGTGCACAACAGTTCCAGAAAATATCTATAATGCAAGCAATGGCCTTTTCTAAGTGCCTTTTGGAAAACTACTTAATACAACTAAGCTCAGGAAGTAAGCAGACTAAAAGGCTGGACCAGAGTGGAGCCGAATAGTGAAACATGGTGTCTCTGACTGGAACATATGCTTGGAAGGAAGTACAAGGTAAGTAGCACAACCACTGCACCAGAGTAGAGACCACAAATCCCCCCATTGTTATTGTTATGTTAATTGTTGACTGTTAACTATCCTTTACCACCTATGTAAAAGAACTATGTCTCTACCATTTTACTTTTTATCCAACTCCAGAGGTTTCCCTGCTTTTCTTTCTCCTGCCTCCCTAATCTATCATCAGCAGATTTCATGTAACACTTTATACCTTTATCTTTGATAGTAATATATAAAATAAGGTACAAAACTGCCATTTTCCACGGCTTGTTCTCAATTCATTGAGATTTTGCATCCTAACAATTGTCGTCAGTTTGGTTCAAATGAACTCATAAAAATTCTTACAGGTTTGGACATTTCCTATGCTGACAAATTTTAACATCTCTCTTATACACTATATCCAGTTTACTAACAAATCCTGTTAACTATTTCTTCAAAATGTATCCTGGATCAGGACACTTTGTTTCACTTCCACTGCTATCAGTGTAGATTAAATTATCATTTTTCTCACCTGGATTATAACCATAGTCTGATAAATCATCTCTTTTTTACTACCCTAAATCTTCACCAAATGGTGCCTATAGTGGTGTTTTAAAGATATAAATCAGATCACATCACTCTTCTGTTCAGAAACTTCAGGTGGCTCCCATTTCTCTTACAATTAAATTCAATCTAAATCTTTTACTATGGTTTATGAATCTCTGCATGATCTGGTCCTTAGCATCACCTCTTGGCTTACCTCCTATCTTTATCCTGCCCTTTTCTCACTCTGTGCCAACCACCCTGGCCTCCCTTGGTTGTTTATTGAATATTCAGGTATGCTACCACTTCAAGGCCTTTGCAGTTACCTTTCCCTCTGTATGGCATATGATTTTTCCCCAGATGTCATTATGACTCAATTTACTTACCTCCTCACTTCTTTTAGGTCTCTGCTTAAATATGACCAGCTCAGAAAGGTCATTTTCCACCATCTTATCTAAAATAGCAGCTTTTCTTTTGTCACATTTTATCTTCTTCTATATTATTTTCATCAGTGCTTATTACTACCTGACATGTTGTATGTCTATTTATTTTCTGTCTCCTTCCACTATCAATAAACAGTAAGCCTCATTAGGGCAGAGGTTTTGTCTGATTTATTCATTGCTATAGCTCCAGAACCCAGAATAGTATATAACAAAAAGTAATTCCTCAATAAATATTTGTTGGCTGAATATGTTGAGTGACCAAATCAGCAATGTATTTGCTGATGATGGTCGTGTTTACCTTAGAGAAATTCATATGGGACTCAAGAGAAGTTTTCATTACACCCACTGAGTAGGTAAGTTATAGAGGAAACAAAAAAGATAAGGTTTGCCTCAAGATACTCAGTCAGTCTTTAAGACACCCAACATAGAATTCCTATCCCCTAAAACATACTTAAGCGTTTGCCACAAGGGCTCATTACTGCATAGTGTTTTTGAGGGACATTTTCGCTCGGGCACCAAGACTGATTTCTACAATTGAAATGAACTTGTTGAGATTTTATGAGCTTTGCATTCTTGTTCACAGAAATAGACAAAACACATCTTGGTTAGTCAACAACAAAATTATGGCAACTAGGAGTGGAAATAATATAAATAGGCCCTACATTTGTTCACCAGGTTCCTTACACATAAGAGAATGACTATTTTGCCTTATTCAAGACATGAAAGTGTCTCCCACTGAAAAGGAACCACTTTAAAAAAGAAAACTTATTTCTTTTTTTAAAATATATTTATTGATTATGCTATTACAGTTGTCCCATTTCCCCTGCCCTCACTTCACTCCATCCTGCCCACCCCCTCCCTCCCACATTCCCCCCCTATAGTTCATGTCCATGGGTCATACTTATAAGTTCTTTGGTTTCTACATTTCCTACACTATTCTTACCCTCCCCCTGTCTATTTTCCACTTATCATTTATGCTACGTATTCTCTATACCTTTCCCCCCCTCCCCCTCCCACTCCGCTGTCGATAACCCTCCAAGTGATCTCCATTTCTGTGGTTCCGTTCCTGTTCTAGTTGTTTGCTTAGTTTGCTTTTGTTTTTGTTTTAGGTGTGGTTGTTAATAACTGTGAGTTTGCTGTCATTCTTACTGTTCGTACTTTTGATCTTCTTTTTCTTAGATAAATCCCTTTAACATTTCATATAATAAGGGCTTGGTGATGATAAACTCCTTTAACTTGACCCTATCTGGGAAGCACTTTTTCTGACCTTCCATTCTAAATGATAGCTTTGCTGGATACAGTAATCTTGGATGTAGGTCCTTCCCTTTCCTGACTTGGAATACTTCTTTCCAGCCCCTTCTTGCCTGCAAGGTCTCTTTGGAGAAATCAGCTGACAGTCTTATGGGAAGCCCTTTGTAAGTAACTGTGTTCTTTTCTCTTGCTGCTTCTAAGATCCTCTCCTTCTGTTTCATCTTGGGTAATGTAATTATGATGTGCCTTGGTGTGTTCCTCCTTGGGTCCAGCTTCTTTGGGACTCTCTGAGCTTCCTGGACTTCCTGGAAGTCTATTTGCTTTGCCAGACTGGGGAAGTTCTCCTTCATTATTTGTTCCAATAAGTTTTCAATTTTTTGTTCTTCCTCTTCTCCTTCTGGCACCCCTATAATTTGGATGTTGGAACGTTTCAAGATGTCCTGGAGGTTCCTAAGCCTCTCCTCATTTTTCTGAATTCTTGTTTCTTCATTCTTTTCTGGTTGGATGTTTCTTTCTTCCTTCTGGCCCACACCATTGATTTGAGTCCCAGTTTCCTTCTCATCACTATTGGTTCCCTGTACATTTTCCTTTGTCTCTCTTAGCATACCCTTCATTTTTTCATGTAGTTTTCGACCAAATTCAACCAATTCTGTGAGCTTCTTGATTACCAGTGTTTTGACCTGTGCATCTGATAGGTTGGCTATCTTTTTGCTGCTTAGTTGAATTATTTCTGGAGCTTTGAAGTGTTCTGTCATTTGGGCCATTTTTTTTTATGTCTTGATGCTTCTGTTACTTAAAGGGGCAGAGCTTTAGATGTTACCCGGGGCGGAGTAACGCTGGTTGCTGCGCTGTGATGCTGTACGTGGGGGAGGGGCCGAGAGGGAGCAATGGCACCCGCTCTACTCTCTGCCGGATTTCAGTCACTCCCTCCGCTACCCACAATCAAATTGGGCCCCTCTGGTGCTGGTTCCCAAGTGGGTGGGCTTGTGACCGCCCTAGGCCCCCATGGGTCTCTCCAACAACCTCTCGTGTGAGACTGGGAGTCTCTCCTGCTGCCGCCCCAAACCCCATGGGTGTTTTCAAGCAGAGGTTTGAGGCTTTATTTCCCCTGCGCTGGAGCCCTGGGTTATGTGGTCTGCTTCGCTCCCTGCTGTTGTCCTGGTTTATCTGTGTGTAAATGTGGGGCTGCGGGGTGCTACCCGCCCATTCTGCCTGCCCCGTTCTCTGCCACTCTGAGTCCGGCCCTCTTGGTTTATCTGTGCACGAATGTGGGGCTGCGGGGTCTGCTAGTGGTCAAACTGCCTGCCCCGTTGGTCCTACACTCCGCCAGTTCGGTCCTGCCATGGCAACGAGAGTCCTCTCCACCCCGGTGCCTGTCTCTATCCCTCCTACCAGTCTGGATGAATGTTTATTTTTTATCTCCTTGGTGTCGGACTTCCTTGCCCTTCAATTTTCTGTCAGTTCTGGTTGTGCAAGGAGGCGCAGTGTGTCTACCTATGCCGCCATCTTGGTTCTCCCGAAAATTTCTTTCTTTTTCTTTTTTAATTTTAATTTTTTATTGTTATTCAATTACAGTTGTGTGGCTTTTCTCCCCATCCCTCCACCCCACCCCAGCCAAACCCCCCTCCCTCCCCCACTTCCACCCTCCCCCTTGATTTTGTCCATGTGTCCTTTATAGTAGTTCCTGTAATCCCCTCTCCTCACTGTCTCCTCCCCATTCCCCCCTGTCTGTTGTTAGATTGTTCTTAACTTCAGTGTCTCTGGTTATATTTTGTTTCCCTTTTTTTTCTATTTATTATGTTCCAGTTAAAGGTGAGATCATATGGTATTTGTCCCTCACCGTCTGGCTTATTTCACTTAGAAAATTTCTTTCTTAATAAAAACATGTTTGGTGAGCACCATTATGGGTACAAATAAATTACATGAAAAAACCAAAACACCACAAAGCTAGTTTTGCCTTGAATTATTCATCTAGTGTCTTTCTCTTCAACATCATTTCATTTATCCTCTTAAATCATCTCCCTTGTTCCCCCTCTAATCCTAGCACAAGAAGGATAGAACAAACTTTGTGCATTATAGAATTGACTACCCCTAAAGCAGAATAGTTCAACAACTGCTCTTGGGTCATACAGCATGCCAGTGGCCAAGACAGAAAGACCATAACTGGTTTCCAATCCACCATTAGAAGGCTCTTTGTATGCACTTGCACTCTAATTTCACCATGCTCACCGCCCCCCCACATCCAGCAATAGAGTAACCATCCAACAATCAGAAGGTCTTGAGTAGAGTAGCTAAAAGCACAGCCTTGATAGACCAATGGACTGGGTTTGAATCTCAGCTCTGCTTCTAAGATATAAATTGCTGCAAATTACATTACCTCTTTGTGTCTGCATCCATCACCAGTAAAACAAGGATAATAACATGAGATAATATGAGATGATACATGTCAAACAATTAGCAAAGTAACTATCATATCATATATATTTTAATGTTTGTAATATTAATAATAATGGCTTTTTTCTGATGGAGCACTCACTATGTGTCTGACGTCACACTAAGGGTTGGGATAAGAATAGAAAAGAAGACATGAGTCACTGTTGAATATACACACCACATACTTCCTGCTTCCTGTTTTTTTTTACTCTCACCTTCTCTAGCCTTTCTCTACTTGGGACAACTCATATCCAGGATAAAGGAATATAGTTCCTGTCTGACAGCTTCTGATAGGAAAGGGGCTAAAAAGAAACCAGGTCAACCTGTGTTGGTGACTTCAGGCTTGCCATACCTCCAAGAACAGAGACACTGACTTGAATCCCAACCCACTCAACCTATCTGACTTTTCCCGAGGCTACCCATTTGGACTAGCTTGGTTACCTGGAATTTTTGCTTTCATTTTAGCTCCTGTCTTACTGAGCTCCCTTACTCTATCTTCCTGTCCCACTTCCTTGGCCCCACCTTTCCAGTTCAGGTTCTCCTGGGACTGAGCTTTTAACTGATTGCCCTGGATTCATCTTTGCTTCTTTCTACCTTACGCTCATTTCTCCTTGACATTTTCTCTGTGACAGAAAACAACAACAACTACTACTACAGATTTGTAAATGATGACTCTTCAAGGGCTGTGAAGGTAGGTTGATGGGGGGCAGATCAAGGAAATCAGAGGCCTAGTTTAGGGCTTCCTCACGGAAGCACCTTATCATAGATGAGGAGCCCAGCATATTGAAAATTAAAATCCTTAGGTTAAAAATGTAAGTTCTACAGAAAGTGTGTCTGGGTTCTAATCCCATCTCTGTTCTATTACTAGTTTGTAATCTTGAGCAAGTTAATTTATTTCTGATTTATTTTCCTTACTGTAAAATGGTAATAATAATAACAATGACAACTTATTGGCTTATGGTAAAGCTTAAGTAGAATGTATCATGTGAAATCTTAGAATAATTCTTGAATTATATCAAGGGTACAATAAAATTTAATTATTATAACTTTATTAATGTCATCATTATTATTTCTCATTTAAACTTAAAATACTTTTTGGTACATAGGACATTTTAATTACTATCATTATTATTATTGCCATAGTATTAGTTTCTTATTGCTGCTATAAAAAAAAGTCCCAGAAACATGTTTTATGTCAAGAAAGAAAATCCAACTATCAATCTTCCCAAGTGAGTATTCCCACAGCATGGAGGATGGCAAAAATCATAACAATGACAACCACCAGAAATAGGAGCTCAGAGACCTTGGTCCACTGCATCTTTTACCTATTCAGAGATATCAAAGAGGACTCATAATACAAAGGCACTGGTTGTAACAACACTTTCTTCACAGAAAGGAGAAGAAACCTAGCAAGATCATTCACTTTAATGTGCCCTGGCTTCCCATTGCCAGTGGGTTCTCCTGATAGCTGACTTAGGGCAATGGACTGCATACACACATTTTGTGTTGCAAGTGAAGACTCTATTCTCTTTTTGCAAAGGCCAGAAATACTGGTGAATTTGGCCAGGTGCCATATGATGCACACAAACAAGTAATACCAGTAAGTTCATTGTATATCCACAACAGAGGAGAGGATTTTTTTCTAATAAGGAATAAGATTCTGGGGTCAAGAAACAAATTAACACCTGGTTTCCATATAAGTGAATGTTCCAGGCCCAAGGCTCTGACTGGGCAGTCCTGAAAAGATTGCACAACAGCTGCTTACACAACAGCTTAAAAATGCAAATTTATTGTCTTTCAGTTCTGTAGGTCAAAAGTCTGACACAGGTCCCACTGGGCTAAAGTTAAGGTGTTGACAAGGTGCATTTCTTTCTTGAAGTTCTAGAGAAGAATCAGTTTCCTTGCCTTTTTCGACCTTTGGAGGCTGCTTCCATTCCATGGCTTGTGGTTTCCTCTTCCATCTTCAAAGCCAGCAAAAATGGGTGGAGTCCTTCTTACACCTCATCTCCCTGAACTTTTCTGCTTTCTCTTTCAATATTTTTTTCTTTTTTGTTGTAGTAAATATACATAACATAAAATTTGTCATTTTAAGAAATTTTAATTATAAAGTTCAGTGGCACTAAGTCCAAACACATTGTCACACAACTATCATCACTAGCCATCTCCAAACTATTTCATATTTTCAAACAGAAACTCTGTAGGATTAAACAATCTCCAGATCCCCCCTCCCACCAGTACCTAGTAATCTCTAGTCTATTTACTGATGCTATGAATTTGATTATTATAGGTACTTCATATAAATGTAATTATATATTTGTCCTTTTGTGTTATCTCAATTAGCAAAAGGTGTTCAATGTTCATTCATGTTGTAGCATGTGTTAGAATTGTAATGAAAAATATTTCATTGAGTGTGTATACCACATTTTTTTTACCCATTTACACAGTGATGGATATTTAGGCTGTTTCCACCTTTTAACTGTTGTGAATAATGCTGCTATTAATGTGGGCTTACACATGTTTGTTCCAGTATCTTATTTCAATTATTTCAGGCCACTGCCCAGAGTGAATAGGTGGGTTATATGGTAATTGTATCTTTTACTTTTTGAGGAACTGTCATGGTGTTTTTTAACAATGACTGTATTCTTTTATATTCCCACCAGCAATGAACAGGGTTTCAATTTATCTACATACCCACCAACACTTGTCTTTTCTTTTTTTGATAATAGCCATCCTAATGTATTTTCAGAGGTATTTACTTGTGGTGTTGATTTGTATGTCTCCGATGGCTTATAATGATAAACATCATTTCATGTGTTTATTGGTTATTTGTGTATCTTCTTTGTAGAGCATTTTTTGTGATTACTTACTTTTTAAAAAATTTTTATTGTTATTCAATTACAGTTGTATGCCTTTTCTCCCCATCCCTCCACCCCATCACCTTTAACTGGAACATAATCAACAGAAGAAAAAAGCAAACAAAATATAACCAGAGACATTGAAGTTAAGAACAATCTAACAATAGCCAGGGGGTAGTGGGGAGGGAACAGTGAGGAGAGGGGATTACAGGAACTACTATAAAGGACACATGTATATCTTCTTTGAAGAAACATCCAAGATGGCAGCAGAGTAGGTATGAGGGACTTGATGACATATGTGTACACCCTTTTCCTTAGCAGCATTATTCACAATAGCAAAAAAGTTTAAACAACCCAAAAGATTTAAACAAAATGTGGTATCTAAATACAGTGGAATATTATTCATTAAAATTTTGACACATGCTACATCAATGAACCTTAAAGACATGATGCTAAGTGAAATAAGACAAACACAAAATGGCAAATATTATCATTCCATTTATATGAGTTACTTAGGTACCTAGAAGAGTCAAATATATAAAAAAACAGAAAGCAAAATAGGGGTTACCGTGGGTTGGAGGGGATGGTGAGAAGGCAACAGGAATTTATTGTTTAATGGGTAGAGTTTCCGTTTGAAAAAATAAAAAAATTTGAGGGTGCTGGTGATTGCACAACATACTTAATGCCACTTAATTATGCACTTAAAATTATTAAAATGGTAAATTTTAGGTTATGTATATTTTACTGCAATTAAAAATACTGCAGAGTTGCTTAGTTGGTTGGAGCATCAACCCATACACTAAGTATTGTGGGTTTGATCCCTGGTCAGGGCACATACCTAGGTTGAAAGTTTGAAAATCAGTTGGGGCACATGCAGGAGGTATCTGATTGATATTTCTCTCTCTCAACTTACTCTCTCTCTCTCTCTCTCTCTCTCTCTCTCGCTTGCTCTCCCTCTCTCTCTCTCTCCCTCTCAAATCAATAAACATCCTTGAGTGAAGATTTTAAAAAGTTTAAAAAAATAAAATACTGCAGAGTTACATTAACATCATGGGAAGTAAGAATACCTCTTTATTTATCCCCTCAAAGTTATAACAAGTCAGACAACTATATGCAAAAATGATCCCCTGTTTATGACAAAACACTAGAGAGAGATTTACACATTGAAACATCTGGAGATTCCATATCAGAACAAGTGGAGGAGGCAACATAGAGAAAAGACACAGACAGGGGATGTAGTGCCTGGCATCTGCAGCCTCCTCAGCTAGCAAAGTAGCATGGGAAGACTCAGGCTGCAACTATCACATAGGAGTCCAGAGTGTAGGAAGGGCAGAGGCAACATTCTGGCTTGAGTAACAGTATGTATTGTGAGTAAACCCAGTGAGAGGGGTAGAGATACAGCATACCAGAGTGGTAGCTGCAGACCAGAAGTTAACATCACTAGTAAAAAGGCAAGACTCTAGAGTCACAAACCCACCTCCACTCTCTTCCTCCTCATTTACCCATGTGGTGGAACCCTGTAAAGGCTAAACCCAATAGAGGCAGCAGAGATGCCTTGCATAGCACAGTGTGGCTGGCAGCCTCTGGTTAAAAGAAGGAAGCACTGAGAATTCACAGGCCTGGAACCCTGTTGCCTGCCACAATTTACCATGGGCATGGTGCTCTGAAACCACCCCACTAAGATCCTGGAAGTGCCAGAACTGCAGGTGAGAAAACAAAAACCTGTGCTATACCACCATCTACTGGAAAAGAAAAGAAAGACATCTACTTATGAACCTAAGAGCAAAAGAATTAAGAGCAAATGAATTAAGAGCAAAAGCACTTTTAAAAAAAAAAAATTTTATTGTTGTTCAAGTACAGTTGCCTGTAGTTTCCCGCCACCAGGTGGTGAAAGATAAATACCATACAATTTCACCTATAAGTGGAACCTAATCAACAAAACTACTCTTAAAAGAGTTCATTACTTCAAATTCACAGGCACAGAAACAATCCATCAAGTGCCATAAATAACCAAGCTAAAAACGTAGCTCAGAAAAAAATGAAGAGTCCAAAAATAAAACTCAAAGACATGGGAGACTGTGATTTAAATAACAGAACATTCAAGACTGTATTTATGAAAAGGCTTAATAAGATACAAAATACCTCAGAAAAGAAGTGTAATGAGCTCAGGAATAAAATTAATATACAAAAGGAGCACTGTACTGAAAAGATTAAAGCTACTTAAAAGAACCAAACAAAAATTCTGAAGTTAAAGAATACAATGAATGAGATGAAGTATGCATTAGAGAACATTGGAACTAGAGCAGAAGAGATGGAAGAGAAATCTAATGAACTCAAAACTAGAAATCTAGAAATGACTCATGAGAAGAAGAGATAACTGAGAGTTAAAGAATGAAAAAACTCTATGAGAACTATCTGGCTACATTAGAAAGAGCAACATAAGAATAATGGGGAGGGGGGTGCCAGAAGGAGAAGAGAGGGAGAAGGGAAAAGAGAGCATATTCAAGCAAATATTGGGTTGGCCAAAAAGTTCATTTGGTTTTTCCCATAAGATGGCTGTAGTAATGCTTAGTTGTCTTTAACTTCATTTGAAACAATTTTATTAGATTATAATGTAACAGCTGTCATATCAGCATGCATTTAAAAAATTTATCAAGATTCAAGATGGTGAAGGAGTAGGTGGAAGCTACACTAACCTCCTCCCAGGACCAATCTGGAATTACAACTAAATTGTGGAGAAAGCATCCTGAATAACCAACTGAACATTAGCTGGAGAGAAGCCTTTTAACTAAGGACAGACAGAAGAAACCACTTCAGGGCTGGCTGAGCTCCCAAGGGCAGCGGCTGAAGTTGTACATGGATATTTCAGCAACTGGAAGTTCCCCTGAGAAGTGTGGGGTCTAAACCTCAAGCTGGGCTCCCTGGTGTACAGCACCATAACCAGGAGGGAGCCCAGATAACATCCATGTACGGAAAGCAGCAAGGTTTCAGTCTGCCAGGGGAGACAGCTGGAGATGCAGAGAGCCTCTTAAACAGCCAATGCACAAAATTTCCTTTGCAGCCACTTACCCTGGGCTCCGGTAAGGAGGGTAGAGTGGACCAGAGACACTTGAGGAGAGCCTGGGGCTGGTGGCTCCGGGAAGAGACTGAAGAAACAGCTACCAGAATCCCTGTGCTGAGTCATTCCACATACTGCAGAAGCCATCACTCTTAAGCAGAGCACTCCTCTTCAAAGGCATCAGCCTGAAAGGAAGCAACAGCCCTGCTGACAGGAATTACTCTGCTCCACCTGGTGGTGCTTAGGCTAGGCTGCTGATTATAATTTGAATAGATTAACAACTGGTCAGCTTAATGATGGATTAGTTTAGCAATTTAGGAAGAAAATACAAAGAAACAGCCAAAAAGGGGTAGACAAAGAAATAGACCTCAAATGAAAGAACAAGAGAATTCTCCAGAAGAACTAGATGAAATGGAGGCAAGCAATTTATCAGATAAAGTCTAGAGTAATGATTATAAGGAAACTCAACAGCATGAAAAAAGACATAGAAGTGATGAAAAGGAACAGTCAGAAATAAAGAATGCAATATTTGAGATAAATAATAAACTGGAAGGAATAAACAGTAGGATAGATGAGACAGAGGATAGAATTGGTGTTTGGGAAGACAAAGTAGAGCAAAACACACAGGCAGAGCAGCAAAAAAAAAAAAAAAAAAAGAATTTAAAAAAATGAGGAGAGCTTAAGAAACAGTTTGGACAACATGAAGCAGAAGAATATCCACATCATGAGAATACCAGAAGGAAAATAGGATCGAGAACCTATTTGAAGAAATAATGTCGGAAAACTCCCCTAATCTGGTGAAGGAAAAAGGGACACAAGTCCAGGAAGCTCAGAGATTGCCAAACAAGTTGGACCCAAAGAGGCCTACACTGAGACACATCATAATTAAAATGATGAAGCCTAAATACAAGGAGAGAATCCTAACAGCCACAAGAGAAAAGCAGGTAGTTACCTACAAGGGAGCACCAATTAGACTGTCAACTGATTACTCACCAGAAACATTTCAGGCCAGAAGGGAGTGGCATGAAATATTCAAAGTGATGAAAAGCAAGGACCAACAACCAAGGCTACTTTATCCAGCAAGGCTATCATTTAAAATCGAAGGAGAAATAAGGAGTTTTCCAGACAAGAAAAAGCTAAAGGAGTTTGTTAACACCAAACCAGTACTGCAACAAATATTAAAGAGCTTGCTTTAAGAAGAAGAAGAAAAAAGAGAAGATAAAAAACAACAGAAGAGCCCTGGCCGGTGTGGCTCAGTGGATTGAGTGCAGGCCTGTGAACCAAAGGGTCGCCAGCTCAATTCCCAGTCAGGGCACATGCCTGGGTTGCAGGCTAGGTCCCCAGTGGGGGGTGCGGGAGAGATAACCACATACTGATGCTTCTCGCTCTGTTTCTCCTTCCCTTCCCCTCTCTCTAAAAATAAATAAATAAAGCCTTTAAAAAAAAACAGAAGAAAATAGTCAAACGATAAAATTGCTTTAAATATGTATCTATCAATAATCACCTTGAATGTAAATGGCTTAAATGCTCCAACCAAAAGACAGAGGGATAGCTGAATGGATAAGAAAACAAGACCCATAAACATGCTGCATCCAAGAGACCCATTTCAGATCAAAAAATACACACAGACTAAAAGTAAAGGGATGGAAATAGATATTTCGTGCAAATGGAAGGGAAAAAAACCTGGGGTAGCAGTACTTATATCTGACAGAATAGACTTTAAAACCAATGCTGTAGTGAGAGACAAAGAAGGGCACTACATAATGATAATGTGAACAATCCAACAAGAGGATATAACCCTAGTAAACATTTACACACCCAACATAGGGGCACCTAAACATGTGAAGCAAATCTGGATGGACATAAAAGGAGAGAGTGACAGAAATGCAGTGACAGTGGGGGAATTTAACACCCCATTGACTTCAATGGATAGATCTTCCAGGCAGAAAATCAATAAGGAGACAACAGCCTTAAATGACCCACTAGATCAAATGGATTTAATTGGTAACTTCAAAGCCTTTCACCCCAACAAAGTAGAATACATATACTTTTCAAGTGCACATGGAATGTTTTCTATGGTAGACCACATGTTGGGACACAAGACAAATCTCAATAAATTTAAGATTGAAATCACATCAAACATCTTTTCTGACCACAATGCTATGAAACTAAAAAACAAACACAGGAAGAACACTGAAAAACACAAAAACATGGAAGCTAAATAACATGTTATTAAACAATGAATGGGTCAACAATGAGATCAAGGGAGAAATCAAAAGATACCTTAAAACAAACTAAAATGAGGACACAACAATCCAAAATCTGTGGGACACAGAAAAGCAATCCTAAGAGGGAAATTCATAGCATTACAGGCCTATCTCACAAAAGAAGAAAAAGCTCAAATAAACAATCCAACTTCACACATAAAGGAACTTGAAAAAGAACAACAAACAAAGTCCAAAGTGAGTAGAAAGAAGGAAATAATAAAGATCAGAGCAAAAATGAAAAAGAATTTTTAAAAATGATACAAAAATCAATGAATCCAAGAGCTCATTCTTTGAAAAGACAAACAAGATTGACAAACTTTTAACCAGACTCATCAAGAAAAAAGAGAAAGTACACAAATAAATAAAATCAGAAATGAAAGAGGAGAAATAACAACTGGCACCAAAGAAATACAAAGGATTGTACAAACTGATGACCTGGAGGAAATGGATAAATTCCTAGAAACATACAATCTTCCAAAAATAAATCAGGAAGTATCAGAGAATCTGAACAGACAGATTACACTTAACAAAATTGAAGCAGTAATCAAAAGCTCCCAACAAACAAAAGTCCTGGACCAGATGGTTTCACAGGTGAATTTTACCAAACATCCTGAGAAGAACTAACACTCCTTCTTCTCAAACTATTTCATAAAATTCAAGAAGAAGGAAGACTCCCAAACTCATTTTATGAGGCCAGCATTATCCTAATTCCAAAACCAGATAAAGACACTACAAAGAAAGAAAATTATGGGCAAATATCGCTGCTGAACATACATGCTAAAAGCCTCAACAAAATATTAGAAAACTGAGTACAGCAATGCATCAGAAAGATCATACAGCCCTAGCTGGTGTGCCTCAGTGCAACCTGCAAACCAAAGGATCGACAGTTCAATTCCCAGTCAGGACACATGCTTGGGTTGCAGGCCAAGTCCCAAGTAGGAGGCACAAGAGAGGCAGCCACACATTGATGTTTCTCTCCTTCCCCTTCTCCCTCCCTTCCCCTCTCTCTAAAAATAAATAAATAATATGTTTACAACAAATTAAAAATAGAAAATAAAAAACTTAACAACATTGGCGAATTTTTGTGTAGCCAATTTAATATCTCAGGTGGAAGAAAATAGGCAACATTTTTGTCATTAATAATACTTTATTATTTCAAGAAAAGTAAAAACACAGCTGAAACTCAAAGATTTGTGCAGTGTACAGAGAAGGTGTTGTGACTGCTTGAACATATCAAATGTGGTTTGTGAAGTTTCGTGCTGGAGATTTCTCCCTGGACAATGCTCTACAGTCTGGTACACTAGTTGAAATCGATAGTGATCAAATCAAGAAATTAATTGAAAACAATCAACGTCATACTACGGGGAAGATAGCCAACATACTCAACATGTCCAAATCAGTAAAGCTATTGGTGAAAATGAAAAATGTATCTTTTATTTTACAGAAACACTAAATGGACTTTTTGGCCAACCCAATAATTAACAAGAACTTCACAAACCTATGGCAAGAACTGGAAATTCTAATTTAAGAGCTAACAGAACACCTGATTATTTCAATGAAAGAAGACCATCTCCAAAAGACATTATAGTAAAACTTTCAAAAGTCAAGACAAAGAAAGAATACTAAAGGTGCCCAGGGGAAAAAACTTTATCATACAAAGGAAACCCTATTAGATTATCATCAGGTTTTTCAGGGGGAACCTTACATGCCAGGAGACAGTGGGATGAAAATTCAAAATATTGAAAGAGTGAAACCACCAACCAAGAATAATATATCCAACAAAGTTATCCTTTAGCTATGAAATTGAAATAAAGACTATTGGAGACAAACAATAACTGAGGGAATTTACCACCACAAGACCTGCATTATAAGAAATGTTAAAAGAAACATTTGTAGCTAAAACAAAAAGACAAAAACATACAAAACTTTGAGTAAGATAAAAAAAACAGACAGACTGAAGCAGGAAATTTCAACTTTCTTTCAGAATAAGGTACTAAATACTTAATTATAACATAAAGGGTAAAGGGGAAAACATTTTAAAAGACCAAATTCTGCCATTTGTAAATGTATAGCATAAAAAGGATGATTTGTGACAAAAACATGGACACAGAGGGGAAAAGAATGGTTATAAGGCTGCTCAAGGAACTCAGTGACAACAATGAGGAACTGAGTTGGAATTACAACAATATGAAAAAGGAAATAGAAACTATCAGCAAGAACCAGGAAGAAATGAAGAATACAATATCTGAAAGAAAAAATACACTAGAAGAAATTACAAAGAGGCTGGATGAAGCACTTGACTGAATTAGTGACCTAGAAGGCAAGGTAGAAAGAAATACCCAGGTGGAGGAGCAGCATGAAAAAAAGACTAAAAAAATATGAAGATAGCTTAAGGGAACTGCAGGACAACATGAAACACAACAACATTCAAATCATAGCAATATCAGAAGAAGAAGAAAAGGAACAAGGGATAGAAACCCTGTTTCAAAAATAATGATGGAAAACTTCCCTACCCTGGAGAGGAGAAAAGCCTCACAAGTTCAGGAAGCACAAAGGGTCCAAATCAACATGAACCCAAAGAGGTCCACTCCAAGACACATCATAATTAAATGCCAAATGTTAAAGACAAAGAGAGGATCTTAAAGGCAACAAGGGAGACACAGGAAGTAACATACAAGGGAGCCCTGATAAAGCTAGCACCTGATTTCTCAACAGAAACACTAAGGGGCGGTGGCTTAGGTCCACTTCCCAGTACATTCTAACAATTGTTTTTAATTTTCTTACCTGTGAGTCCTTATGGAAAAAATAATCTGTCAAGTTATCTTTTATTTTCTCAAATGGATTCCTCATTTCTTCTGCATCCTGAATCTTCAAAGGGATGTGTAAACACACCAAAAACTCTTATGTTCCCTGATGCACAAACTTCCCCCTGAGTAGACTGGGGGAACCTCAATCTTCATCAGCACATCTAATTTTCCCCAATGTCAATCAATGTAAGAACTATTCAAACTTGTAAAGAATTTTTTTATGAGTTTACTTGAGCTAAACTGACAACAATTGCTGGAAAGCAAAATCTCAATGTTTTGAAAACAATGTTATTGAAAATGGCAGTTTTACCACTTATTTTCTACATCAGAATCAAAGGAAAAAATGTAAGGGAGTTACACGAAATTCATTGGTGATAGATTAGGGAGGTGGGAGAAAGCAAAGGAGGGGGAAATCTCTGGAACTGGAAAGTAAAAGGAATAGACTCTGTGTTGCAGCCAGTCAAGGCTTGGCAGGTCCACTCTGGATTCGAGCAGAGAGAATATTCATAGAGCCATGGGGATGCTTGACCTGCCTTTACTCACCAGTGGGTTAGCCACTCACACTGCAAGCTGCGCATCTCCCTGCATGTCTCTGCGTGACACACTGCATGCCACCTGTCCCCTTGTATGGCACATGTCATGGAACCCAGCAGGGAGACCCTATCTGCTTAAGTACTGAAACACAGACAAAGCCAGCAGGATGCCAACAGATCGTATGCAACAGAGCTTCATACTACTCATGGAGCGTGCTCAAGGCTATGGGAACAGTTTACTGGACCCAGTCTCAAGGCTATGAGAACACTGCTTATCAGGCCCAGTCTCAAGGCTATGGGAACACTGCTTCCCTTAGTTACCCAGACACCTGGGTGAGGAAGCCAGACTGCCTCCATTTTCCCTACAGACACATACTTCTTTTACATAGGCGGGTGTAGGATAGTTAATAGTTAACAATCAACATGATAACAATAACGATGAGAGGATTTGTGGTCTCTGCTGAGGCTTAGTGGTTGTGCTTTAAAGGGTGGGGGGGAGAGTAAATTACTTGATATTCCAAAGGTATGTTATCAGATAGGTATGGTCTGATAGATGTAAAAAAAGACAACAGATTGGCTCAGTTAAGGTCAAGAGTGACATTTGTTAAGGAAAAGTACCAGCCTAGGATGTGACTACCCACCATGACTCACTTTTAGTTAGAAATTTTTATGATAAGAGCATCCTAGGTGGTTATTCTCAGTGTCTGAGTTTGTAGGCATCCCCTGAGCTGGTCAGGTTTAGTATGTGGCCTCTTTTTCATACACACCAATAATACCTGACAGCACTGTGGGTATTTTTCATCAAGCTTCATTTTTCCTAGGACAGTGCAAGAACCTGGTTTTCCCCTTGTATCCCATATTTTTCACTGGAGACTGTGGGAACACCTCACAGTCGTGAAGAATACCCATTATGGTTCCCAATACACTCTACACTTCATTTGGAGAGTGCAAGAGAACCCTGCACACCAAATTGTGTGAGGTTCTGTGATAGTCCCCACCTTATCGCCTATGCACCTCAAAATTACCTCTGTTTGGAGAGTCAACATAAAAAACATTCAAACCTGTAGAGAATTTTCGTGAGTTTATTTGAGCCAAAATGATGACAATTGCCAGGAAGCAACACCTGAACAGATTGAGAAATGCTCCAGAGAACGGCAGTTTAGCACCTTATTGTACATTAGAATCAAAGGAGGAGCCACAAGGCGGTTATGTGAAGTCCACTGGTTATTAAATAGATTAAGGAAGAAGGAGAAAGCAAAGTGGGAGAAACTCTGGGATTAGATAAAAGGTAAAATGATAGACACATACTTCTTTTACATTGCTGGCTAAAGGATAGTTAACAGTCAACAATGAACATGGTAACAGTAACAGAGGGGATTTGTGCCCTCTGCCTGTGCTCAAGAGTTTGGGGAAAAAAGAGAACTTACCTGGACATTCCAAATGTAAGCTATCATAGACGCAAAAAGACAATAAACAGGCTTAGTTAAGGTAAAGATCAACCTTTGCTAAGGAAAAATACTAGCCTAGGACATGACTACCTACTTTGAACTGCTTTTAGTTAGTAAGGTTTAATTTTAGACCATCCTTTGTGGTTTTTTTCAGTCTCTGAGTTTGTAAGACTGCCTTACAGGCCTACCCTGAGCATGTCAGGCTAATATGTGGCCCCTTTTCTTCCACAAGGGAATACCATAACTTTCCTTTACCCCAACTTTTGCCTGGACCATTTGGAAATATTTTAAAATCTCTACTGAATATGAAATTTTGCAGCATCACCTTGCATTTACCCCATCTGGGTTAGAACACACATGTCTGTTTCCAGCACTCAGTTTCCCCCAGTGGTGAATGCAGAAATATTGCTGTCTGCCACGCATATTAAATTTAGCAGACAGGGCCAGGGGATGATGTGTCTCCCATGGACACCAAAATTTCCCTAGACATCCAGAGAACATCCTGAATCTCTCTTACAGACAAAATTTGCCTGCAGGCAACATTGGCGTGTCTCTTAACTCACCTCCAGATTCCGCAACCCCAAATCTCCTCTTTAAATGAGACAAAATGGTCTGTCCAAAGGGTGGCCAAGAGCTGTGAAGACATTTTTCAAGTGTCTCTCCATTTCGTTAGATCCCAGCATCACCTCTTCAGCCCAGCCCTGAGAGCCACTGTCACATCCTCACAAGCATACAGCATCTCCCCCAGTTGACAATGCAAGATCTCCAATCTGCCAAAACAAACAATAAAAAAAAAACCATATTGCTGGGCTTCAGCAGCTGTACACATCTGCAGAATGAAATCATTTATATTAGAAGTGTCTCAGAGCAAGAAAAATTCCAGTTCTGTACCAGAGAATGCAGATTTTTGGACAAGCACAGTGAACTGGATAACTTTACAGCACAAAAGCCTTCAAGTAAGAGCCTTCAGGAGGCCCACCCTGAGTGCCCCTAGGACAGACATCTCAGTCTAGCCAGTGCACCACCAGTAAGCCTTTTCCTCCTCCTCCTCACCTTTAGAGAGACTTGGTGCACCTAGTAGAACTTGCAGTTCTCCTTCTGCCTCTGCAGCTTGGCTTTGTGTACCCCTCAGAATTCTTTCACAGTAGACTTTTTGCCCCAGAGCCACAGCGGTTGCACTGGGTTCCCAGAGAGTTACTCCGAGATAGCCAATCAGGGCTGAGGCCAGAGGCCAGTGACTCACTTGCTTGCTGCCTTGGCCTGACTAATCAAACACCTGGTAACCAATTTATAGGATTTCACAGGGAGAAGAGGTGGAGGGCTTCTGGGCCCTGTATCCCTTCTCCCTTGCTGCCCAAAGAAAAACTTTGATCAGTTTTACAATTCTTGTTTTAAAGGAAGGGAGGGAGAGAAACATCAATGTGTGAAAGATTCATCAATTGGTTTCCTCTTTCATGGCCCCAGCCAGGGATCTGGCAAGCAACCCAAGAATGTGCCCTGACTGGGAATTGAACTGGCAACCCTTTGGTTGGAAGGCTGGCACTCAGTCCACTGCCCCACACAAGCCAGTCTTTTTCAAACTGAAACCGGAAAAGACCAGTATTCGTACTGCCTGTCACATACCAAACCCATTAAGCAGAGACAGGGATTGAGTCTTTATGGGCACTTTATTCAGATAGCCAGCAATCTAAGACTGCGAGTTCATACCCTAATGGACCATCTTACATTTTCTTTCCAAGCCAGCCTCTTTATAACAGAGAACAAAGTGTGATGAGGGGTTTCGAAATTCAGGGAAAATTCAATTAAAAAATGCAGTATTCTCACCCTGGGCAATTAGCTGTTCCCAGGGGTGGGTGGTCAGGTGGTCATCTGTCTCTCCCTGGAACACAATGGCCCAGATGCCTCTACTTGTCCCCAGGTGGTAGGTGGTCTTTAGTGGTGCCCCAGGAGGTCAGCTGTCTCTCCCAGGAACCAGGATGGGTCATATCTGTAGTTTCTGAATTAATGGCTTAAACATATGCATTACTTACTAGGCTTATAACTATTTACCTTAAACTAAAATTTTCCAACTCTTGAGTCCCCTATCATAACCACAAAGTTCAGCTTATAACCACATCAAAGTTTCTGCATCTTTCCACTCCCCCCGCCCCAGCTCTGTGAGACATAGCTGTTACAGGTTCAAGATTCCAGTCCCCATGCTTTAAAAGAAAGGCCAATATTCAATAGATCAGAATTTGAAGCAAGGAAACATTTATTGATTAAGAGAGCCTAGCTCAAGAAGATGGGGGTGCCTTCTAGCATTTCACACATCTATTTTAAGAGAGTATGGAATTCATGCATCTTTTATTGTCAAGGTAAGGGAGCATGTGGTGGGTGGGGACTGCAGACAGCCACTGAAAAGGGATCCTAGGAAAAGTGTGGTATTTCTAATCCCTTTGTTCCTGGTCGACCCCCACTGATCAGAGTCTGGTTGTGCAGTGAGTACTTGTGCATATTTCCCCACCCCTTCACTGACAAAGGGGCTGCTCAAGCCTCAAGCAGAATTCCTGTGGTTAATTAGCATATGTATAGCAGGAGCTATTAGCCAGCCTGAAGGCCCTCAGAAAGAGCAAGCATTTCACACATCCCTAGCATACCAAAGGAGAAATGTGAAGCGGTGGTCTTTGTCACTGTGAAGGACACCTCTAGCACCTAATTTCATGGCGGCGACTGGGACCAACACGAAAATTCAACGGGTGGCTGTGACAAAATATGCAAGGTAATAAGTATGTGTGTATGTATAAACTTGGTTTTTCATGGTGAAGGAAGTTCACCTACATTAGTTTGCTTTCTTTCCTTTATTTTATTTGGTCTTCCCTCCTTCCCTCCCTCCCTTCCCTCCTTCCCTCCCTCCCTCCCTTTCTTCCTTCCTCCCTCCCTCCCTCCCTCCCTTCCTTTTGTTATCTTTGCGAGCCCTAGGAGCCCTATGGAGCCATGCATGAATTTGGGTTTTCAGATGATCAGTCACTATCTTACAGGTGGGAAAACAAACAAAGAGCAGTCCTTTGTTTGAGATGGAAATATTAGTGGCGGAGCCACGTCTTCACTTCACATCTTCCGGCTCAGGTATTTCCATGGTTCCCCGACATAATTTCTCTGACGTGTGACTGTGGGATTAAATGTGCTGTTATGCTAATCATGCAGAATTGTGCATTTGTAATTTTGGGTGTGTTGTTCTCAAGGCAATTTTGTAATATGTGTTTTGGTCACCAAGTAAATGATATAGCAAATCAGCATCTCTCATGATCTCTTTCAGTGTTCAATAGCTCGAGTGTTGCTGATTAATTGGTCACCCAATCCTGTCAATTCTTTCTTTCACAAATATCTCTTCCTCTATATTTATACAAACACCTTCTCAAACAGGAGCATCGTAACTCACTCCCTGACTCTCCTCCCTGTGTCCCCAGATGTCCATGACTCCGGCTCACAAAGGGCAGATTAATTTAAATGACATTTGTACCATGTCATGATCACTGCATAAGAAGCCGACATGATTGTCGAGATCACACACTCCTCTGTCTATAGAAACTCCTCTGAAATTTGCCCCCATATCTCCCCAACCAGGTTTATCATCTTCTAACCAAATTCTACCTATTTACCATTTTCAGTTCTAATTCCACTTTCCATTAAAGTGTTCTTTGACTTATTTTTTTAACAACTTTGTTGATCTTATTATTCATTAATCACAAAATTCACATATTAAGGTCTCCAATTCAGTGGTTGTACAATAATCACAGTGCTGCACAACCATCACTGCAATCAATTTTAGACTGTTTTCATCATCACAAAAAGAAATTTTGCATTGCAAACTTACAATACTAAGACAAATTAAGTTCTAGAAATCTTAGTTAATCATGCTGCATTATATAGCTGAAAATTATATAGCTAAAAGAGTAGCTGGTAAATGTTCTCCCCACACCCAAAAAAATTGTAATTATGTGGCATGATGGAGGTGTTAGCTAATTTTATGGTGGTAATCATTTCACAATATATGTGTATCATATCAACATTTTGTACACTTTGGGTTTTTTTAATTAATTTATTTATTTTTATTCAGTTACAATTGTCTGCATTTTCTCCCCTTCCCTCCACCCCACCCCAGCCAGTGCCACCTCCTTCCCCCACCTCTACCCTCCCCCTTGATTTTGTCCTTGTGCTCCTATAGACCCCTCTCCCCACTATCCCCTCCCCACTCCCCTGTGGCTATTGTTACAATGTTCTTAATTTCAATGTCTCTGGTTGTATTTTGTTTGCTTTTTTCTTTTGTTGATTATGTTCCAGTTAAAGGTGAGATCATATGGTATTTGTCCCTCACCACCTGGCATTTTGTACACTTTGAACTTAAATAATTTTATATGTAATTATATCTTAGTAAAACTGAAAAAGAAACTCTACCTGTCACCGGATAGGGGCCTGGCCCTGAGTGGGGTCTGCCTAGGGCCAGGTGTAGTGTGTGGGTTCTTGACTTCGTGTAGGAGACATTTCTCAACATGAGTCCATGTGACTATGAGGGTATGTTTATTAAAGCTGAGGACAGTGAAACAACAAAGGGTTTGGCATAGAGGAAAAAACTGGAGAGTCCTGGCTGGGTTGCTTTAGCCCACAGGGAAGTCAGAAAGCACGGCACTGGGGACAGGTTCAGGGGATTAGCCTGGGACTGGCTGCTGCTGCTGCCCATCGCTCTCCTGGTTGCAAGTCTTGGGGGTCCCTTAGAGTTTTGGAGACACATGCCTATTGGGGAGGCAAAGAGGTAAGAAGAGGGGAAAGGGAATGGCACAGGCTGCTCCCCAGACAGAGAGCGTGGGCCCTGGGTCCTTTGTCTTCAGGCTTTTATCTCTCATAGGCAGGAATCTGAGGGGATGTCTCAGGAGAGGGATTCAGCAGAATATCAGTTTTCCAGGTGTGCCTTTTCAGAGTCGTGGCCTCTGATTGGCCTTAGTCACTGTAGCTGGTCCTAACATCACCCCGATTCTGCTGCTTTTCTGGGCCTGGAGCTAAAATACAAGCAAAGCCTAGATTTACCTCCAGGGACATTGTGACCTTTCGTATCTGGCTATAAATTGCTCAGCCAGTTTGTTCAGCTATCTGTCTCAGTTTCCCTGTTCCACTTGCCAAGGAATTTTCCTAGCTTCTTACTTTCCTACCTCATACCTATTTGCAATCTCCCATTTCTCCTCAAATACTCAACTGCCTCACAACACATGCCCCAGCCCTAGAAAGCCCCTAATATCTCTATGTATGGGTTTGTCTACTCTGGTCATTTCATATAAATGGAAACATACAATATATAGTGTTTTGTGATTGACTTCATTAATTTAGTATGATGTTTTAAGGCTGATCCATGTTGTACTGTGCATGACTTTTTTATTCTTTCTTATTGCCAAATAATAGTACATATATTGGTACAGATACACTGAATTTTGTTTATTCATTCATCAGTTTATGATCATGTGGTTGTTTCTACCTTTTGGCTCGCATAAATAATGATGCCATGAACATTCATGTACAAGTTTTTGTATAAACATATCTTTTAATGTATCTTAGGTATATATTGAGTAAAATTACTGGGTCCAATGTAATGCTATGATTAACTTTTCCGAGGAACTGCCAAAGTGTTTTCCAAAGGAGCTACACGATTTACATTTCTCCACATCCTCATCAACATTTTGTTATGCCACTTTGGAGATCCTAGTGATTGTGTACTAGTGATTGTATACTAGTATCTCATTGTGGTTTTGAGTTGAAATTCCCTACTAACTGATGGTGTTGACCATCTTTTCATGTGCTTATACATCATTTGCTTATCTTCTTTGAAGAAGTACCTATTTAAATATTTTCTCCACTTTAATTGATTTGTTTGACTTCTTATTATTGAGTTGTACATGTTCTTAATACACTGAATACTACTAGTTCCTTTATCAAATACATGATTCGTGAATATTTTATCCCATTGTTTTGAATGTATGTTCACTTTTTGATGGTGTTCTTTGAATAACAAACATTTCTAATTTTGATAATGTCCAATTTATTTTGTTGTTGTTGTTTATGCTTTTGGTATTATGTCCAAGAAACCATTGCCTAATCCAAAGTCATGAAATTTACTCCAAACTTATCTTCTAAGAATTTTATAGTTTTTCACATTGATGATTAGATCTTTGTTGCTTTTTGAGTTAATTTTGTACATGGTGTGAAGTATGAGTCCAATTTAATTTTTTTCAATGTGAGTATCCAAATGTCCCAACACCATTAATTGAAACACCATTAATTATTCTTTGTTCATTGAATGGTTTTGACACACTTGCTGAAAATTAATTTACCATATATATTAAATTTATTTTTTTAAGATTTTATTTATTTATTTTTAGAGAGAGGAAAAGGGAGGGAGAAAGAGAGGAGAGAAATATCAACGTGTGGTTGCTTCTTGCATGCCCCAAACTGGGGACCTGACCCGCAACCCAGGTGTGTGCCCTGACTGAGAATCAAACAGCAATAAATCCACTGAGACACACCAGCCAGGGCTGAAGATTTATTTGTAAACCCTCTATTATATTTTATTAATCTACATGTCTATTTTTATGCCATTACTGCACTATCTTGATTACCATAGCTTGTAGTGAGTTTTTTTTTAATTTTTATTGTTGTTCAATTACAGTTGTCTGCATTTTCTCCCCATCCCTCCACCTCACCCCAGCCGAACCCACCTCCCCGCCCCACCTCCACCCTCCCCCTTGATTTTGTCCATGTGTCCTTTATAGTAGTTCCTGTAATCCCCTCTCCTCACTGCCCCCTCCCCACTCCTCTCTGGTTATTGTTAGATTGTTCTTAACTTCCATGACTCTGGTTATATTTTGTTTGCTTTTTTCTTTTGTTGACTATGTTTCAGTTAAAGGTGAGATCATATGGTATTTGTCCCTCACCACCTGGCTTATTTCACTTAGCATAATGCTCTCCAGTTCCATCCATGCTGTCACAAAGGGTAGGAGCTCCTGTTAATTAGATTCCACATATAAGTGAAATCTCAGTTTCAAAACTAGTAGTGAGTTTTGAAATCAATATAATCGACACCTGTGAGTCCTTCAATTTTTTTCTTCTTTTTTCAAAAACATTTTAGATATTCTAGAGTACTTACATTTTTATGTGAAATTTAGGATTAGGTTGCCATTTTTTTCTAAATAAAGCCAGATTGGATTTTTATAGGGCTTGTATTGTACGTTTAAATACATTTGGGGAGTAGTACTATCTTAACAATATTGTCTTATAATCCATAAACATGACATGCATAAATTGTCTTCCCAGTTATTGGGATCTTCTTTAATTTTTCAACAATAATTTGTAGTTTTTAGAGTACAAGTTTTCTAATTATTTTGTTAAGTTTATGCCTAGGTGTTTCATTATTTTTATGCTTTTGTAAATGGAATTATATTTTTAACTTTATTTTCAGATTCCTCATAGAAAGTGCATATCAATACAATTGATTTTTGAACACTGCTTTTTTATCCTATATCCATGCTGAAATTATTACTAGTTTTAATATTTGTATTGGATTCATTCAAATGTTCTATATATAAAATCATGCCATATGCAAATAGTTTTACTTTTTCCCTTCCAATACGAATGTCTTTTTTAAAAGATTTTATTTATTTATTTTTAGAGAGAGGAGGAGGGAGGGAGAAAGAGAGGGAGAGAAACATGACTGTGTGGTTGCCTCTCACACACCCCCTACTGGGGACCTGGCCCACAACCCAGGCATGTGCCCTGCCTGGGAATGGAACCCTTTGGTTTGCAGGCTGGCACTCAATCCAGTGAGTCATAACAGCCAGGGCCGAAACTCCATTTTATTGTCAGCTAAAATGGGTGTGATAATTTCTTCCTGCTTTATCAGGTTCTAGAAGCTCTCACTTAGAAGGAAGGTGAACTGAGTGGGAGTTCAGAAACATAAATATACAAGCATCAATATTTTCTCTAGAGAAGTGTACTTTGAGGGTTGGATCCGGGTCTCTTTATCTGTGTTTCTTCATAGCACCTAGAATAATGCCATGCACAACTGAATGAGAAGCTTGCTAAACTCTACATGGTTAGAATCTACATTGTTCTGTCTGAATCATAACTCTAAAATTTTGGGGCCTCATAGGGACTACAAAAATCTAATCCAACCTCCTTGCGCCCCCTCCTCAGAAATCTCTTCCAATCTTCACTTGCAGCTTCTTTGCACACTTCACAGCTTCTGTAAATATGTTGGGTTAGGTTTTAACACAGTCCCGACAAAAAAGCCAAAAGATTTGTTCTAAAAAAAAAAAAGAAGGCAAGCAGAACAAAACAAGCCTAGTCTCCACAGATTTATTTAAACTAACGTGCTGAGATGTACAGGAATCACTTCTGATTACCAGAGCCTTTGGGTAGGATATCTTTCTTGTAATCAGGTTGATGTTGCCTGCTGCCTATGTGAATGTGATAAAGGCCATCAAACTGCCTACCAAATGTCTCGCAGCCTCTGGCAATTAAGAGGCATCAAATTGTTTTGCAGCTACAAAAATTTATATTCTAATGAACTCAGACTTCAATGTAAAAGCAAAGACAAAATTATAAAAAATGCATAAAACAAAAGTTAGAGACTTTCCTTCCTCATTCAGGGGCAATTGCAGGACCCTGAGGAAAAAAATGCAGACATCTTAAGCTAACCAAAGAAAGTTAGGTCAGCCAAGCTAAAGGGCAATGGAATTTAAGACAGAGAAGTTAGATTTAAGATAGAGAAGTTAGAATAATACATCCTCTCCACATATACAGCCTGAGAGCCTGAGGAGACTATGACTCATTTGTAAAGGGAGCTGGAAAACATGGGATGTTTGCAGACAATAGAGAAATATTGCAGATTTTTGATGATTGATTGTATGGTCTACCAAGGACCCTGATGAGGAACCCTCAAGCTGAAGGTCCCCCTTGTAAGAGAAACCAAGGATTCCTCATAGGTCTTACATATTACGCATTTTAACTCATTCAAACTTATTCAGTAGGCATTCAATAAATAATTTTTGATAAGGTGTTGTGCTGTGCACATAAGTCTAACTTGGTAAAATCTGAATTATAGAGTACTGAAAAAAATTCTGGGTTTCTTTCTGCTTCTCAAGTACCCACTGTCCAAAAACTGCTATAAATCATGCCCCTTAGGGAACCTGCCTAATTGACTGGATAAGGATGGGTTGTAATTAGTGCACCATTTGTTTATAACCAAATTCTTCAAAAATGCTTGAAAACAGTTCTCTTTAGTCCTTTAACTAGGTTCCTGCAATCTGGCTTAATGATTACTTTTCTTAGCAAACACTTTAATACAAAATAGGGAGAAAAATATCAGCTGATTTCCATGTGAAATATTCAGTCTGGATGAGTAAGATATGACTTAATGACTTTTACCCTGCAGACAGCAGTCAACTGGACATTGTCTGTGCAAGTGGAGGAGAAGAATGACCTAGAATAACAACAAATCTTTTTTTTAAGATTTTATTTATTTATTTTTAGAGAGAGGGGAAGGGAGGGAGAAAGAGGGGGAGAGAAACATCCATCTGTTACCTCTCTAATGCCCCCAACCCTGGACCTGGACTGCAACCTGCACGTGCCCTGATAGGGAATCGAATCAACCACTCTTTGCTTTGTGGGACAAGGCTCAACCACACCAGTTAGGGCTAAATCATTTTCTTTGGCTTGAGATTGTATTCTATGACTTAAAGGAGAAATTGTACCTGCCCAATTCTGGTTGATTTTTCTAACCCTGATCGCATGCCTGGAGGTAAGATATGCAATGAAGCATGGAGAGGAGTCAGGTCAAGAGTAAAACTTCACTATCAATAATTGATTAACTAAATGATTCGTGTGGGTAAATGAGTGTGCTAATACTACTTTGTATATTACACACATATTCTGAGTTCTGCAAGTTAAAATACAAAAGAGGCCCCTAGCCACATTCCTTCTTCTTGTATCTTCACCTCTCTTTCCCCTCCACTATTGTTCCTACATGTCCATCACAGGGAGCATAGGCTATATAGGATTAGACCCAGCAGGGTTCAAGTTCCAGCTCCTCCACTCAAAGTTTGACCTTAGGAAATTACTTAACCTCACAGAGCCTCCATTTCCTCATCTGGAAAATGGGATTAAATTTTTCCTCAGAGAATTACTGACAGAAGCAAATGAAATAATGTAGAAATGAAATAATACAGAAAATTATTATGTACACTATCATGCATTGTAGTTACATTATACTTTCTATACTATTCATTGATCTGGAGAGCTTTCCTGTCAAGTCCTATAATATATATTGCTTTCTTGCCGTATTTGCCTTTTCCTTTTCAAAGTGACAGCTAGCTCTTCTTCAGTACTAAATAGAGCCATGTGTGTCTTTCAACTCCTCTCCCACCTAATACATGTGCAATTTTGTGGGTGTCTTTAAGAGACAATGCTGCCTTCTAGACTAAAGTAATAACTTTCCGAGCCTAGGACTTTGGTAACAGGAAACTTTTCAAATATTTTCCAAGATCCATACCTACTTTCTCTGCTGTAAAGAGAGCTGGACTTGGTCAAGGAAAGTGAAATAGCCCCCCTGCTGTGGGCTTCTGCTGTGAGGGCCACAGAAATCCTCTCAATTACATTTGAATCACTTATTCTTTGCTAATTACAGACTAGCCCATAAACAACACTGTGAATCTTAGCTATATAGTTTCTATTTGCCAGTGGTACAGAGTGAGCTCCAGGGGTTATTTCAGAATAGGACTGTCTTGGTTTTTCATTCTCACTGGACTCTTATTGTTGAAAACTCAAGGAGTAACCAAAATTGTCACATGATTGCAGGGACAGAAGAACTTGGAACTTGGATAAGTCAGTATTTAAAAAAAATGTTTCACCCACTTAGGATGGGATCTTCCTCCTGGCTTATGGGGAAACAGAGGAAACATGGATAAAATCCATTCTTATTTCCTAAACACTATGAATCAACAACTGTACATATTTCCCAACATGTGTTGAAAGCACTTTAGGATAGTGAGTAATAAAGACTATGGCCTTGATTGCCAGGCTACCTGAGTTAAAATCTTCCCTCTGTCCCTAAAGAGGTATGAAATTTAATACTTATAACTTAACTTGTCTGTGCTTCAGTTGTCTCATCTGTAAAATTAAAACAGCTAATATTTGTCATGTGCCACAAAGTAATTCAAGCACTTTACTGGTATTGGTGGATTTAATTATTTAATTCTCACAACAACCCTGTGAGGTATTATTATTATAACCCCCATTTTACAGTTGGAGAAACTTCAGCAAAAAGATGAGAGGAGTTGCCCAAGGTCACATAAGTAGTAAGTGACAGAGACAGAATATGTCAGAAGCTATGCTCTTAACCATCATTTGATACTGCCTTTCATAAATGGTAATAATAATAGTAACCAGATTCATAGGGTTGTGATGATTACATGAATTATTACTTTTAAAGCACTTACAAAAGTGCCTGTCACTAGAAAAGGTGTTCAGTGTTAGCTGGTAGTAGTAGTCATAGTGGTTTCTTTTTTGTATTCAGCCTTTTTTTAAATTTTAAAGTACAATTTATTAATTCTTCCTTTTATATAACATGCCACTGGTTTTAAGTCTCAAGAATTCTTTTTTTAAGTATATTTTATTGAGTATGCTACGTAGTCATCCCCTTTTTTCTCCCCTTTATTTCCCACAGCCCTGCACCCCCCTCTCCATCCAGATTCCCTCCCCCTTATTTCATGCCCATGGGTTGCACATAAAGTTCTTTGGCTTCTCTATTTCCTATACTATTCCTAACCTCCCCCTGTCTATCTTCTACCTACCATTTCTGCTCCTTATTCCCTGTACCTTTCCCCTATTCTCTCCCTTCCCCTCCCCACTGATAACCCTCCATGTGATCTCCATTTCTGTGATTCTCTTCCTGTTCTGGTTGTTTGTTTAGTTTGCTTTTGTTTTTGTTATAGGTATGGTTGTTAATAACTGTGAGTTTGCTGTCATTTTGCTGTTCATATTTTTTATCCTCTTTTTCTTACATAAGTCCCTTTATCATTTCATAAAATAAGGGCTTGGTGATGATGAACTCCTTGAACTTGACCTTATCTGGGAAGCATTTTATCTGCCCTTCCATTCTAAATGATAGCTTTGCTGGATAGAGTAATCTTAGGTGTAGGTCCTTGCCTTTCATGACTTTGAATAATTCTTTCCAGCCCCTTCTTACCTATAAGGTTTCTTTTGAGAAATCAGCTGACAATCTTATGGGAACTCTCTTTGTAGGTAACTCTCCTTCCCTCTAGCTGCTTTTTAAGATTCTCTCCTTATCTTTAATCTTGGGTAATTTAATTATGATGTGTCTTGGTGTGTTTTTTCTTGGATCCAACTTCTTTGGGACTCTCTGAACATCCTGGACTTGCATGTCTAGTTCCTTCGCCAGCTTGGGGAAGATTTCCTTCATTATTTGTTCAACTAAGTTTTCAATTTTTTTTTCTTTTTCTTCTCCTTCTGACACACATATGATTTGGATGTTGGAATGTTTAAAGTGTCCCAGAAGTTCCTCAGCCTCTCCTCTTTTTTCTGAATTCTTGTTTCTTCAGTCTCTTCTGGTTGGATGTTTATTTGTTCCTTTTTTTTCAAACCATTGATTTGAGTCTCAGTTTCCTTCCTTAACTGTTGGTTCCTTGTATATTTTCCTTATTTCACTTTATGTAACCTTCATTTCTTCCTTTATTTTGCAACCATACTCAATCATTTCTGTGAGCGGCCCAATTACCAGTGTTTAGAGCTCTGCATCTGACAGGTTGTCTATCTCATTGTCGCTCAGTTTTTTATCTGGAGTTTTCATCTGTTCTTTCATTTGGGACGTATTTCTTTGTCTTGGCACACCTGTTATGTTGTAAGGGCAGAGCCTTAGGCATTCACCAGGGTAGGGTAGTGGGGCTGTATGTGGGGGAGGGGTCAGAGAGGGAACAATGCCATTTGTTATCTTACTCATCTCTTGCCCCACTTTCCATCACTTCCCTCCCTCGCTTCCCACAAGCAGATTGTGCCCTTTCAGGTGCTGATTCCTGGGTGGGTGGGCTTGTGTGCATTCTAGGATCCCATGGGCCTTTCCAATAGACTCTCCTGTGAAACTGGGAGTTTCTCCCACTGCTACAACCCCCATAGGTTTTTACAACCAGAGATTTTGAAGCTTTAGTTTCCCACGCTGGAACCCTGGGTTGCCCGGTCTCTTTCGCTCCCTAGTAGTTCCTCCCAGCTTATCCACATTTGAATGTAGGATATTCCAGTCTACTAGGCATCACCTTGCCTACCCCAGACCACCAGCCACTGCCTTGTCTTGGGCCCTCTCTGCCCCAGCTGTCTCCGCCCCTCCTACCAGTCTGAATGGATGTTTCTTCTTTAACTCCTTGGTTATCAGATTTCCATATAGTTTGATTTTCTGGCAGTTCTGGTTCCTTTTTGTTTTTAAATTGGTTGTGATCCTTCTTTTGGTTGTGCGAGGAAGCAAAGCATATCTATCTACTCCTCCATCTTGGCTGGAACCATAGTCATAGTGTTTTGTATTGAGCCCAAGCAGAATCATACTATATTAGAAGAATATTCATTCCTTCAGTCAATCAGTCAGCAGATATTGGGTATTTACTGCATGTCAGACACTGTGATAACTGCTGGTTGTACTATAGTGAACAAAACTGATGGTATCTCTGTTTGGGATGATGTTTCTCCTCAATTCATCCTGTATATCCCTGTCAGACTTGTGTTTCTAAAGCAGCTCTTAGCTCAGTCTAAGCTGTTCTTAAGATTTCCTTGAATTTGAACACTTTCTCACATCAAGCCTGGCTTATTCACCTCTACCCCTTCTTTCCTTTCTTTTCCACTTTCCCTTATTCCTCTCCTAGTGCCTTTAGCCACTGTGTCTCTTTTTTTCACCCACTCTCCTTTGTATGCAGCTCTACTTCTTTCTCTTCTACCCAGCTCTCCGTAAATTACCTTTCGCCCCTTTCATCCTACAGCTCTTCTCCTTTCATCTTGCCTCAAGAGCCAAAGGCTTTAAGAATGGACTAAGCAATCAAAGACCAGGTTGCCCACCCCCACAGGCAAAATCTCTGATGGCCTCTCTAGATTACTCATATGGTCTGACTTAGCTCATATATCCATCTGCCTTCCAGATTTCAGCTTTTTAGGAAGAGGCAGGTTTTTTGCCAGGAATATTAGATCTCTCCAAGTGAATGTGCATCTGAGTTTTTTGCTGTATGTGATGATGGCTGGGGTAGGTTAGAGTGAGAAGTGCTCAGAGTCCAGGAAGTCTTTATGGCTTGTTTCATATTGATAAATGCAATTTTAGCCTGTCATGAAGCTGCCACCTTGCTCAGCCAGCCCAGGGAGAGACTTTGAGGGATTTGACACCATATTAGGTTGTTAATAATGTCACAACCTTGAGGCTAGAAGCAGGGAAATGGCTTTGTAATCAACAACTCTTTGCTCCCCCTGCTGGAGCTGTACCCTGACCTCATATGCTCCATTTCTACCCCTCCCCACTGCCAATCACAATTTCTCCACCTCACGCCTCTTACTGCTTATACAGATTCCCTTTTCTGAAGGTTTCAGTTTGAGCAATAAAATGACTGTCAGCTGATACCCACCAATGCATGGTGGGTATTAATGATTAATAATAAAGACATAACCCCTGAAAATGCTTTCTAAACACAGCAGAATAAACTACAGTCTCTAGACATGCTAATGGGACCAATGTGGCTTCCCTGTTAAATACAGAGAAAAGAGTAATAATTCATTTAAAATAAAAGCTCCCTCCATACATATCGGCCTGCATTTTTTGGCTATGTGATTCTGAGCATCACTCTTAGCTCTCTGAATCTTCCTTTCCTCATTTTTAAAACAAAGTAAAAAGTTCCTTTCCCCCTGCCCACCTTATGTAGGGTATCATGTTGATTAAGGTGGAGGTAATTTGGAAATGGGATAAGGTTGTTCATGTATTAAGGGTGTCAGGGCCATGCTGCCTTTTTTCTTTTTCTTTTTTGCTGGTCAGGCAAAGGACATCCCACAATCTCCAATGAATCTGCCACACTGGGAAGGTTTATATCAACTGCATTTTTAATAGGGGCACAAGTCTCATTTATCTGGAGCTTGGAGCATGCTGGAGGAGGGACAATGAGTAAGGGAAACTCTAGTTGTTGTACATCAGGTTGTACATTACAGCCCCAGAATTTATTTATTTTATAATTGGAAGTTTATGCTCTTGACCAACACCTCATTTTCCCAACGCCCCAGCTCCTGGCATCCACCATTCTACCATCTCTATAAGTTCTACATTTTTCTATAAGTTTGGCTTTTTTATATTCTACATATAAGTGAGATCATGCAATATTTATTTTTCCATGCCTGATATTTCACATAGTACAGTGTCCTGAAGGTCCATTCATGTTGCAAATGAAAAAATTTCCTTTTATCTCATGACCGAGTAACATTCCATTTTATATGAGTGTGTGTATATATATATATATAAATGTGTTTATATATGTATGTATGTATATATATAATTGTAGTAATATATATATAATATATTATATACATATATATATATAATAGGTACTATTTTCTGAGTATCTACTATGTTCTGTATCAGGAAGCATTTATGTTTCATCTGTTTTATCCAACTCAGAGTTATCCAAAACACCATGAGGTAGAGACAATTATTATTTACACACAAGAAAATGGAGGCTAACAGAGGTTAAGGAATTTGTACAAGGTCACACAGCTAGGAAGGGGCTGTTCCAGATCTGAACTCACAGACTGACAACAGAGCTTGTGCTCTCAGTTATTACAGTAGAAGATGCCAGTATGTGTTGACAATGTGGAGGAAGACAGCTTATTTTTGGATCTGAAGAAAGTAGAACAATTTGACTTAACCTTTGAGGAAAATTGGATGGGAAAGCTGACCACCACTAATTGAAGGGAGTTACAGCAGGACTTAGTTTATCAAAACTTTTTTAAAATTTTTTATCGTTATTCAATTACAGTTGTATGCCTTTTCTCCCCATCCCTCCACCCCACTCCAGCCGAACCCACCTCCCTCCTCCACCTCCACCCTCCCCCTTGATTTTGTCCATGTATCCTTTATAGTAGTTCCTGTAATCCCCTTTCCTCACTGTCCCCTCCCACTCCCCCCTGCCCATTGTTAGATTATTCTTAACTTCAATGTCTCTGGTTATACTTTGTTTCCTTTTTTCTTCTATTTATTATGTTTGACTGGTTCTTTTTTATAGTTTGTATCTCTTTGTTGAAGTTGTAAGTTTATTTATCTTTCCTCTAAGTTCATTGGGCATCCTTATAACTAGTGTTTTGAACTCTGTATTTGGTAGAATGTTGACCTCCATTTAATTTATATTTTGTTTGCTTTTTTCTTGAGTTTATCAAAACTTTTGATCCAAATATTTCTAATGGGAAAGAAGGGACAACAAGCTCCTATGGATATGTCTGTGATTTTACCTAAACTGTATCTACAAGCAAAAAATATCTAGGTGGCTGGACTTCTGGTCAAGATGGATGTGTAGACAGACACGCTTTGCCTCCTTGTGCAACCACAAAAAGGATTACAACTAAATTTCAAAACAAGTAACACCTGGAACTGTCAGAAAATTGAACTGTATCCAAGTCCAACAACCAAGGATTTAAAGAAGCCACATTCATCCAGACAGATGTCTTTAACAGGGAGCCAGAGCAGCTCTACCTAATATACAGAGGCAAACACAGAAAGGCTGCCAAATTGAGGAGAGAAAGAAATAAGGACAAATGAAAGATGAAAGAACAGAATGAAAGAACAGAACAAGACCCCAGAAGAAGAACTAAACAAAACAAAGATAGCCAACCTATCAGCTGCAGAGTTCAAAATGCTGGTGATCAGGATGCTCAAAGAACTCATTGAGTGCGGCAACAACATAAAGGAAGAAATGAAGGTTACACTCAGTGAAATAAAGAAAAATCTGCAGGGAACCAACAGTGAAAGGAAGGAAGCCAGGATTCAAATCAATGATTCTGCACATAAGGAAGAAATAAGCATTCAACCAGAACAGAAAGGAGAAAAAAGAATTCAAAAAAAATGAGGAGAGTATAAGAAGACTCTGGGACATCTCCAAACGTGCCAACATTCGAATCATAGGGATGCCAGAAGGAGAAGAGGAAGAGCAAGAAATTGAACTTATTTGAAAAAATAATGAAAGAAAACTCCCCTAATTTGGTGAAGGAAATAGACACACAAGTCCAGGAAGCACAGAGAGTCCTAAACAAGTTGGACCCAAAGAGGACCACACCCAGACACCATAATTAAAATGCCAAAGGTTAAAGTTAAAGAGAGAATCTTAAAAGCAGCAAGAGAAAAGCAGAGTTACATACACAGAAGTCCCCATAAGACTATCAGCTGATTTCTCAAAAGAAATTTGCAGGCAAAAAGGCACTGTCAAGCAGTATCCAAAGTGATGAAAAGCAAGGATCTACAACCTAGATTACTCTACCCAGCAAAACTGTCATTTAGAATGGAAGGACAGATAATGCGCTTCCTAGACAAGGTAAAGCTAAAGGAGTTCATCATCACCAAGCCCTTATTATATGAAATGTTAAAGGGACTTATTTAAGAAAAAGAAGATCAAAACTATGAACATTAAAAAGGCAACTACATAAAGGATAGTTCACAATTATCAACAACTGCATCTAAAAAACCAAAAACTTAAGCAAACAACCAGAACAGGAACAGAATCATAGATACGGAGATCATTTAGAGGGTTATCAGCGGGGAGGTGGAAGGGGGAGAATTGGGGAAGAGGTACAGGGTATAAGAAACATAATTGGCAGGTAGAAAATAGACAGGGAGTTGTTAAGAGTAGTGTAAGAAATGGAGAAGCTTAAGAATTTATATGCATAGCCCATAGACATGAACTAAATTGGGGGGTTGCTGGAGGGAAGGGGGTACTAAGCAGAGGGGTGCAAAAGGGGAAAATTGGGACAACTATAACATAATCAATAAAATATACTTAAAAATATCTAGGTGACTTTTATCATAAAACTTCATATAACTTTGGTGTTTGTTTTTCCCGATGTTATCCAACAAAATGACCTACTCTTATTTCTCCTACAGAGCCCTGACCACCACCCTACTGCTTTGTATATTCTGCTAGGAAAGCTGCCCATTAACACTACCCCAGTCTTACCCAACACATAAGGATTTAGTGGAATCCTTCTAGACCTTCACAAACTGGAAATAACTCTGTGTCCCTCCTTATTACATTTTTGTTTGTTTTCTGTCTTGCTTTAAAACTTGTATTACAGGTTTCTGGGTTCATGTCTGGCTTTCCTACTGGTCTATGAGTTCCTAGCTAATAGAGGCTTCATTAAATTGATGTGGGGGTTCTCCATAGCTGCCAGATGAGTGTTTTGCTTATCTTTAAGATCTATACAAAGTTATCTCAGTGCAGAAATATTAGTCAATATTATTAATTTAATTAGTGGCTGAGTTAGGTCTAGTACCCAGGTCACCCAGCTTACTAGACAAGAAAAAGAGGCAGCATTGGGAGAAGAAGAGGAAGAGAAGGCAGTATTCTTCATGAGGTCAGAAAATTTTATGTTTTGTTCACTGCTGTATTTGCAATGTCTAGAACAGTGCCTGATTCATAGTAAGTGTTCAATAAATATTTGCTTACATAATAAATAATGAATGTAAAATGCATGCATGAATTTAAAGATGATGAAACTGACAGTAAACTCTTAATAACAGTTATATTATTTATCACTAGGCATTTATTTATTGTGAAGTTGCCCAGATTCATTAAAAACAAACAAACCAGAAAAGTAAAGCCATAGAGCTCACAGGTTTCTTAGCTGTAGTACTTTTCCACTGTTCTCTTGCTCCAGCAGTCTTTTTTAAGAGCAGTTTTGAAAATAATGAGGTAATTTTTACTGAACTCTTGCATTAGCATTCTGATTAAACAGAGATGTGATGTGCTGGGGCAGACTGACTTAATTCTGTGTAAACTTTTTTTTAGACATGGTAGAATTTAATTAACATAAAAAGATAAAGGAAAAAATAAAAGAGGTGTTTGTTGCTATTCTTACAGCCTTTTGTCTGTCATGCTATCTGGCATCACAAGGGCATTGTAGCTGGGATCTAAGGCTGCCAAAGAAGCTCTTTTCATTGTCGAACTGGACTCAGGTAAAAAGAGACTACAAATGTGGCTGAAAAAAATCACAGACCCTGTTGTCCTCTGCAATTATTTGCCAGTGATCATGATTCTAATAGCTCCTTTCTCATGAGAGAAACATGGATCAGTTGCCTCCCATATGGCCCCAACTGGGGACCTGGCCTGAAACCCAGGTATGTGCCCTGAGTAAGAATTGAACCAGCAGTCTTTTGGTCTATGGGATGACACTCAACCCACTGAACCACACCAGTCAGGACAAGGCTTTTTATTTCTGACTATTCATTTTGTATTGAAGAAGATATATTTTTCTTAGCTCAACTCTAATCTTATATATGGCTCCAAACCCAGGTCCAAAGTTATATGAGCAAATTAATAAAGTGATTTCTTCTGTAGTTGGTGCCTTTTTTCAAGCAAACTATCATATATTTTAAGATTCTTTTTCTTGTTATAGTATATAATATAAAATTCCAGTTTTCCTGAATATGTGTACAATTTAGTAGCATTAGTACCTTCACAATGTTGTATAACCACTACCACTAACCATTTCCAGAAAATTTTCACCATCCAAAAGGAAATGATAGGGGCAAGATTCAATCTTGGTCTGGTTTGTGAGTTCTATGCCCTAATGAATATAAAGCAATACTTCATTGTGATTTTCATTTCCTTATTGGTTCATAATGTTAAGGATCTTTTTATGTGTTTATTGGCCATTTGAACATTCTCTTCATAGAAATGTCTATTAAGGTTCTTATATAATTTTAATAGTTTTGTTTTTAGTTATAGGAATTGTTCAATATAATATCAATATTAGTTCCTTTTCAGATATATGATTTGTAAATATTGTACCTCAATCTGTGGGCTGTCTTTTCATTCCCTTTATTGTATCTTTTGATTCACAAAAAAATTTAATTTTTTTTAAGGATTTTATTTATTCATTATTTTGGACAGAGGGGAAGGGAGGGAGAAAAACAGGAAGAGAAACATCAATGTGTGGTTGCCTCTCACACAACCCCTACTGGGGACCTTGCCCATAACTCAAGCATGTGCCCTGACTGGGAATCGAACCAGTGACCCTTTGGTTCACAGGCCAGTACTCAATCCACTGAGACACACCAGCCAGGGCAAAAATTTTGATTTTTATTAAGTCTAATTTATCTATTTTTTGCCATTACTTTTGATGTCACATTCAAGAAATTATTGACAAATTCAATACCATGAAAATTTTGCTGTTTTTGTAAAAGTTTTGTAATTTCAGTCTTTTCATTGAAATATTCATCTGTCTTAACTAAATTTTTATATAAAGTGTAATATAAGGGTCTACTTTTATTCTTTTGCTTGTGGATATCAAATTTTCCCAATACCATTGGTTGAAAAGTATCGTTTCCTTATTGAATGGTGTTGGTGCCCTCATTGAAAATCAATTGACCATATATACAAGAGTTTATTTCTGGGCTCTCTATTTCAGTGGTCTATATGTCTACTCTCATGCCAGTACTTCACACTTTGATTACTCTAGCTTTGTTGTAAATTTTGGAATCAGGAAGTGTGAATCCTCCAACTGTCCTTCTTTCCCCTAAAAATAGTTTTGGCCATTCGTGCTCTCTTGAGATTCCACGTAAAATTTAGGATGGGCTTTTCCATTTCTGAAAAAATGCCATTGGAATTTTGACAGGAATTGCATTGTATCTGTATATTGTTTTAAGTGATAATGTCATCTTAATCTTAATACTTCCAATTTATACACATGGAATTTTTTTATTTATATACTTTGCCTTTAATTTTTCTCAGCAATGATATGTTGCTTTTAGTGTACAAGTCTTCTGCTTCCTTGGTTAAACTTATTCCAAAGTAATTTATTAATTTTAATACTATTGTGAATGGAATTGCTTTTTATAATTTATTTTCTGATTGCCCATTGTTAGAATATAAAACCACACATGATTTTGGTGTGTTGATTTTTGTATCTTACAATTTTGCTGAATTTACTTATTAACTCTAACAGATTTGTCTTTGTGTGTTATGTTGTATGTGTAGTCTACTTAGGGTTTTCCACATATATGATCACATCAGCTATGAACATAGATATTTTACTTTTTCCCTTAGAATTTGGATATCTTTTTTTCTCTTGCCTAATTGCTCTGGCTATAACTTTCAATACTATGTTGAACAGAAATGGTAAAAGTGTGCATACTTGTCCTTTCCCTGATCTTATGGGAAAAGCTTTCAGATTCTGACCATTGAGTATGATGGTAGTTGTGGGGTTTTTGTATATGACCTTTTTTGTGTTCAGAACATTTCTTCTATTCCTAGATAATTGAGTGTTTTCATCATGAAATGGTATGGAATATATTCAAATGTTTTATTTGTTTCAATTGAGATGATATATATTTTTAAATTTTTGTTAATATGGTATATTATATTGATTGATTTTCATGTGTTGAATGATGCTGTGTTCTACAAATGTCTCACATGGTCACATTGCATAATCCTTTTAATATGCTGCTGAATTTGGTTTTCTGGATGTTTTCTGAAAATTTCTGTATCAAAATACATAAAAAATATTGCTCTGTGGTTTTATTTTTTTTGTGTGCCTTCATTTGGCTTTGTTATCAGTGTCATTGTAATGCTGGCATCATAGAAGGAGCTAGGTAATGCTCCTACCTCTTCAATATTTTGACAGAATTTGAGAATAATTGCTGTTAATTTTTTTAAGTCTTTGGTAGAATTCACCCCTGAAGACTTTTAATTCTGATCTTTGCTTTTTGGGGAGGTTTTTGATTATGGACTCAATCACTGTTCCTGTTACAAGTCTATTCAGATTTTCTCTTCTTCAGTTAGGTGTTACACATTTTGGGGTTTCTTTACTTTGTTCACTGCATCTAGGATTTACAACTTTTTGGTGTACAATTATACATGGTACTCTATTGTAATCACTTTTATTTCTGTGAAACTTTCAGTAATGTCCTCACATTTTTCCTGATTTTAATAATTATGAAAGACCCACAACTAATGTCACACTCAGTGATAAAGACTGAAGGTTTTTGCCTAAATTAAGAAAAACACAAGGGTATCCTTGCTGGTATGGCTCAGTGGATTGAGTGCTGACCTGTGAACCAAAGGGTTGCCAGTTCAATTCCCAGTCAAGGCACAGGCCTGGATGGCAGGCCAGGTCCCCAGCTGGGGCCATGGGAGAGGCAACCGATTCACATATCTCACTCATATTAACATTTCTCTCCCTGTCTTTCTCCCATTCATCCCCTCTCTCTAAAAATAAATAAATAAAATCTTTTAAAAATAAGTAGAAAAGACAATCCACGAAATAAAGCATATATTTGAAAATCATATATCTGATAAGGATCTAGTATCCAGAATATATAAATAATTCATACCACTCGACGACAGCAAAAAGACACATGACCTAATTGAAAATGATCAAAGGAGTTGAATATATTTCTCAAAAAATAATATAAAAATGACCAACAAGCACTTAAAGAGATGTTCGACATTCTTAGTCTTTAGGGAAATTCAAATGAAAACCAGGATATGTTATAGCACACCTACTATTAACTATTACGGTCATAAGTTTTTTTTAAAGGAAAATAACAGATGTTGGTGAGACTGCAGAGAAATTGGAGCCCCCCTTACATTGCTGGTGGGATTGTAAAATGGCATAGTCACTGTGCAAAACAATTTATGTTTTCTCAATACATTAAACAAAATTACCATATGACCTAGCTATTCCACTATTCAGCATAAACACAAAATAATTGAAAACAGATGTAAAAATAATGCATATACATTTATGTTTATAGCAACACCATTCACAATAGCCGAAATGTGGAAACAGTCCTGATGCCTATCGCGTGATAAACTGGAAAAGAAAACACGGTATCTATAACAATGAAATGTTACACAGTCATAAAAAAAAAGAATGAAATACTGATACATTATGAACCGTGGAGCCAAATGCAAAAGCCTGCATGTTTTATGATTTTATTTATAAGAAATATCTAGACTAAGTAAATCTATAGAGACAAAAAGTAGATTACTGGTTGTGGAAAATGAGTCATAGGGAAAACCAAGATGGCGGCGTAGGTAGACACACTGCACCTCCTCACACAACCAGAACTAACAGAAAATGGAACGGCAAGGAAGTCTGACACCAAGGAAATAAAAAATAAACATTCATCCAGACCGGTACGAGGGGTGGAGACGGGCAGCCGGGGCAGAGAGGACTCGCGTGGCTGTGGTGGGACCGAGACTGGAGGAGTGTGGGACAAACGGGGCAGGCAGTCTGACCACTGGCAGACCCTACGGCCCTACATTCATGCACAGATAAACCGAGAGGGCCGGACTCAGAGTGGCGGAGAACAGGGCAGGCAGAGCGGAGGGTAGCACCCCGCGGCCCCACATTAGCGCACAGATAAACCAGACAAACGGTGGGGAGCGAAGCAGACCATGCAACCTAGGGCTCCAGTGCAGGGAAATAAAGCCTCAAACCTCTGATTGAAAAAGCCTGTGGGGGTTGGGGCGGCAGCAGGAGAGACTCCCAGCCTCACAGGAGAGGTCGTTGGAGAGACCCACAGGGGCCTAGGGTGTGCACAAGCCCACCCACTCAGGAATCAGCACCAGAGGGCCCCAGTTTGAATGTGGGTAGCAGAATGAAATATTGAAATCTGGTGGAGAGTGGAGCGGGCGCCATTACTCCCTCTCGGCCCCTCCCCCATGTACAGCGTCACAGCACAGCGACAAGCGTTACCCCGCCCCGGTGAACACCTAAGGCTCCGCCCCTTAAAGTAACAGACTCGCCAAGACAAAAAAAAAAAAAAAAAAAGGCCCAAATGACAGAACACTTCCAAGCTCCAGAAAAAATACAAGTAAGCGAGGAAGAGATAGCCAACCTATCGGATGCACAGTTCAAAACACTGGTTATCAAGACGCTCACAGAATTGGTTGAATCTGTTGGAAAACCAGATGAAAAAATGAAGCCTATGCTAAGAGAAACAAAGGAAAATGTACAGGGAACCAATAGTGATGCGAAGGAAACTGGGACTCAAATCAATGGTGTGGACCAGAAGGAAGAAAGAAACATCCAACCAGAAAAGAATGAAGAAACAAGAATTCAGAAAAATGAGGAGAGGCTTAGGAACCTCCAGGACATCTTGAAACGTTCCAACATCCGAATTATAGGGGTGCCAGAAGGAGAAGAGGAAGAACAAAAAATTGAAAACTTATTTGAACAGGTAATGAAGGAGAACTTCCCTAATCTGGCAAAGGAAATAGATTTCCAGGCAGTCCAGGAAGCTCAGAGGGTCCCAAGGAAGCTGGACACAAGGAGAAACACACCAAGGCACATCATAATTACATTACCCAAGATGAAACAGAAGGAGAGAATCTTAGAAGCAGCAAGAGAAAAGGAGACAGTTACTTACAAAGGTCTTCCCATAAGACTGTCAGCTGATTTCTCCAAAGAGACCTTGCAGGCAAGAAGGGGCTGGCAAGAAGTATTCCAAGTCATGAAAGGCAAGGACCTACGTCCAGGATTACTGTATCCAGCAAAGCTATCATTTAGAATGGAAGGGCAGATAAAGTGCTTCTCAGATAAGGTCAAGTTAAAGAAGTTCATCATCACCAAGCCCTTATTATATGAAATGTTAAAGGGAGTTACCTAAGAAAAAGAAGATAAAAAATAGGAACAGTAAAAATGACAGCAAACTCACAGTTATTAACAACCACACCCAAAACAAAAACAAGAGTAAACTAGTCAAACAACTAGAACAGGAACAGAACCATAGAGATGGAGATCACATGGAGGGTTGTCAATAGGGGAGGGGGAGAGGGGGGGAAAGGTACTGGGAATAAGTAGCATAGATGATGGGTGGAAAATAGACAGGGGGAGGGTAAGAATAGTGTAGGAAATGTAGAAGCCAAAGAACTTATAAGTATGACCCATGGACGTGAACTATAGTGGGGGAATGTGGGAGGGAGGGGATGGGCAGGATGGAGTGGAGTGAGGGGGGGAAATGGGACAACTGTAATAGCATAATCAATAAATATATTTAAAAAAAAGAGTCATAGGAGTGACTGCTTAATGGATATGAGGTTTTCTTTAGGGGTGATGAAATTGTTCTGGAGGTAGAGAATGGTAATGCTCACATAACATTTTGAATGTCCTAAACATTATTAAAGGTACATTTTATGCTATTTGTATTTTGTCAGAATAAAAATGATAATAAAATTTTTAAAAAGGGAAGGGAAACAACTATTCAATGAACCAATGAATTGGTGGCCTTGATTGATAAAACTTCATGCAGAAGGCATGGGATTTGACTTTGGTCTGTAGGGATGGATAAAAGTTGGGTAGTTGTAGAAAATTGATAGGTGAGTCAGAAACAGTTAAACTCAACATAAGCCACTAAAATATATGTTATTAGTTTTAATGGCTGTACCACTCCAAGAGTAAAACATAGTAAGCAAGAGACTAAAAAAGGATTTAAAAGTAAGAAAGGGAGACAATATATTGTTGTAGTCAGAAACCACATTCTCATGCCGTAGAGTCAAAACTCAGCTATTTTGCTTATTAGCGGTATGACCCTGAACAACTTGCACCTCTCTGTTCCTATTATCTTTATCTATGAAATGGGGATACTTACCTACCTCACAAGATTGAGAGAATGAAATTTGAAAGTTTCCTGCAATAGTTTTGTTTGTTTTTGTTCTGTTTACCTTTAGAATCTGGTAAAATTCTTTTGAAAATGCAAGTCTAGCTCCACCACGCTTGAAAAAAACAAGTGACATGATTTTTTTCTATATTTAAGACAGAGCATTAGAGGCAAAACACTTTGTTCCACCAAGGTGTGTATTCAGTTCTGCAAGAGGCAGGAATCAAGGGGATAGAATCCCCAGGGGCTAAATGAGATTTAGAGGGATGGAATTAGGTTTCTTGATCACCTAAACCTACTAGGAAATTCAGCTACCTAAACTATTCTCTCCTCACAACTAAGAGGTACAAGGTTTTATTTTGTCATCAGTCATTGTGCTACATACATGGGCAAGGTTTGGGTGGAGACACAGTTACATATAATTTTTTGTTGTTGTTTTTGACTTAGAGTGTAGGCTCATAAACTAGACTGTGTTCTAATTTTGGCCCTAGTATTTCATAGCTGTGTGATTTTACACAATTCACCTAACCTCTCTGTGCCTCTATCACCTTGCCTGTAGAGATAATAACTGAATCTACCTCATAGAGTTATTGTTGAAACTGGAAAAGCTGTTGTTCATGCTGCCTGTCACCTACCAGACCCAATAAGTAGAGACAGGGATTGAATCTTTATGGGCACTTTATTTAGATGGTGGGTGATCTGAGGAGACAGCGGGTTCATACCCTAACAGGCCGTCTTGCATTTCCTTTCAAGCCAGCCATTTTTATAAGGTGGCAAAAGTATAGGTAAGGGATTTGGAATTCAAGGGGGAAAAAGTGTAGGGAAGGGATTTGGAATTCAGGAAAGAGATAAAAGCTGCAGTCCAGCAGTTTCGCAAACATCCTTTGATCAGTTGACCAGTGATGTTCTGATTCCTGTGTCCTATGTCCTGGGTGGTTTTCTCTATCTCTGTCTGGGTGGTGGACTGTCTCTCCCTGGAACACAATGGCTCAGATACCACCTTCCTTCCTCTTGGTCTGTCCTGGAACACAAAAGCCAGTTGTTGGTGGTCTCCTGCAGTCAGGGTGGGCCGTATGTGCAGTTACTGAAACAATAGCTTTTCACATTCATTAACTACTAGGCTTATTAACTATTAACTTAAACTAAAATTTTCTGACTCTTGAGTTCCCCCATCATTGTGAGGATTAAATTATTTAATGCACATACTGTAAAACATTTAGAAAACTTACTGGTATGTTCTAAGGGTTCAGCAAACGCTATACTATTTTAATTCTCCATTTACATGTTTCTGCTCAACTAGCTAAATTACCAGTTTATCTCCCAGGCCTAACTTGATATCGACCCCAAAGCAGATACTTAAAAAAATAAGTTTGTTAAGTGAATCATTAGATGCTGATGGGTAAACAATTATAATGTAACAAGTGCTGTAGCAGAAGTTAAGTACAAGGCAGTTGACTGGGCAAGAGGGAGGGTATGAATATTTGAATAAATCAAGAAACTTTTCACTGAGAGGGGCCATTTTGTCTTAAAACTTTCACAGAACAGGCAGAACTATCTGAGCCAGTTCTGCATCCTGGAAACAAGGTCATGTGATGCTGGATAGCCACCAGGTGGCAATATTGCAGAATAAATTCAAGAAGTATAAGAAAACACTAGAATAAGCCAACTCCTTTCAGCCCAGAAAGTGTGAGTATATATACTTTCTCTCTTCTCTCCTCAGAACTTGAAGGCATGATTTCCTTCCCCTTCTTTACATTGGTGTTGGACACTAACATTGCTGTTACAGGCTTTTCAGGGAAGCTGTCTGTCCCTCAGGCCACTGTCATCAGTCAGAAGAGAGAAATAGTACTGAGTATGTTTCTAGCTCTTCAGATAATAAGCTTCTAATTCTTATCTCACTTACCTAGTGTTAACTTTGCTATGTTCCACCCAGTGGAGAGGGAGAAAATGATAGGGGAGAAGCAAAAGTAACATTTTGTGAAGAGATAGACACTATATCAAGCAATGTATATGATGTTCCTTTATTTGATTGCCATGAAAATCCTATAAATTCAACAAAATAATTTTTAAAGAATCTATTACACAGCTTAAGCAATAATTAACATTTGCATGGCCTATCTTATTTCAGCTATACTCTCACTCACTTCCTGCATCTCACCACCACTGAAATATTTTGAGGCAAATCTCAGATGTCATATTATTTCATTTGTAAATGTTTTTTACTTATCTAAAAAGATGAGAACTTAAAAAAAACACAACCATAGCACGTTTACAACATCTAAAAACAGGCCAGTACTCCTTAAATTATTAAATATTCTGTTGGTATTTAAATTTGTCTGGTTTTCTTATAAAAGTAATTTATCATTTGTCTATTCAAATTAAGATCTTAGCAAAGATTATACATTGCACTTGTTTTGTATGTCATAAATAAGTTTCATCCCTATTTTACAAACAGGATCAGAGAGGATAATTTTTTTCAGTATTTTAACAACAAAATACTGAATCCAGACTTTATGACAGGAGTTTAGAATACTAAGATTAGGAAGTCACAGCTATTACCCTCAATGGATTGTGTGCGATGCTCCTAAAATTCTTTAAATATTTCTATCACAAAATTTATCAGATTATATCGTAATTATGCATTATGTGCCTGCCTTCTAAGCCAGAGAGTAAATTCCTTACAGGCAGGGGTCATCTTATGTTCAACACTTTATTACTAATACTTAAGATAGTCCTTGGCACATAATAAGTATTTAATAACTATGGGAAATTGTGAATAACTTCACCTGTCTGAGCAATAGTGAAAAATTTCAAGCAGATCAGTACATGATCAGATTTTCAGTGTAGGTAGGTACTCGAGTTACCAGGTGGAGTAGAAGCATTATAGACTGTAGACAGGGAAGCCAGGGAGAAGGTTACTGCAGGAATTCAAGACAGAGAAGTTGAGAACCACAATCAGACTAGAGGCAGTGAATGGAGAGGAAAAAGATTACAAAGCTGCTGAGGATATGGACTTGGTAGTACATGTAATTTCTTACATGTGGGGAGTGAGAGTGAAGAGTTCCAGCATTCTGGCTTGGGTGGTAGTGTGGGTGATAATTATACTACCAATTTTCAGTTATTAAAAATTTTTTTTCCACTGCTGGGATTATACCCCAAGAACCCTGAAACACCAATCCAAAAGAACCTGTGCACCCCAATGTTCATAGCAGCACAATTTACAATAGCCAAGTACTGGAAACAACCTAAGTGCCCATCAGCAAACGAGTGGATCCAAAAACTATGGTATATCTACACAGTGGAATTCTAAGCAGCAGAGAGAAAGAAGGAGCTTATACCCTTTGCAACAGCATGGATGGAACTGGAGAGCATTATGTTAAGTGAAATAAGCCAGATGGTGAGAGACAAATACCATATGATCTCACCTTTAACTGGAACATAATAAGTAGAAGAAAAAAGGGAAACGAAATATAACCAGAGACATTGAAGTTAAGAACAATCTAACAATGGACAGGGGGGAGTGGGGAGGGGACAGTAAGGAGAGGGGATTACAGGAACTATAAAGGACACATGGACAAAATCAAGGGGGAGGGTGGGGGTGGGGGAGGGTAGGGGGTTTGGCTGGGGTGGGGTGGAGGGATGGGGAGAAAAGGCACACAACTAATTGAATAACAATAAAAAATTAAAATTAAAAAATTACAGTCATTGTTCACCCCATCTTAATTCTTTAAAAGCAGACTGTAGTTGTGTTACAAGGACATTGTGATGACAAAAGTCCCACAATGAGGGACTCTTCTTTAAAGAAGCAAAATGGATTTCATCCACGTGTGCCATAATCATTACAGGTTCTGTTCCCAATGCCTTTGTGTGAGGCAGCTAGGTCATTTCCCTAACATTCAGCTTTGGTCCTTTCAATGTGAACCTCAATCTTGATGACAAACAACATTGTATGTCAGGAAACACCAGACTTCCAGGAATTACACACAGTTTTTGGAATACGTATAACATACAAACAAAATATAAAGAAGGCTTACTATTACGTCCTATATCATAATGCTTCCCTTGCAATTTCACATACCGGATAAGTCTTTAGTTAACACCTCTCTTTGTATAAGGAAAGAAACAAATCCTTTGAGATACTCCAGGAGCCCTTGGGTAAATATCACAGTTAGTTTGGGGTCAAATGACTTTTTCTAGAACTTGACAGGGAAATTTTCCAAAAATATCAAAATTTTGGGAATTTGATAAATTTGACTACAGATCATTCTGAAATGATACTTCAAAGACAAACACAGAAGGTTACATGGTTACGACCACAAATTAACTTTTTTCTAATATTAAGACGCGACATTAAGAAATTAAAGACTGCTGAAAATAGTGTGAAGCATATTTGCTACAACTCAAAATATTTGCTGTCCACACACAAAACTTTGTTCTCTTAGCAGATCAAAGGCTATAAAGTGTTAGTTTTACAAGTAAGTACATTGTTGATATCAAAGCCCATTTAAAAATCCTTGCAATAAAAATTCAAGTATTAGCCAACTTGATTATACAAGGTAAAATTCTCTCCTCAACTTTTAAAGACTTTATTTATTTTTAGAGAGAGGGAAGGGAGGGAGAAAGAGGAAGAGATACATTAATTGGTTGCTTCTCACACGCCCCCAAATGGGGACCTGGCCTACAACCCAGACATGTGCCCTGACTGGGAATCGAACCAGCGACCCTTTGGTTTACAGGCCAGCAATGAATCCACTGAGCCACACCAGCCAGGGTTATTCTTTTTCCATTGTCATTTTGTCCCCTTATCCCTTCCCCGCCTCCATAATCACCACACTGTTGTCCATGTCCATGAGTCCTTTTTCCTTTTTGCTCAGTCCCTTCTCCTGTCTAGTCCTATTTTAGTTAAACCAGCTGAAGTCTTTGAATGGTTCAGTATAAGCCACCACTGTAATGGAAAAGCATATAGAATTCCAGGCTGATGATGTTCTCTTCAGGTGCTCAGGCAAAGAAAAAGGACATATTGATTTCTGTAAAGTGCTTATGGTGCTGAGCTACTCTAGTAGAATTGAATGGAAGTAGCTCATAATTGTGCCTGTGGGCCCCAACCCTGCATCCTAATTCCTCACTAATACCATAACCATCCAACTAGATGATAAAATTCCTGTAGGATACCATTCTTACTTTGTCACTATGGACCACATTGCTAATTTTAATCAGTAGTTTTCAATCATCTTACTTGACTTCCACAACTTTCATGACACCACTATTCCTACTTTTCTTCATACCTCCGCCCATTCTTTATCAGATTTTTGCTGGCTCTTCCTCCCCCTGAAAATTATCACACATTCTTGGAGCTTAGTTTTGGATTCTATTCCCATTGATTGAATAATTATTTGTACATTGATTTTTATCTACAAAGTTGTCCACTCTCCTGAACTTCAGACCTCTATAGTCAATTTCCCATTGGTCATACCCACTAGAAGTCCAGGGAGACATCAAACTTAACACATTTAACATGCAATTAATTATTACCTTCCCAATGGTGTGCCATTCTCCTCAATGTTCCATATTCAAATAAATGGAATCCCTCTTTGATTACTTAATCCAGAAACCTGGCTCAAAAAATAAACAGAAGAATTATTCATTAATCCTCCTTCTCCCTGACTGCCTCCCCATCTAGTCAGTTATCTAGTCCTCATTGATTTTACCACCTAAATAGATTTCTAATTTGTCCACATATTTCCATTTCAGCTGCTACCATCCTGATCTAAGCAACCATCATCTCCATCCTGGGCTAGTGAATTAGCAATCTCCCTTCATTTAACCAGCAAGTATTTATTTAACATCTACTTTGTGCTAGACACTGTAACTTGTAACTATTTTCTTGACCATAATTTTATACTTTTCTGAATCTAGTCTTCACATTACTATTATAATGATTTTTTTTACAAACCCCTCAATAGCTATCCTATGCTCTTTGGATAAAGTTGCAAAACTTTAAGATGGTGTACAAGGCTCTTCATGGCTTAGGTACTGGCTGCATTTTCAGCCTCATTTCTTGCCACTCTCTCCCTCGCTCAGGTTCCTGCATATCAGGTTTCTTTCTGTCCCTTAAATACACCAAGCTTGTTTTCTACATTGGGGCCTTTGCATTTTCTGTTCCCTCTACTTGGAACATTTTTCCAGCTCTCACTCCTAACATACACACACACACTGTCCTTATCTGATTTACATTTTTTTGTCCTTCAGGTTTCAATTCATATATTTCTTTCTCAGGTAATCTTTCCTTGAAAGCCCAGAATAGATGAGAATCTCTCATTCATGTAATTCCTACAGCATCCTACGGGTCTACTTCTTAACTCTTATCACACATAAAATTATTTAAGTCTGCCTCCTCCACTAAACTATATCCTCTGAGGACAAACACAATGTCTTTCTTTTTCTTCACTTCATCTCCACAATCAAGCACAGTTCTTGGCATACACTAGGCACGCAATCAATCTTTGTAGAATGAATGAGCAGTCTTCTGGTTTTTCTCCTCCCCATCCTGGCCAGTGGTATTTGTGGTAACTATTGTCTGCTTCATTCGGAGCCCTTCTAAAGTGATCTGGGCCTTGTACCTGAGTTCCAGAATGGTTTCTGCTCATTAGCCTTGAAGTGGCAGCCCATGTAGCATCATGATTTATATCATAGCATAGTTTTCTCCTTGGCTAGGGAAAGCAGGATACCAGAATATTTGAGTATAGATAATTGCCCCCTTTTACCCATCTCTAAGTCTTCCTACTCCACTCTCCCTATGGTAACCGCCATACTGTTTGTTATCTGTGTCTATGAGTATTTGTTTGTTTGTCTTATTTGTTCTTTTGTTGCTTCCAGTTTTATATCCCATATATCACTGAAATAGTATGGTTCTTGACTTTTTATGTCTGACTTATTTTACTTAGCATAATATTCTAAAGATCCATTCATAAGTCACAAAAAGCAGTATTTCATCTTATGGCTGAGTAGTTTTCATTGTCTTTATGTACCACCACATCTTGGAGATTTGACATTTGTTAGTGAACACACAATGCAATATGCAGATGATGGTGTTATAGAATTGTACACTTGAAACTTACATCATTTTATTAACCAATGTTACCCCAATAAATTTAATAAAATTAACAAAAGAATATAGGTAATTGAGCCAGAGTCCCTAGGCTTTGAATCTTAGCCATGATACTTACCAAACCTTAATGTGCCTCGTAGTGATGTTATGGAGACTTAATACATTTAAGACACTTAGCACAGTACATGGAACATATTAACCACTCAAACATATTGCTGTTATTATATGACAATAAGTTGTATTTTCAGGCCCACAATTTCTTTTTCAGGAGTATCATATCCAAAGGGCTATGTGGTGCTATGTGTGCACGTAGCTCCAGACTGTCTCTCTGACTCTCCAGAGTTCTGCTTGGATGTCACCTGCAAATGTGAGATAAGGTGAGGCCTCCAAAGATATCTGCATGAAGACCAGACTTAGAAGCAGGATGTAGTAAAACCCTGACATTTGGTTTTTCCTTTTTGTAATGCAAATGCTTGGCTTAAGCTTTGATTGCTGAGAAATCCACTTCAAAGAGGGCTATCTCTAGTAAACACATTGCCAGCCACAGGACTAGATAAAACTCCACCCCCCTCCACAACCCAGGCTGCTTTTTAAATTTGTTATATTTTTAAAATAATGCAATTATTTATTTTAGACTCTCCCAATTATCATCTACATTGACAATATATTCAAAACTTAATGTTGAGTTGCTGTTAACTGCTTTACTGGTGATAATTACATCTTTACGGTATTGACTTTTGATTTTTTTTTTAATTTATTTACTTAATTTTTAAAGAGAGGGGAAGAGAGAGAGAAAGAGACAGAGAGAAATATCGATTGGTTGCCTCTCAGTTGTCTCTCTCACACATTCAACTGGGAACCTAGCCTGCAACCCAGGCATGTGCCCTGACTGGGAATTGAACTGCCAACCTACTGGTTCATGCACTGGCGCTCAACCCACTAAGCAACATCAGCAAGGGCGAATTTTTTTAATTATTGTAGATTAACAGGAATTTGCAAAGATAGTAAAGAGATCCTGTGTATTCTTTTTTTAAATGTATTTTATTGATTATGCTATTACAGTTGTCCTTTTTTTTCTCTCCTTTATTTCCCTCTGCTGTACGCCACCCCTCCCACCAGCATTCCTCCACCTTAGTTACTGTCCTTGGGTCATACGCATAACCTCTTTGGCTTCTCCATTTACCATACTATTCTTAACCTCACCCTGTTTATTTTGTGCCTACCATTTATGCTTATTATTTCTTGTACCTTTTCCTCCATTCTCCCCATACCCCTCACCTCTGATAATCCTCCATGTGATCTCCATTTCTGTGATTTTGTTCCTGTTCTAGTTATTTGCTTAGTTTATTTTTGTTTTTGTTTTTAGGTTCAGTTGTTGATAGTTGTGAGTTTGCTGTCATTTTACTGTTCATATTTCTTATCTCCTTCTTAGAGAAGTCCCTTTAACATTTCATAAAATAAGGGCTTGGTGATGATGAACTCCTTTAACTTGACCTTATCTGGGAAGCACCTTATCTGCCCTTCCATTCTAAATGATAGCTTTGCTGGATAGAGCAACCTTGGATGTAGGTCCTTGCCTTTCATGACTTTGAATATTTTTTTGCAGCCTCCAGATAACTGATTATTCATGTGCTTGTTTTTCTTTTCTGTGCTTTAATATCCAGTCATATATTTTAAATTTACCAACAAAGACTGAACTCACAACACCCTAATGCATCCACAAGACCTCTACCTCAATAAAAGCAGAACCAGGCACACAATCACTCTCCGTCTACCTGAGACCTCACTGTGTGGCTCCAAGTGTGCCATGGGATTTGTAAGTAATAAATATTGTTCTTCCCCCCCAAAGTTCTCTGATGGCTATTACTGAGGGAATCTTTCAATCATAATAAGAATCACAAAGGCTATTCCAGCCACATCATTAGTTATCAATAGAATAATACTGGCACAAAATACAAGTGATCCTCTCTGGCCCAAATAATTCCCCAAAACATGGCCCATTACAGATTCTGCCCTCAACAGCTCATGTTCATCTTTTACTCAAAAAATATGGAGGGATGGGGAGAAAAGGCAGACAACTGTAATTGAATAACAATAAAAATTTTAAAAAACATATTCATTAAACACTTACTCTATACCAGGCATTGCATTAGGCCCAGGGGATATGGCTGTGTGCCTACACTCATGGAGACTACACTCTAGTGAGAGAAGGCATACAAAAAAACCTAATAAATGAGGAAATAAAGCATTAAGATTACGATAACCAGTATGAAGAAAATAAAATCAAGTAAGTGAATAGAGTGACAGTAAAGAGAAAATACCACTTTAGAGAAAAGGACAAGGGTGAACCTCTCTGGGGAAGTGACTTTTCAACTGAGTCCTAAAGGATGAGAAGAGCAAGCCATGGAAAGACATGGCACCAGATCATTCCAGACAGAGGAGCAAGTTCAAAGGATACAAGAACCAGCTTGGATATTTGAGGGAAAGAAAGTAAGTGTGGTTGGAGCATAGGGACAGAGGGTGAGAGTGGTAGGAGATTGGCCTAAAGGGGTAGACAGGAGTCAAATCATACAGGCCACCTAGGCCATTGACTTATTTTAACTCTGTATTGCCCAATATAATAGCCACTAGCCTCATGTAGATATTGAGCACTTGGTATATAGTCAGTCCAAAGAGACAGATATGCTGCAAGTATAAAGCATACACTGGACTTTGAAGACTTAGTATAAAAAGCAGAATGTAAAATAATTACATTTTTAAATATTGATGGCATATTGAAAATATAGGATTTATCTGCTTTTTACATGTTTAATGTGACTACTAGAAAATTCTGAATTACACATGTGACATGCATTTGTGGCTCATTTTATTTTTATTAGGCAGTACTGTTCTAAGTAAAATTGGAAGCCATTGGAAGATGTTGATAAGGGGAGTAATCTCATATGATGTATGTTTTTTTTAAAAAGGCTACTCTGACTGCTGGATAGATGTTTAGGAGAGGAGAAAGAAGTAGGAGCAGCAAAATCAATTAGGAGACTATTACCTGAAAGAGGTAATTGTGTCTTTAGCTAGGGAGGGAACAGTATACATGAAGAGGAGTGTTCAGGGAGGGTCTGGAACATTTTGAAGATAAAAGCAATTTGACAATGTATTGGGTCTGGGAATAAGAGGAAACATAGTAAATATCTCACATTTTTTAACATGTATTATTATATGCTAAGTGCTTTGTTGAGTATATGATACAATTATTATTCCCATTTTAAGGAGCAAAAATGCAGACTCAGAAACATTTAGTGACTAGACTAGTAAAACACCTAGACAATATTTGAATTCCCTGTCTAGATAAAATGCAGAATTCTTAACTAATTAACACTAATGGTCACTTGCAGCACCACAATACACCCCCGATCTGCTATCATTCTCACCCCCAGGCCTTGGGACCTTACATCTATGTTTACTCACCAACTCCTTGCCCTATACCTGCTGATTCATGACTGTCCAGAGTCCTTGAGTCAGTTGTGTCCGATCCTTTTTTAGCATCTTCTGAGGATGATAGGGTTGGTAGTACAGGTCCTCTGCCACCATGGAGCCAGGGAATAATTTCTACTCCTGACTTAAGACCTGCCTAGTGAGAACAGGTTTATGCAAAGGATATGGGTTCCCAGAGTTGCAATGACTATTTCTCTCAACACTCAACCCTGGGATATCCAGGTAAAGAAGGTCTAGAACTTTCTGACTTGTTAGAGGTATATTTTTCTCCCTGAGAAATTCAGCATTAACAGTTGAGTGTTGAAACATTGAACCAATTGAAACAATGTTGAAATGAGGATAAAGGAAGGGGCCTCTGGGATAACTTCAAACATACCAATATTCACCTCATAGGAGTGCTGAAATGAGAAGAGAAAGGGCAACAAATTGAAAACTTTTTTGAAAAAATAATGAAAGAAAGGTGATTATACCGTTACTATAAACTTCTTTTAAAAAGAGCTCCAGCCCTAGCTGGTGTGGCTCAGTGAATTGAGTGCAGGCCTGTGAACCAAAGGGTCACCAGTTCAATTCCCATCAGGGCACTTACTTGGGCTATGGGCTTGGTCCCCAGTAGGGAGTACATGAGAGGCAACCACACGTTGATGTTTCTCTCCCTTTCTCCTTCCCATTCCCTGTCTAAAAATAATAAATTTGTCAAGGTGCCGTCAACATATAGGCTCAAGGTTATCCTCAACTGACAAGATTGCATCTGTCACAGGGATGTGAGAATTTGGTTGAACGAAAATGTGGTTCTGAGCTATGAACCTGATCCACATTGTTGTGCTCCAAATTGCTGGCCACATCAACCAGCTTTGGGCAACAAAAACAACTAGGACATTACCAGTTTTGCAAGCATGTTGTTGGGCGAAGGCAAAAATCCTGGGATTAGATCAACAAAATTAGAACACTAAGAACTGGGGGAGAAGCCCCATGAAGGTTGCACTGGAATGAGTGGGTTATAATTGTTTTTTTAATGGGAAATAAGAGCAGATAGAAGAGTTTTTGTATGTGTATGGAGTGCTGCTGCTGGAATGACAAAGGTGTTGGTTCCTTCTCTATTCTCTTTTAATTTCCCCTTTAAAGTGATGTTTGAAAATTGTCAACAACATGTGGAAGTTTGTTTCCCTGTATCTGTTAATTAACTAGTCAGAGTACTTCCATGGAGTTTCTGAGAAATAATCTCTTGTTTTTCTTTCAGATCCTGCTTTAACTGAGACTTCACTTCTCCACTGTTAACATTGTTTCCTCTGACTTTATCTTCTACCTTCTGCAATGTGGTAGGTCCCTGGTTCATAGATGTTCCTATTTTTAGTAACACCATCTTCCTTGGTAACTTTAACCTGAACAAAGATGATCCATCCTTAGCCTTGTGAAAACAATTATTTGACCTAAAATCTAATGATCATAATCTCTACTTCACTTCAGACTTCCACAACTATGCCCACTACCTGGAACTGGTAATCACCCCAAAATGTTACTCCTGATCAAATGTTTTCAATACCAGCAGGAACTCCAGTCTCAAAAATCTTGAAAACATCAAAGGAAGGCCCTCTGATTATTTTACCTTCTACCTTAGATCCCCTGGCTCCCTACTTGACCCACTATCTTGCCCATACCACAGTATTCTCTCTTCCTCATCCATCTGTCGCATCTTATCCTCAAAAACCTCAGGCTGGCAAAAACTTCTTGGCTATTAGACTATTACAAATTAATGGCCATTGCCCTTACCTGAAATCTAAGCACTAGACAACAATATTTCTACTTTTCACTAAGCAGTTTTGTTTCCAATTCCAAACAAATGTTTTGAAGATTTTATTTATTTATTTTTAGAGAGAGGGGAAAGAAAGGAGAAACATCATTGTATGAGAGAAATATCAATCACCTTTCACACACCCCCAAGTGGGGACCTGGCCCGCAACCCAGGCGTGTGCCCTGACTGGGAATCGAACCTGAGACCTTTTGGTTCACAGGCCAGCACTCAGTCCACCTAGCCACACCAGCCACGGCCCAAACAGTTTTTATTTCAAGCTTCACATAGGAAATGGAGACTAGTAGCCAAAAATTCTGCCACTCCTCACCTGAAACTTACCTACATCCTGACCCATCTTTGCCTTTTCCCATCTCAAATGAAAAAAGATGATCATCTTTCTACCAGAGCACAATTTACTTCTCTATTATAACATGTAAAAGTATTGAAGTTAATTATTTGTATAAAGCATTTCTTATGTCTTTCTATCCGTAATCTGTAAGAATAGGGACTGCATCTGTTTTTATCATACTATCTTCAACACTTAGTATACTACTAATACATGACTAGTACCTTTTTAAAAATATTTTATGTTTATTTACTTTTAGAGAGAGGAGAAGGGAGGGAGAAAGACAGGAAGAGAAACATCTATTTGTGAGACATACATCAATGGGTTGCCTCTAGTGCGCCCCCAGCTGGGGACCTGGCCCCCAACCCATGCATATGCCCTGACTGGGAATTGAACCAGCGACCTTTTGATTCTCAGGCAGGCACTCAATCCACTGAGCCACACCAGTTAGGGCTTCAGGTACATTTTTGATTTATTTGATACCAACTTGTGTTGCTCGTGGAGGCCCTAGCTAGGGAGCATATTTCAGTCTCTGAGTATTATCCTCCTGATAGTCCTTACTGTAGTCTCTCTGATGCACTGTGTTTTCTCAAAAATCTTAAAAATGTGTTCACAACCATTAGAAGTATATCAGATGATCCCCCAGTGCTTGGAGAAACATAAACAAGATGAGGAAGAAAATAAAGAGCAAAAGCAATTTTTCCATGGATCTGACATCATAACCTATGTGTTTCTTAAGAACAACTTAACCCTCATGGTGGCAGAGTGATGATAATATCAAATTTTTGGTGAAAGTCTTATTCATGAGACAATGCCCAAAAGGGGAGAATTATTAAGGTAATTAAACAAGGAAGCCATTAAGCTGAGGTGGCTCTAATGCCTTGGTAGCCTATGAAAGGAAACCAAAACCTAAGCCAGAATTAGCACAATTGAAGGTGAGAAAACAAAACTTAAGAACAATTAATCACAAGCAGCAGAGTAGGTTTTCCCAAATAAGGCAACTGCTTAAGTTATAGTCAAATTATTCCCTTGCTTTGCTTCTGCATTTTTTCCATAAAAACCTCTCTTCTGGCTCCAGTCAGAACACTCCTAACAACCTATGGTTTGGCACTGCCTGAGTTGAAATGATATGTGCTCAAATATACTCTCAAAAATTTTAATATGCCCCAGTTCATATTTTAACACAGCTAACATGTAGCTCATCTGGGATTTGAACCCAGAGAATCCCAGACTATGTGCTCTCGACAAACACATGTTAGAGAAGATACATGTATTTAAAAAAGAGAAAATAGAGAAAGCAAATATGAGATTGGACACAATTAATGGAGTGTGCTCTCTAAAAAAGCAATAGTGGAGCCCTGGCTGATGTGGCTCAGTGGACTGAGTGCTGGCCTGCAAACCAAAGGGTCTCTAGTTCGATTCCCAGTCAGGGCACATGCCTGGGTGGTGGGCCAGGTCTCCAATAGGGGGCACATGAGAGGCAACCACTCATTGATGTTTTTCGCTCTCCTTCCCTTCCCCTCTCTCTAAAAATAAATAAAATCTTTTTTAAAATGTACCTGAAGACGCTTCAACCTGTTTCAGCCAAGTGGCTCATTTGTTTATCATATTTGAGTTCCTACTATACCAAAGATGTTGATTCAGGTAAAGCATGAGGTAATTGTTATAGTGCAGATTTCTCCTTGTTCAGCCAAGAAGTATTTTAAAGCAATTCTGTTATCCAAAACCACTTTATCAGCTCAGAATAATCTTATGTCAAAGAGAAACATTTTGGGGTGGCATGTTTTGCTGCCCTTCATTTCCCACCTTAGAAATTTCTCCAAGAAGTGTTTTATTCTGAAAGTTGAGTTTGGAGATAGTCTGTGTCTTAGTATTGATAATAGGTTAGTTAAGTTAAACAGTTGTGTCTCATGTCAGGAGGCAGTGTTGCAGGTGGAGTCCCAAAGTTAGCCAACAATTGCATATTAAATAATAGACATTCCTATGAAAACAAACAAATGAAGATCGAGGGGTAATTAGTTGAAGCAGACTCTAAATCAATTTCTGATTCCAGACATCAGCAATTTGAGAAGATTACTAGATGTTTGGCTCTTAGATGTTGAGGTCAAAGCATCTTTTGTAGTTTGAATGTCTTTGTAATGTCATTGAATGTTTAGGGAACTTATTGCCCTGCATTGGTCACCAGGCAAGGCCTGCTGGCTATGGGGCATCAGTGCCCACTTTAAGCTGATCTTCCTCTGTCTTTTCTATATATTTAAGTATAGCCTTGTTCCATCCAGTGCTTGACTGTGTTGTGTTTTCCTTGATGACTTGAATTCCAAGATGCAATGGGTAGAGGTATTTAGTGTCCTCCACTAAAATTGGTAACTTTATTCCCTTGGGATGGTTCAAAATATATAGGTGGCCTGTGACTTGCTTCTAGATATGTTTTTCTGGTTTTGTAAAGACTTAATTTGTAAGACAAGGCCACTTAGTTGTTTTCAATTCTTTTTTTTAAATTATTTTAAAATGTGTATTTAATGGCCATTCCATCAAAATCAAGCAGAATCACATTTCAAAAGTATATAATATTATTTTAAGGTGCATTTTCGAGGTTTATTTGGACTTCATTCTTTCTTGGATGCCTGAGGTGTTCTTGCAGATACAATTGACATAGATTGTTCAGAGGTTGATGGCTTCTTATGCACTGAAAGACAGGATCCTAACAATACTACATATCTTGAATATCTTAGAAATTTCAAAAGCCATGTGTAATTTAATACCAATCACAAAAGACATTTTCAACATAAAATTTAGGCACTCTATACTTTGGAATAGTCACAAAATATTCCAACAAGAGTTAATGCACTTTGTGATTATATCTATTCAAAGATAACTCTCAATTAAAATCTATACTTATTAAATAACATTTTAAATTAGAGCCCACTACATTTTAATAATTACTGTGAACGATTTGCAGCATTGTATTTTAGTTAAATAATGCCAACTATTTCCAGTAATCAATTCTTCAAACAATTGGGTTGCAGCCTAAATGATATCAACAGGCTAACCTACACATCTAACTACATTACCTTCAGTTTTCCTCTTTATATGAGGGAGAATATTTCCAACTAAAATGGAAATCAAAAGATGTCTATGTCCTATATTTAGAGTTCTGAGTCTTTGGAATGTTTTAAGAAATTGCTCCACAAATGCTTCAGAATGTTTTATAGCCCTTTGGATGCATAGTCCAATTTTAGCTGAGAAAATAAAGCTTTTGAAAAGTTCTTACCAGGCTCAGAATATCAGTCTCCAATTCAACCAACTTCTGACCACAGAACTCCTTTTGAAGAAAAGGAAAATTTCAAATAGCTTATTATCGGGTTTCAACTGGAACAAATAATAAATACATCAGACAGTACTGAATTCTTTGAAGAGGACATTTTTTACTTATTTAGAAATTTCTAAATACCAATAATAGATGCATTTCAATTGGGGTATTCGGGACCTTTTTTTTTTTTACTCTTGCACTGTTGTAAATGGATAAGCCTACCTACTTTAAAAATTCCCCATTGTGGCCACTGTAATTCAAGGTTATCTTTGGGAAAGTTAACCAACTTTCAGACAAGCATAGGTTCTGGACCAAAATTTTTTTTGGAATTTCAGATGAACAACAGAGGGTTGGTTTTTTTTTTTTTTTAGTATAAGTATGCTCTATGCAATATTTGAAACATTATACTAAAAGATGTATTCCTTGTTTCACTGAAATTCAAATTTAACTGGGTTTCCTGTATTTTTAATTGTGAAATTTGGCAACCCTATGAGAAAGAGGCATGAGAGAACTTTCTAGGTGGTGGTAAAGTGATGTGGACTCTGGCCAGCAGTGTCCACGGTGTTGTGGATGAGATGAACAAATTCACACGCACTACCGAAGTCCTGTGGTGAAAAAGGCACCACCACTCTCTGAGAGAGAGAGCACCTTGGCCACTCTCTCAAGGGGAGAGCGCCTCGACCCTTGCCTTGACAAGATTTTATTGACTTTCTAATAGCATACATCAAAGAAGGTTCTTATTCATTATGCTCAGGTTTGCCTTAGGTGATTACTTTTTACAGATAACAATGGAAAGGATGTTACTGATTACTTCTTAGAAATTAACAAGGAAAAAATGTTGCAAATGCAAGGGAACGATAAGAGCGATTGGTCTGGTTATACTCTGTCCTTGGGAGAATTAGCACAGATTTCAGGAAGTTACTTTAAAGATATGCAGTAAGCTTTTGCTGTTTCAACTCAGGGTGAGGGAGTTTGAGCAAGAACAAGCCTCAAAGCAGTCTAGGTATAATGCAAGCCTGATTTCCCACGGGAAAACTGATCCGCGGGTTTGGCGTCCTGTGTGCTGCCACATGCCTATGGGCTTTCCAATAGGGCTGGGCTACATTTGCCATTCCACATGGATAGGTTCCCTATAGTAAAGGTCCATATCTTGATAAAGGTTTGTGAATGCATTTGTCAAAGTCATGTAAATTTAACCTCAGAAGGGAAAAAGAAAAACAAGTATTGAACTCTTGTTAGTGATATAAATATACTGAAATAAAAAGGGAAATGCAACTTTCCCTTTATATTTCAAAATATATCAAAAAGTATATCAAAAACAGGAGGGAGAAAGAACCAAGATGGCGGTGTAGGTAGACACACTGTGCCTCCTCCCACAACAAGAACTGACAGAGAATCGAACGGCAAGGGGGTCCAACACCAAGGAAATAGAAAATAAACATTCATCCAGACCGGTAGGAGGGGCGGAGACGGGCACCGAGGTGGAGAGGACTCGCGTGGCTGTGGTGGGACTGAGACTGGCGGAGTGTGGGACAAACGGTGCAGGCAGTCCAACCACTAGCAGATCCTGCGACCCCACATTCGCACAGATAAACCCAGAGGGCCGGACTCAGAGTGGCAGAGAACGGGCAGGCAGAGCGGCGGGTAGCACCCCGTGGCACCACATTTGCGCACAGATAAACTGGGCGAATGGCGGGGAGCAAAGCAGACCGCGCAACCCAGGGCTCCAGCACGGGGGGAAATAAAGCCTCAAACCTCTGATTGAAAACGCCTGTGGGGGTTGGGGCGGCAGCAGGAGAGACTCCCAGCCTCACAGGAGAGGTTGTTGGAGAGACCCACAGGGGCCTAGGGCGTGCACAGGCCCACCCACTCGGGAACCAGCACCAGAGGGGCCCAGTTTGATTGTGGGTATCGGAGTGAAAGATTGAAATCCGGTGGAGAGTGAGATGGGCGCCATTGCTCCCTCTCGGCCCCTCCCCCACATACAGCATCACAGCGCAGCAACCAGCGTTACCCCGCCCTGGTGAACACCTAAGGCTCCGCCCCTTAAAGTAACAGCCACACCAAGACAAAAAAAAAAAAAAAAAAAAGGCCCAAATGACAGAACACTTCAAAGATCCAGAAAAAATACAACTAAGTGAGGAAGAGATAGCCAACCTATTGGATGCACAGTTCAAAACACTGGTTATCAAGACGCTGACAGAATTGGTTGAATTTGTTAAAAAACCAGATGAAAAAATGAAGCCTATGCTAAGAGAAACAAAGGAAAATGTACAGGGAACCAATAGTGATGAGAAGGAAACTGGGACTCAAATCAACGGTGTGGACCAGAAGGAAGAAAGGAACATCCAACCAGAAAAGAATGAAGCAACAAGAATTCAGAAAAATGAGGAGAGGCTTAGGAACCTCCAGGACATCTTGAAACGTTCCAACATCCGAATTATAGGGGTGCCAGAAGGAGAAGAGGAAGAACAAAAAATTGAAAACTTATTTGAACAGGTAATGAAGGAGAACTTCCCTAATCTGGCAAAGGAAATAGACTTCTGGGAAGTCCAGGAAGCTCAGAGAGTCCCAAAGAAGTTGGACCCAAGGAGGAACACAGCAAGGCACATCATAATTACATTAGCCAAGATTAAACGCAAGGACCTACATCCAAGATTACGGTATCCAGCAAAGCTATCACTTAGAATGGAAGGGAAGATAAAGTGCTTTTCAGATAAGGTGAAGTTAAAGAAGTTCATCATCACCAAGCCCTTATTATATGAAATGTTAAAGGGAGTTACCTAAGAAAAAGAAGATCAAAATTAGGAACAGTAAAAATGACAGCAAACTCACAGTTATTAACGACCACACCTAAAACAAAAACAAGAGCAAACTTGGCAAACAACTAGAACAGGAACAGGACCATAGATGGAGATCACATGAGGGTTTTCAATAGGGGAGTGGGAGGGGGAGAGGGGAGGAAAGGTACAGAGAATAAGTAGCGTAGATGATGGGTGGAAAATAGACAGGGGGAGGGTAAAAATAGTGTAGGAAATGTAGAAGCCAAAGAACTTATAAGTATGACCCATGGACATGAACTATAGGGGGGGAATGTGGGAAGGGGGGTGGGCAGGATGGAGTGGAGTGAGGGGGGGAAATGGGACAACTGTAATAGGATAATGAATAAATATATTTAAAAAGAAAAAAAACAGGAGGGAGTAATAACTAGAGGGATGAATATATATGTAATAAAGCAAATATAGTAAAGTACTAATTGTAAAGTCTAGGTGATGGACATATGTGTATTCATTGTTAAAGTCTTAAAACATTTCTGTATCCTTGAGAATTTTTACAAGAAAATGTTAGGGAGAAAGAATTAGCTAGAGTCCTAGATGGAGGACACATAGAGTCTTTAGACTTGAAGGAACCCATTTTCTCCTTTCCTAGTCTCAAGAAAAATAATTTACCTACCTTAGACTTTACACTGGACACAGTTAAGTTTATTTTAAACTCAGTTGAACTTTATTGGGTAAGTCAGAGAGGTCATAATATTTATGTTGGACCCCGTTCAATAGAGGAAATTCATGCTCAAATAAAGAAGAGAACTCATAACACAAAAGCTGTGGATCTCAGATATATAAGACAGACTTACCCATGACCTTCAAGTGCAGTGAGAAACCAGTAAGCACAAAGGTGAGACCCTATGCCTGGTTGTTTGTTGCCCCCAGTGGTTGTTTGAGGTGTCCTTCAGGTAACATTTCTAACACCAAACCTCTTGAGAGATAAACTGAGGCACATTAACATTTTCAAGAGTTTATTTGAGCATACATCAATTTGAACCAGCAGCACAAGACAAAAGGTGATTAGCAGTGGTCACCATCAGGAGCCAGAAGGGAGGTTTTTATTTTAAAGGCATGGAAGCAAAACAGGGAAATTATTTTAATTGTCTATTACTTAAGCAGTTGCTTTATTTGGGAAAGCGTAGTTGGTTGTTTGTAATCAGTTGTTGTTAAGTTTTATTTTCTTAGATTTTGAGTGCATTGACTCTGGCCTAGTGTTGATTTTCTTGCATCGACTACCAAGACATTAGAGCCACTTTAGTCTCATGGCTTATTTGTTTAATTTGTTCAACAGCTGTATGACCTTAGGCAAATTAGTTAAAGTCTAAGTAGTTCCTCAGTGCCCTCTTCTGAAAAATGGCAGCAATAATAGCATTTATATTATAGGGTTGTTATGATAATTAAAATAAGCTAATGCATAGGAAACATTTAGAACAGTGACTTGCATTTAGTGGAAGTGCTGCAGCTTCCTTTTGCTACAATGAAAACTCTAAACTTCACAGGCACTTCAAAGTTCAACCCCCATTATTCTATGTTATATGTCTCCTTGCTTCTTCTACAATCTAGGCTCAGCTCCATGAAAACATGATTCCACTCACACACTGTGTACTTCTCAACTCTGCACATGCCTTTGCACATGCTATCCTGCTGGACAAGGAAAATCCCCCCTCAACCTCACATGTACTTCTACCCAGCTGCTCCAATATGTCCAAATTTCAAATCAGGAGTCCTCACCTCCAGGAAGACTTTTCTAATCATCAACTCCCCCACCATTTCACTTACCATTTTCTTCTTGAATTTCTTCCCTACCTAGACTATTCTAATCTCTCAAACGAGTCTAAGGACTCTGCAAGGGTCTGAACTGGATTGTTTTAAACTCTATATCCCCTATGGCTAACGTGATAACTGACACCAAGTAGAAGCTTATGAAATGCTTGTTGAACTAGTTGAAGTATTAGGTCTGGAAACCAATCAAAAGAGACTCTACCAGAGCTCTTTTCCCTGCCTGTAAGTCCTATTCACATTCTTTCTGGGCTTGCATGCAAGGCTTGCTAAGAACTTCTGGGCTGGGCACTGTGGAAAACAGTATGGAACTTCCTCAAAAAACAAAAATTGGAACTGCCTTTTGACCCAGCAATTCCATTGCTGGGATTATACCCTCATTACCCTGAAATACCAATTCAAAAGAACCTATGCACCCCAATGTTCATAGCAGCACAATTTACAATAGCCAAGTGCTGGAAACAGCCTATGTGTACATCCGTACATGAGTGTATCAAAAAAACTGTGGTACATTTACATGATGGAATACTATGCAGTAGTGATCCTTATTTTAAAGGAATAATTATCTGGGGGCCATTGCAAACATTTATTCCACAGGTTTTCTGGGGGGAAATAGAGGAAGGGTCAAGTCAAGGAATATGTAAGGGATACATGGACAAGTACAACAGGGGGGAGGATTACATGTGGGAAGTGGGAATGGATAGGGTAGGGGAGAGTAATGGGGTAAAAATGGGGACAACTGTCATTTAATAACAATAAAAAAGGAACTATGGGCTAGGGAAAGAAAAAAACCAAAACAAAGTGCAACATCATTCTAAGCAATCAGTCTATTTGAAACAGGTTACCTGACAGCTTCTTACAGGATGAAGTCTAGGGTTCAGACCCCTGCAGGGAACTGTCTAATGCTAATCAGAACCCCATACCAGTGTGATTGAGTTTGGGCACAAAAGGGAAAAGTATTTGTTTATTGAACATTCAATGTGAAAAAGATAGTATACTAGATAATTTACATATTTTATAATGATTAAATACTCCATAAGATAGCCCATTTTAATGATGATGAAACTAAAGTCTATACAAGTGAAATAAGTGTTCAAGGCTTACATAAAAATGGTAAAACTATAATCCAGTTTTTGGATTGACTGATTTTAAAGGTCTTACACTTCTCATTATGTACACAAATTTGCCTCTCCCAGGATGTAACTTCAGTTGCAACGTGAGAATAAGGATGCTAAAAAGAAATCAGAAGATAATGCCCAGTTTTTTGTTCAGGCTTAACATGGAAGGTATCAAGGAAAACACTGGCTTGATCATACCAAATAGAGTACTTATGAAAAAAATCCCATAAACTTATGGGTGTTGTATATGAGTTCACTGATGTGCTGCAAACTTTGGTCTATTGCCTCAAAATTAGACCAGGCCAAACTTTCAGGGAAAAAGTTTCTGTCACTATTGTTTTACTCTGCGAAGCCTGACCAACCTAGATAATAAGCATTTGGTGAATTTTGCTATCTGTGTATCTTATGTGTCTGGAGGATTCAAACATGATCTGTTTTCCAGAATACTTAAACCTTGACACTTTGATTGCCAATCTCCATACAGAAGTTGTCATCTTATTATTTATAGTTATTATGTGAACACCATAATTATTGTATAATATTAAGATGTGCTTATGTGGCTGAGCCTATTAGGTTATATGGTTATGTCCCCTGTTCCATGGTATAATTTAGTCAGTCACCTGGAGAAGAATACAAAGAAGAAATCAAGACCCTGGTCTATAAGGGGTTCATATGAATTAAAAGTTTTAATACCATTGGTTTTGGTCATTGAATAGTGTAATGCATTTCTATACTCATGCAACATTACTGACAATGTTTGAGAAACAACAATAAAATTGCACCTAAATGGAATTCAAATTTACTAGAACTTCTTTAAAATCTGGTACCGATAAAATGTATTAATTTGCTGCTGAACCTTCTTAACAATTAAGTAGGTGTTTGCGCACATACATAATCCCTATATTTGAATAACCTATGGAGCAATAAATCATTCTGTCAACTACACAGTAATAATCAAATTTTGCCATCTTAGTCCCTAGTTGTTTTAATGAACAAATTACATAGGTCTGAAGAAACTAAAAATGTATAACTGCTCAGTATTTAAACTGATCATTTTGTAGTCAAATTTACCCTGATTAGTTCAGATTTTCTGCTTTGCCTCAGAAGAACCTCACATGTTCATTAGTTTACAGGACATTTAAAAATGTATTGTGAGTTTTTGCTTCCAGGCAAGATGTCAGTGTAGGGAGACACAGCTTGCCTCTTCACACAACCACATCAAAATCACAACTAAAATATAGATCAACCATCACTCAGAACCATCAACAATCGAGCTGAATGGAAGTCTGACAACTGCGGAATTAAAGAAACCACATCCATCCAGACTGGCGGCAGGGATGCAGGCATAGAATGGGGTGGTCCCACACCCACTTGTGGTAGATAAAAATTCAGGAGGAATATCTCAGGACCAAGGAGTCCCAGCCCCATACCAGTCCCCCCAACCCAAGGTTCCAGTACCAGGAAGGTAAAGCCCCACAATTTCTGGCTGCAAAAACCAGTGGGGATTGAGTCAGTGGAAGAAATGTTGGAGCCCCAAGCAGTTCCTCTTAAAGGACCCACATACAGACTCACCTACTCAGACTCACTCCCTCTGGACTCAGGCACTGGGAAGGTGGCTTGAGGGGCACCGGGAGTGTGCAGGGGGAAGCTCTATATAAAAATTATATATATAATTTTTCAACATGATAAAGGCTGTATATAAAAATTATACATCTAACATTCTACTAATGGTGAAAAGTTGAAAGCTTTTTCTTTAATACTAGGAACAAGACAAGGATGCCCACTCTTACCACTATTAATTCAGTACAGTATTGAAAGTCCTAGCCACAACAATCAGACAAGAAAAACAAATGAAAAGCATGTAAACTGGAAATTAAGAAATTGTCACTATTTGCAGATGACATGGTACTATATATATAGAAAAGCCTAAAGAATCCATGAAAAATTAATAGAATAAATGAATTCAGTGAAGTAGCAGGAAACATGATGTACGGGACATCTGCCACATTTGTATACACAAATAATGAACAATCAGGACAAATTAGAAAAATACCATTTACAGTTGCATAAAGAAGGGTAAAATACCTAGGGATAAATTTTAACCACAAGTAGACAAAACAATGTGGAGAAAGACCAACCAAGTTGGACATATACTTCCTGATTTCAAGCTATACTACAAAGCTATAATCAAAACAGTATGGTATGGGTATATAAATAGACACATATATCAACGGAAGAAAATACAGAGCCCCACCCCGGCAAATCCCTCACTTTTATGGTCAATTAATCTATGACAAAGTAATCAAAAATACACCATTTCAAAATGACAATCTAATAAGTTGTGTTTGGAGACCTGAACAGATGCATGCCAAAAAAAAAAAAAAAACATTTTCTCAGATCATATACAAAAATAAACTCAAAATGTATTAATGACCTAATGTAATATCCAAAACAATAAAGCTCCTAGAAGAAAAGTAGTAAACTATTTGATATCAGTCTTATTAATATGTTTTTGAACATGTCCCCTTGAGCATGGGAACAACAGCAAAAATAAATAATTGGGTCTACATCAAAGTAAAAAGTTTTTGCAAAATGAAGGTAACCATCAACAAAACCAAAAGATGATCTACTGAATGAGAGAATATATTTACAAATAATATATCTAATAAGGGGTTAATAACCAAAATATATAAGTAACTCATCCAACTCCATTACAAAAAAATTATCTGATGAAAAAATGTGCAGAGGGCATGAAACATTTGTCCAAATAAAACATACAGATGATTATCAGACATGAAAAGATGCTCAACATGACTGTGGGAAATGCAAATAAAACCACAATGAGATACCACCTCACATCAGCCAGAATAGCAGTTATCCAAAAGTCAACAACTAACTTGATGGCGAGGATGTGGAGAAAAGGAAACCTGTGTGCATTATTAGTGGGACTGAAAGTGCAGCCACTATGAAAAACAATAAGGAGATCCCTCAAAAATCTAAAAATAGCTCTACCATACACCCTGCAATTCTACTTCTACATATTTACCTGAATAAAACAAAATCCCATATTCAAAAAGATAATGTGGTCCCGTGTTTGTCGCAGCATTCTTTACAATAGTCAAGAAACCTACATGTTCATCGATAGATGAATGGAGAAATATGTGATGTTTTATCTATCTGTCCATCTAATTATCTATGGAATATTACGTAACAGTAAAAAATGAAATGAGACTTCCAGCCAAGATGGAGGTGTAGGTAGACACACTGTGCCTCCTCACACAGCCAAAAGGACAACAACAATTTAAAAACAAAAAACAACCAGAACTGACAAAATCAAACTGTATGGAAGTCTGAACACCAAGGAGTTAAAGAAGAAACATTCATCAGACCAGTAGGAGGGACGGAGACACACAGCTGGGCAGAGAGGACTCACAGCAAAGTGGTGGCTGGAGGATCCAGCAAGGCAGCTAATAGTGAAGCGGGGTGGGCAAGGAAGCAGCTGGTGGATCCCGCAAGGCAGTGGCTGGTGGACCCTGCAGTCCCACATTCATGCACAGATAAACCGGGAGGAACAAAGGGGGAGCAAAATAGACCATGCATTCCCACGGCTCCAGCTCGGGGAAATGAAGCCTCAAACCTCTGATTGAAAACCCCTTGGAGGTTGAGGCAGCAGTGGGAGAAACTCCCAGCCTTGCAGGAGAGTTCATTGGAGAGACCCACAGGGTCCCAGGATGTACACAAACCCACCCACATGGGAATCAGCACCAGAAGGACCCACTTTGCTTGTGGGTAGTGGGGGAAGTGACTGAAAGCCAGCAGAGAGTGGAGCAATCGCCATTGTTCACTCTCAGACCCCTTCCCCACATACAGTGTCACAATGCAGCGACGTGGATTGCCCCACCCGGGTGAATACCTAAGGCTCCGCCCCTTTACGCAACCTGCATGCAGAGACAAAAAAAAAAAAAAGGCCCAAATGAAAGAACAAATAGAAGCTCCAGAAAAAAATACAACTAAGAGACAAAGAGATAGCCAACCTATCAGATGCACATTTCAAAACACTGGTAATAAGGATGCTCACAGAATTGGTTGAATTTGGTCACAAATTAGATGAAAAAATGAAGGCTATGCTAAGAGAAAGGAAAATATGCAAGGAACCAATAGTGATGGGAAGGAAACCAGGACTCAGATCAACGGTATGGACCAGAAGGAAGAAAGAAACATCCAACCAGAAAAGAATGAAGAAACAAGAATTCGGAAAAATGAGGAGAGGCTTAGGAACCTCCAGGACATTGTGAAACGTTCCAACATTCGAATTATAGGGGTGCCAGAAGGAGGAGAGGAAGAGCAACAAATGGAAACCTTATTTGAACAAATAATGAAGGAGAACTTCCCTAATCTGGCAAAGGAAATAGACTTCCGGGAAGTCCAGGAAGCTCAGAGAGTCCCAAAGAAGCTGGACCCAAGGAGGAACACACCAAGGCACATCATAATTACATTACCTAAGATGAAAGACAAGGAGAGAATCTTAGAAGCAGCAAGAGAAAAGGACACAGTTACCTACAAAGGAGTTCTCATAAGACTGTCAGCTGATTTCTCCAAAGAGACCTTACAGGCAAGAAGGGGCTGGCAAGAAGTATTCCAAGTCATGAAAGGCAAGGACCTATATCCAAGATTGCTCTATCCTGCAAAGCTTTCATTTAGAATGGAAGGACAGATAAAGTGCTTCCCAGATAAGGTCAAGTTAAAGAAGTTCATCATCACCAAGCCCTTATTATATGAAATGTTAAAGGGGTTTATCTAAGAAAAAGATTAAAAATGTGAACAATAAAATGACAGCAAATTCACAGTTGTTAACAACCACACCTAAAACAAAAACAAAAGCAAACTAAGCAAACAACTAGAACAGGAACAGAACCATAGAGATGGAGATCACATGGAGGGTTGTCAATAGGGGAGTGGGAGGGGGAGAGGGGGGAAAGGTACAGAGAATAAGTAGCATAGATGATAGGTGGAAAATAGACAGGGGGAGGGTAAGAATAGTGTAGGAAATGTAGAAGCCAAAGAACTTATACATATGACCCATGGACATGAACTAAAGGGGGGGAATGTGGGTGGGAGGGAGTGTGAAGGGGGGAAAATGGGACAACTGTGATAGCATAATCAATAAAATATATTGTAAAAAAATGAAATGAACCCTGACTGGTGTAGCTCAGTGGATTGACCACTGGACTATGAACCAAAGGGTCGCCAGTTCCATTCCCTGTCAGGGCACAGGCTTGGGATGTGGGCTGGGTCACTGGTTGGGGGCTTGTGAGAGGCAACCAATTGATGTATTTCTCACACATCGATGTCTCTCTCCCTCTCTTTCTCTCTTCCATTCCCCTTTCTCTAAGAATAAATAAATAAATAAAATCTTTTTAAAAAATGTAGGGAGGTGGGACTGGCTGGGGTGGGGTGGAGGGATGGGGAGAAAATGCAGACAATTGTAACTGGATAAAAATAAATAAATAAATTTTAAAATAATAATAATAAAATATGAAATGAATCTTTCTGTTTGCAGCAATGTGGATGGACTTAGGGCCCATTATATTTAATGAAATAAGACAGAGAAAGACAAATACCATATAGTTTTACTTATGTGTAGAATATATAAAAACATGAATAAGCAGAACAAAACAAAAACAGAATCATAGAAACAGATCAAATTAATGATTTCCAAAACGGAGGAAGGTGGGGAATGGGTGAAAAAGTTAGAGGGGAGTATAGTCAACAATATTGTACTAATTTTGCATGGTGAGAGACTTTTACTAGACAATGTGATGATCCTATTGTAAGGTATATAAATGTCAAATTGCTATATTTTACACCTGAAACTGTGTAATGTATACCAACTATACTTAAATATCACATGTAAAATACTTGAAAAACAAGAAAAATGCTCAAAGTAAAATACATAAAGTAACAAAATCTTCCTTTCAATACTTCACAAAACCTCTTTGAGTTCAGTTTTACTGGGATCTGATATGATATTTAAAATATGTCTACATCATCTGATGTTGCCTGTAAATATGCCAGGAGTTAGTATGCTAGCTTTATGATCTTCAACAGCTTTAAAGATGAAGACATTACAATAATTTTTCATCATAGAATTGATATAGTAACTGCTTGGCTAAGTTCAGCTGCCAATTTCCATGTCATCTAACCAATTAATACAGATGGATAAAAAAATCTATTAAGAGAAATACAGAGAAGGAAAAGATAAAAGTTTCAGGGGACCTCTCTAAATAATACCCCACATGATTACTTTGCACAAAATTATTAAGAATGAAATTAAAAAACCACACAAATTTGCTAACATGATTATTGTAAAATAAACATAGCATAAATGCAAGTTTTGTAAAATGTGTTTTTCCTTTATTTTCTATTTGACAATTTCCATCACTGTATCTACACAGAATTGTCTTTTGTTCAGAGTAAAGCTAAATAAAAAACTAGTAACTTTCTGGGTCGAGAACATTTAGCAAAGTTAGAAATATAAAGCATAAAACTGGAGTTTGCAGGAAAAAAAGTTGCAAATTTTTTTGTGATTTTGCTAATGGCAAAATGTTCCACACATTCTGAGTGTTTAAACTTTAAAATACTTTTGTATTGACAGAATATTGTCAGTGTTTATTGCATTGCCATGCTTTGTTTTAGACTTAAGTCTTGAAGTTTGTTTACATCCAGGTGTGTTTTAACAAAAAGGTTATTGGGTTATTGTAATAAATGTATATACCTTTGATTTGCAAAATAACTTTTTGGTGGCATGTGCCATTGTGTGACACTTACAGTGAGGCAATACTTGCAAGATATGTTTGCCCAGGAGGGAGCTCTTTTATAGTAGATATTACCACGATGACCTTCAAGCAAAGACAAGTCAGAAGCTTAGAAACTGGGAATTCAGATAAGGTTTTTGTAAGGAGGGTTAGTCTTGGACCTCAATGATAGAGATCTCAGTTATTATATATAACAGAAGAGAACTGGAACTCCTGGGAATAGGTTAGGGTGAAAGCTGGAAACTATAGGATCTGAGGTTGGGAATTTGTTCACCTGTGTTTATGCTTTTTAAATACAATATGTGTATCACTGAGTTGTTCTCTTCTAGCACATGCAAGGAAAGCTAACGTTTTCCAAAAAGAGTTTAGTGTCAGAGTATAGCCCTGGCTGGTGTGGCTCAGTGGATTCAGTGCCGGCCTGCGAACCAAAGGGATGGTGGTTCAATTCCCAGTCAGGGCACACGCCTGGGTCGCAGGCCAGGTCCCCAGTAGGGGACACGCAAGAGGTAGGCACACATTGTTGTTTCCCTTTCTTTCTCCCTCCCTTCCCCTCTGTCTAAAAATAAATCAATAAAATCTTTAAATAAAAAAAATCAAGGTTCAAAAAAAGTGTCAGAGTATATGAAGGGCATAAGCGCTTGTGGGGCTCAAGGGTGATTGTTGCAGTGCTAATTCAAGCAAAAGATGCTTCAGGAATGGTAAGTTCAGGGAGTCAAAGTCTGGCCACTTTGGTTAGCTACTCGTCCCCATCTGGAAGTTCTGGATTTAAACCTTGGAATTCTTATATTTGGTTTTATTGACTGAGGCATCTTCCTTGGCTAGAGACATTCTAGACTTTACCCTACCCATACTGGGAATTTGTAACTCTTTCCATTGAGGTCCCAACATGCTTTTCTGGTTGCTAACCAGCAGGTAGAAATTTGGCTCCCTAGTGTTATCATGGGCAAGCTGTTTATTTGCTACCAGAAGCTTTTTCAAAGCAGAGATAAAAGAATTTGCTTCTATGTCATACTTCTACTCCTACCCACTCCCACTTCAATACTCACATGGTTAGCACATAAAAAGTTTTCAATAGATGTTAATTTATGTAAAGTCTGAGGACCAAGAAGAGCTTCTGGCGGCTAACAGGACTCAAAAAACCAAAAAAGCTGACCAGCTATTTCTGCACAAGGGCCTCTTATAGCAAACTGCACTCACAGAGAAGCCTGTCTTCACTGAACTGGCTTCCTGCACTGCATTTCTACCATCTGAGCTGGCCCTTATAAAGGATTTCCTGGAGTCCTATTCCAACTAATAGGACTGAGATATCCCATCCAATCAGAGCTGCACAGCTCTGACCAATCAGAGTGGCTCTACTCAGACCAGTCAACACTGTGCCTTTTGAGCCAATCAAACTATGAGGATTTGGCATCCTCATTTGCATGAGGGTGATTGAGAACCAGGGGCAGGGACTTCTGTCCATACAGGTCAGCTCCCCTCTGGCTCCAAAGCACTTTCCTCATAAGACTAAAGACTGCTTTTCCCCCTGCTAGAGCTGAAACATTGATGTCTCACATGAGCAGAGTGATCATTGGACTGGTGTGGAATGCAGCAACCATGGTGGAACAGAGCAGAGCAGAACTGAAGAGAGGCCTGGCCCCAGGACCACTTCACAACCATGTTGTTTTCATAGCCATGCTGTATCAATGTTTGCACTGAATAAGGTTTCCTTCTTCACCACACCCCCAATTGGGATTCCTGTTGGAGTTGAATTGGCGCCAACAATAATTGGTTGACACTTACGATAGGTACTGTGAATCATAAATACCCACTAATTTAAGCAACACCCTCACCCTCTGCCAACCAGATCCCCTTATGTAAGAAGAGCTTGGAAGTGCTTTAAACAAATATTTTTATTTAGTGTGTAGGTACATATATTATATACATATTCTAATCTACTCCCACTTCCCATATTCCCACCCACTACACTATGCCCTACCCTGTGGTCCCTCCCCAACCCAACCCACAAACCACAATCAAACATTAAATGAGGGTACAGAGGAATAGGGACATTAGTAGAGCATATTTAAAGCACAGTAACAAGAAAATAAGTAACATAGGTATCCCTGTTGGAAACCCAAAATAATGTCCATTCTCCTGTTGTAACAAGGTGAAATTTCTCCATTCCCCTTTGTCAGGATGTCCCATTGCAAGTTTTCAATATCTCTGAAGGCAGCTTTATTTCCTGTGCCATTTAAACACTGTTGCTGCAGCTTGCATACAGAAAATGTGGGAAATTCACATTCTTCTTCCATGGGAGCCTTCAGTCCCACACAGACACATGACAATTAGGTTTACACCATGTAGCTAGTGTGGAGTACGAGTGCAGTAACACCTAGGATGTTTCCATCATTCCACAGAGCTTGTAGGCAAGGACAAAGCAGTGAAAAAGGCTGAAAAGCTGAAAGTCATTAAAGTATCGAGTTTATTTTCATCTCAGAGGGACCAGGAAGCACTGCTTAGGCAGATGCTGGAGTAGAAAGTAAACTTCACAAACTACCTTATAAAATCTAAGGGATCAATTTCTTTCTGTATGGGATATTTTATGTTTTATTTGATTTGCATTTAAAATTTTATTTTACTGAGGAATTTCTAAATACTAAAGTTTAGTACTTGAGTTCCAAGTTGCAGGTACAAAGGTCTTCACAAATGTAACCTCTTGCCTAAAGCAACAATAAGGGTATTCAGTTTCCCAACTCTTTATCAAGGCTTTAAACCACCTTGAGATCAGTGTTTTTCAGTGGCAAAATCCTGTGGAGCAAAGACCTTGTGGGCCAGCTTGATCTGTATGTCCTGGATGTCTTAGATCATTCCATAAAAATACTCAAACCAATGACAGCTTTATTTGTAGTGGGATCTATTCCCAAAAGAATAGGTAGATTTATTCCTTTAATTGTAAATTTCACCACAACATTTCAACTAGTCTAGTTAACATATCTATTTACATAAATTTAAATGTGGGCACTTCCTTCAGAATCTCATCTATTACGTCAAGAAAATTACTTCAAGCTGAAATCAACAATTTTTCCTCAGTACCCACCTTAGGCATCCAGATAAGGCTATTTCCTTCAGCATCAAGCTTTCCCTAGGAGATAAAAATGGTTTCTTTCCAAACTGCAGAACTATAGTTGATCCAGTGCTTTGCTGTTTTCAGAGTATATACCCATTCACCAGCATATTTGCAAACAAAGTCTGCAGTCTTATTCAGACTCCTTGACAGTCTTTAGTTTTTCAGTATGGGGGAAAACATTGACAACAAACACGTTGAAAAATACCAAAAGATCTTACTTTGAGAATCACAAAGTCATCATCACATATACGATAGTTCTATTACTATTACAAGGGAGGGAAGTTTGAACTAGACACAGAAAACTCTCTGAGCAAGAGTTATCAGAATAAATAACTTCACCCCCACTCTCAAACTGTTCAGACTGGGTCCATCTCCTTTCCTTCCTCACGTGGCCCAGAGGAAAACAATGTCCATCAATGAGGCTCTGTCTCATAGCCTAGAGATGTCAACAGCCAACAGCCTTCAGCAATGGCAAAGTAGGAAGTGGATGGTCCAAATTTGTAATTATGATTGTAGGTAGTCACTTGCTTATATTAAGGCATATACCTCTCCTGTAGCAAAACTAACACCCAAGTTTTAAAAATCCCTCACAAGGTAAGCAAATGAATTTTAGCCTTCTGTTCTTCCTAACAAGGGTCTGAGCCCACATATTTCAACATCTTTATGAATTCCCAGTTACTATATAAAATTACAACATAGGCATTTATTCTCTTTTCTGGCATGGATCAGCAAGACTCTTTTATGATAAGGGTTTCTTGCAGCTGTGTATGTATTTTTTTGTGCCTGTGTATATGTGTATGTTCTGTGTACATTTTGTAATTTATCTGCATAAATTTTTTATGCTCGTGTGTATTCAAGTTCCTACTCCTTTAAGGGTTTTTTTTTATGTGTTTTAACCATAAAATAAAGTATATTTTCTTTAAAATAATAAATATCCAATTGGCATTTGTTAGTAGGACACTTATCATGCTATAAGGCCAGATATGTGAGTGCTGCACAGATTTTAAGAACTTAGGGTCAGCCACTACAACAATGTACAAAATATTCATGTAATCACCCAGAGAAATGGTGAAGTTATTGAAAAGATCAGAGTCCATTTATTCAAACAGATAATTGACTGAAAGAATGACTAAAAATTAAAAATTTAGATTTGAAATATGCATTATTAAAATGCAATCTGTGTTCATTTGTGTATGTGCATGTATGTGTGCTTATATATGTGGGAGTGCATGTGTGTAGGGTATGTTTGTGTATATGTGTGAATGGATATGTATGAGTGAGTATGCATGTGACAGCATACAAAGATAAGAAAAGGGGAGGGAATCCTCAATGAAAGAGGTCTTCAGTTCAGAACACCTAAGAGTGAATCTACATTACACATATACAAGTGATTAACATATAAAATTGATTACCAGCATTCCAGATGTATGTGTCAGGGGATAAATTCCTCTAGTCCAACCTGTCCCAGTGAGGTGGGACATTGGACTAGCTGTATGTAGATCTTAATCTCATTGAAGCATTCTTTCAATGTTCCAGATTGGACCAAGATAGAGTTACATGACATTGGACAAAGGCTGGTATATGCATTTGGATGTGTAAAAGGGGAGAATTTGGCAATTTCTCCCATCCACCATTGCTATAATTCTTTGTCCAACTATACATTTCAAAAGTGGTGTCATTCTGATAAGAAGATGACACTGCTAACACACTATCATTAGGTAATATACTTTAAACTGTTTCTCTAGAAGTGAAAATGAAATTTTCAGGGCTACTCAAAGAACAGTTTTGTTGGGTCTTTCAGATGGCTGATAACCCATGTTCAGAAAAAGGCTGGCCCGGGTGAGTGGTGCAGTCTGTAAACAGACACACATAAGGTTTTTAAACCACAATCCCATAGTTCTTTAGCACCATGCTCAAACCCACAAGGCTAAATGGCTGCACATGGGTTAGAGCCTAAGACCTAGTGCTCATTAGCACCATATTCCAACCAAATAAGCCCCCCTAGTCATAAACTACTTACATTGGTAGCACCCCCAGACTTAGCTGGATGTTGAGTTCAGATTAGTTGCTGCTGAAAAAAAATCTAAGCAAACCCCAGAAAAACTCAAACTACTGAGAGGCCCAATTCTTCGAGCATCCTGTACATCACCAAAGTTGATGTGTAGGTAAAGTCAAGGCAGCAGCAAACATTGAAGCTGGATCATCTGTCAAACATGAAACATTTCAGATCTCCAGCCTTACTGGGGGGAAGTTTAACCGTTTGGAGGATAAAGGTGGGAATAGGGAGGGGTTCCTGGGAATGAGAGAACATTAGGTGAACATACAATAGCACAATAGTCATTTAAATTACAACGACACTCTTTTATCTGAATTTCTCTTAAGTCTAAGTAGGTAAAGGAGCATATTAGAGCAAGGTATAATTCCTTCATGAAGCACTGGCTACCACAGGGCAATCTCAGTCTGTCCTCCTCATGTTGGAGGCAGAGCCTTAGACAGTCAGCCTGATTGCCCTGGGATTTATCCATCCTGCCAAAAGGAGAATGAGAAAGACAACTCTGTCCTTACAAAAATGAGGGTTTACATAAGGAGGAAGAAAAAGATACCAGCAGAGCTCACAAAGACTACTAATTTCAAAAACAGCTGAAGCTGAAAGGTGGATGTGAAATTTACAATGATGCCACTAGCAGATGTGGTCATCTGCTTAGTCTAGGACTTCTCTAAATATTTAGTCATGTACTTGTGTGGCTATATTTCACTTGTTCTGTTTTATTTTTTGTAGTATTTTTGGTTTTTGTTTTGTTTTGGTGGTGAGGGTAGAAAGGAAGAGGAGATCAAAGGTTCATCCATGACAGTGAAAATAGAATGAAACAGAGATAAAATTACACCTCTTTACCCTCAAATTGTTCTTCATCTCAAAAGAAGGATTTTGCAAGTATGGAAAGTTTCCATAGATAGCTGGAGTTCTGACTTCAAAAAATCTAATTTTTGCTGTCACCAGGTAGGATGACTAACCAGAAGCTGAACTCCAGTTAATCTGCTTCATGCCCCAGGTTTGCCCTTTTCCAAAGGAAACTCAAGGATTCAAAGGACTTTGAATAATATATCCTTGGTAAAAAGAGAATGATTAAGATAAGAAGAAGAAAGTGAAGATGACTGAGGAGAGATGGAAGTAGAAGCACACATACACTCTAAAGAGATGATAATAGCTTGTTCTCAAAACTGCTAAAGCCAATGGGTTAGGGCAGTCACTATGAAGTTCACAGCCAATGCAGCAGTGAAAGTCTGAAGCCAGGTAGCTGGTCCTGGGACTTCTAAGAATCTCCAGGGTTAACCTGCAGCTATAAGTTTGCTGTATTGTTGTTATTTTAAATTTTTTTAAGTTATTTTGCTTCTTTGGGGTGGAACTATGAGAGAGAGAGGAGGAATGAGCAATAGCTAAAATGCTGTAGAATAGAAAAGATTAAAAAAAAAAAAGCATGAATGGCTAGAGAAGAAAACTTCCTGCTGGGCACAATTCCTCCAAAGTAAACTAGGTCATGTTCTTCAGTGCCACTGAATGGTACTCACTTCCCAATAGACACAGTGGCTATGGCCTAAGTCTGGACCATTTCCTCTATAAACCTACAGTGAGCCATCCTATTCCCCAGGAAGGCACAATGGGCAGCCACCTTCTGATAGTTCAAATTAAATGAGAAAGAAATATAAAAGAGAAAAATGTAATCACAGATCACCATTCACTCTGACTAGTACACATCCCACACAAACACCTATGGAGCAGGGCAGAGACCGCAAAGTTTAAATCCAGAGGCTGCATCTTCCCAGATCCCCAGGTTTCCACTAAGGGTGAGAGAAGTCTTAATTCTGAAGAGAAGATAAAAGAGAAATATGGGAGGGAATTGAGGAATAATAGCTAAAATTCAATGAGAAAGCAGTAATTTAAACTATGCATCAGAGTTCAAAGAAGTGAAGGATAAACAGATAGATAATGGAGGAGAAATGAAGAAAGAAGAAAGAATTAGAGGAGTGTTGCTGAAGAAGGAAGAGACTCAGGAGGAATGAGGAAGCTGGAGAAAGAAGAGGAGGGGTAATGAACAAGGAGAGGAGAAAAGGAAAGAAAGGAAGGGAAAAGGAATGAAGAAGAAAGGAGAAGACAAGATGCGTAGAAGTAGAGGAAGGAGGGATGGAGGGGAACAAAGGAGATATTGAAAGAGGGTGGGAGGAAGGAAGGAATTTGTGGGAGGAGGAAGAAGAGAAAGGTGGAACAGAGAAAGCTGAGGAGGAGAAGGTGCCTGGGAAAGGCGATAGGGGGAAGGAGAGGATAAATGAAGATAAAAAGGGTGAAGACAAGGGTATGAGGAAGGAAATCAAGAGGAGAAAAGAAAACTCACCCTCATCTTGGCATCTTCCTGACACACACAAGCTATACCCTTCAAAGAGCCTTAATAATATTGTCTCCACGTGAAAGGCAATGGCAGATAGTTACTTCCTCTTCATCTCTCTTGAGTTGAAATCCTCATAGGCTAGAGAGATGGAAACGAATCAACAGTGAACATATTACAAACTTTTTCTTTCTCCAGAAAAAAAAGGCAAGACTAGACAGCACAAGTTTACATGAGACAAGGTATGATGTTAAATGTAGGGTCAAGAAACTGGGAAAACTGGCCCTGGCTTGTCTGGCTCAGTGGATTGAGTGCCAGCCTGTGAACCAAAGGATCACCGGTTCGATTCCCAGTCAGGGCACGTGCCCGGGTTGCAGGTCAGGTCCCCAGTTGGGGGCATGCGAGAGGCAACCACACATTGATGCCTCTCTCCTTCCCTTTCTCCCTCCCTTCCCATCTCTGTAAAAATAAATAAATAAATGCATCTTTAAAAAAGAAACTGGGAGAATTGTTTAGATTTTGCAGTACTAACTTGAGCACTTAAATTGTCACTGCATTTACAAGAAAGCTAATATCGAATTATTGTATTTGCAATCTGGAGAAATAACCCAGGTAATGTGGAGTGAGCCATTTAACTGCCTTGTCTTTTTCTTTAAGATTTCTCATTCTCATTCTGCCATAAGGAGATAAGACTACTTGCATTTCTAGGGAGCTCTAAGTTCCCAAAGAACCCCATTAAATTTCAGGAACTCTACATTTCTCTTCTGTCATTTCTCTGGGAATATTTTGGACACAATATAGACATTGACCTCTTATCCATCTAAATAAAATATAAATAAGATTCTCTGGGGACTCTTGCAGCTCCTGAGATAATGTCTAAGATGTCAGAAGACAAGTGCCATGGCCAGGTGGGCACACAAAGAATGGAGAAGGGAACACTCCAGAATCAGAGATGAAATTCAGGAGATCCCAAGTCAGAGTGTAACTTCCATTTGAGTTATGTAAAAACATCTCTGATGAGCCTGGATGTTGAATATTTACTCACTGTTAGGAGAAGGAAGACTTAGGAAGGAAACAGGAGAAAAGACAGAAGAAAATGAAACAGCAAGTGAGACACATGGTTCTTCACATGGCCCCCACCCCTCAAGTTCCAACCCCTTCCTCCACTCCCCCTGCCATGAAAAATGAATGAAACTTAGTTATTTTGGTACCACCCTATCTGAGTTTTTGAGGATGGATAATCTATCGCGGTCTGGGCAGCTTAAACTCTAGGCACTGGTGGGTAGAGAAAGGAGGTTTCCACCTCTGGGGATGGAGGGGGACTGGGTAGCTCATCGAAATCTTTGAATCGTGGGAATTTGGGCACTCCAGGATTGGGATCCACCCAAGCAGGGCAGTGAGTGGGTGGGAGAGATCTCAGTTGGCGATGCTCCCCTCTCAGGCGGCTGATTCCATCTAGCAGCATCTTCTGGATTTCCATGATGACCTTCTGAACTTCAATATGGAAGCTATCGCTGAGCCAGCAATAGATGTAAGGATTGTAGCATGAACTGCTAATTGCTAGCCAGTGGAGGAAGTAGTAGAGACCATTGTGGCTTGAAATGGATTCACTGGAAAGCAGCACCAGATAGAGGTTGAGGGGAAGCCAGCAGATAGTGTAGACAAGCACCACTATCATCAGCATCTTCAGACTCTGCTTCTTCTTCCCACGCTGGCAGATGTAGGTGTGGATGTTGATGTCATCAACAGCATTATGGATCCACAGCTTCTTGGCCACATGACCGTAGACGACCGTCAGCACCATCAATGGTAAAATGAAGAAGAGCAAAAAGGTGCTTAGGTCAAGGTATTTCCACGTGGATTTTGAAGTATATGAGAAACTGGGAAGGCAGACATTTTCTTCAGTTATGTTTCTAGGTTATATGAGAGACAGAGAAAGAAAAACATTAAATTAATTTTCCTTTTCCCTATGCCTCACAACCAGGTGTTCTATGGCAGACAGGCCATAAGGAAGAGAATATTTGCTATTTAAACCTGTGCTAGGACTAAAGATTAGAGTTATAAATCAGGGAGCTTTAGGGTTCATTGACCCCCAAACAGAAAGTGATATACCTAACAACCCATTGCCATGAGACCTCTTGGGTACTCTTAATAAATTCCAGTTAAGAGAAATGTATTTGTGTATCCATGTTTTCAAATGTGCTATTCCAAACCCTATTCCATTCCCCTTATTCCATGAGGATTCCAAGGTTATGGGTTACTGGAATCCAGAAACTGGCCATCCTGTGTTCCTCTTACCCATTCTCCACTTGATAACGCTTTTGGTAAATAGCATGTGGCAAAGCAGCACAGGTGCTCACAATCCAGATGAGAATGATGCAAACATTGCCTTGCATTGGAGTAATTCGGGACTTCAGGGGATATAGCATCACCTGAAAGAAAAGACCCCAGCCCAATTCAAAAATTTAAATTAAGATTACTTATTAGTCATTCCTCAACTGAGATTCTTTTTCAAAAGTGCAAACACTTGGTAGGTGAGTGAGCAATGTGCTTTGGGTACTAGTTCTCTTGATAGATTAGTGATATTTTCTTTTATGAAAGAGCAAAATTACTTAGTGTAGAGAGGAACATTTCAATTGGAAGATAGGAATCCAAGTGGACTGATTTCAAAGTTTCTGTCTCCAAGTTGGGAGTTCAGTGGAGAAGAGGGATGGATGTCCAAGTGTAACTTATTTTTTCTTTATCATATACTGATGGTGAGCTCTCTACATCCATCCATCTTTTCTCCTACTTGGTTTCCTTCATAGCCCTTTCCCTTATTCCTCCATCCATTCCCATCTTGATCTCTCCATGGTCAATCTTTCCTCTGTCACTTCCTCTCCCTTCCTTCCTTCCTTCCTTTCCACTAGGCCCTCTCCCATCTTCCTTCATCTCTTATCACCTAGATTTCTCCATGCCCCCCCTCCATCTGGTTCCAGCCACAACTCCTTCCATCTCCCTCTATGTTCCTCCCACCTCACTTGTTTCCTGGCTCCCTCCCAACTAATTAACAATGTAGTCCCTCCCAGCTACTCACCCTGGCACCACCTCCTTCCTTTTAAGTCACTTCTATCCCTCCTCCCAACTCCTTCTTCCTCAATCTTCAGTTTCTTTCTACTTCATTTGCTCAGCTCTCACAGACTGCAAGCCCACCTCCCAGACTCAACCCACCACCAGCCCTGAAGCCACACCCTCCTCTGACTCATCTTTTTTCTGTTTTTTTTCCCCTTAGCTTGTTCTGCAATGCAGCAAATAAAAAATGTTTTTGAAAAGAGGACACTTTTTTTTATCTTTTGCTTATTGTCGCATCTCTGTTTCCATAGCAACATATCAAAGATGATGGTATTTTTATTACATAAGATGTGATATGGTTAAAATCTGTAACTCACATTTTGCAATCCTCCTAAATTAGGCAAAATTTTATTCACATAGATTGTCTCAAGGAACTCAAAGAACATTTTAAATTATTTGTGTTGTCACCTGCTTCCATCTATCGAGAAGAGAAACCTCCCCCTTTATAAGACCTGGAGAGCCCTGGGAAACACATACCCGATGTCGATCCAGGGAAATAGCAGCCATGGTCAACACAGTTACATAGGCACAAGAGTACTGAGCAAAACGACTGAGGTGGCATGTCATCTTCCCAAACACCAAGGAATTACACAGATAGCGCACCTGTGGGAGAAAGGACATAGTGAGGCACAAGAACTCAGCCCTGGGTACTCCTCTCTCATAAGCTCAAAAACACAGGAAGAGAAACCTCACTGCCTCATCAAGCTTCTGGCATTATTATCTCAGGAAGCAAATATTTTCACACTGCAGCTTTCATGCCCTTTCCATTTTTCCTCCCACAGAAACAGTCCAGATATAAGACGCAGATCCCAAATCACAAAAATTGCTAACCACCTTCTGTTCCAAGCACTGCATTTGAAAGATGAGGAAACTGAGACTAGGTGTCTGTGACAAAGCCCACCAGAAACAGGTCCCCCACCCACCCTGGCTGCTTCCTTGAACCACCTAAATCTCTCAGCCTCTGCTAAGGCAGGGGATTAATTCAGCAACGCAATCGCAATCATGCCTGTAGCTCCCCCCCCACCACCACCAAGTTCCAAACCGTTTACAACGTCTGTCAGCCATTCCTGTATCTACGCACTTTCCGAATCAACCCTACCAGCTTTAGCACTCCTTCCCACCACGCAGCTCTCTCTGTTGCAAGTGCAAAGTTGTGTTTCTGCTCTCACAGCCCGAGCCCCGGGTTGCCCTCCTCAGCATCCAGCTTACCATGGTGAATGGAGAGCTGAGAAAAGCCAGCATCATGTTGGTCACGGAGATGTTGACGACAAAGAGGCCGGTGGCAGTGTGCATCTTCTTGTACTTCATAATCACATGGTTTAAGACCCAATTGCCTAGTATGGCAGCAAATACCACTATGGTGTACCCTATTACTAGCCAGAACTGTACCGGCTCATCCTGGGACACCATCTCTGAAGCCATGGGACCTGACGTGTCAGCCAGGTTGCCCATGTTTGGGATATGGTCAGGTAGCTTATGGATCATGGAAAGCACGTTATCACGGCCTGAGCTACCAACAGCAGCTGCGGCATTAGAAATAGCCTGCAGCACCTGGGAGGTGGTGGAGGTGATCAGATCATCAAACCCACTTGGCACACTCAGAGCTTCAGGGGTCAGCTCGTCCCCATAGCTCATGGTGCTGGGGTTCGGGAAAGCCCCTTGGGGCGATTCGGTGGTTGGGGCCTCCAGCTTGACGCCCCTGGAAAACCTCAAAATCCTTAAGCTACTGGATGAGGGAGAGCAGGGGAAGAGGAGGGGGAGGTCTCCACAGAGCGCTGGGCTAATGCTGCTCAGCGTCCTGCAGCTGTGGGTGGGGGTGGGTGGGAGGACAGCGCAGAGGGGACAGGCAAGAAGGAAAGCAAAAAGATAACCGCTGGACCGGCTCCAAGTGGGCAAGTGCGCAGAGCTGAGCTGAGCTGGGCAGTCGAGCGCAGGGCTGGCGAATGCGGCTGGCTCCAAACGTTCAGCAGCTTGGGGTGCGCAGGCAGTACAGGTTCCGAATTCCGGACAGCAGCTCCAGGCGCCCCACCCCCCACCCCCCGCCCAACACCGTTCCTCCTTCTCTCAGTTGGTAGTCGTTCCACTAAATTTCTGTAGCTTTGAAGCAGTCGGTGAATCGGTCTAAGGCCGGCAGGCGCTATGCTCTGAGCCAGTGAGGGCAGTGCCTTCTGCAACCGCCCTTTATAGAAAGTCTAGGGGCTCACGAGAGAGCCAATGGAGAGCTGCGGCTGAACCCCCGCCCTGTCCATCCAGGCTGGGGAGCCCAAGGGGTTGCCAAAGTCTTTGATGCTACAGTCTCAGGCCCCCTCCTATTGCTGCTCTTTCCTGGCTCCCCCTCCTCCCTCTTGCTTCAGCTGGAAGCCCAGACTTAGAGGGTCTTTTTTTCAGTAGTTCCCATGATCTGCCTTCCCCTCTCTTTTCTCTATTCTCCTTTTCAAATTCTGCACCAGTGCCCAAAATACCACCTAGAAGCTGTGACACAGGGAACTGAGAGGGGGCTGTGGCGACTGCGGTGGAGACTGGACACACAACCCTGTGATCTGACTGACAACCTGGACACCTCATTCGGTACCAGCGACCTGGGTGGCCGTCGAGGGACAGTGGTTGCCAGGAAGGGCCTGCAAAAATTTGGGGGTTATGCAAGTACAATGAGGCAGGGGACAGTTGGAGAATCAAGAGGAGACACTGTAGAGTCTCTGATAACCCAGTTGAGGGTGTCTGGATTGGGGTGAACCCAGCATGATGCTGATGCTCTGCTTTCTCCAACGCCCAGCCATCAGCCTCAAAAACACATGCAATGACCTCGGGGTTCTGCATCCAGCCTCTTAGGGGACACTGTACTTTTGTCTAACACCCAGGGAGTACCAGTTTTGGAACTGGATGTGGCAGGTTAGTGGGGAAACTGACCATGGTGGCCAAAGTGGGTTTAGGATGAGGAAGCTTTTGTTAATTGATTAATTATCCCAGAGTCTGCTGCTGAAGGAATAAGGAGATGGAATTCAGTCTTTGGAGTTGCAGTGGAAAAGAGGCTGGAGAGCTGAGGGTTTCCAGACTGCCTTTTATCTTGGGAGTTTTAAGTTGCTTCTTGGAGAAGATATCTGGAGACATCTGAATCACAGCTACAGCAACTGAGCTGCTTCCCTAGAGATGCTTGAAGGAACACAACAGTGCCCTGAGACTTTCAGAGTTCCAGAGCATTTTTTATCTTACCATGTCCCACTCCTCACCCACTAATTTACAGGTAGAAAAGTGGACTCTTGGGATGGAAAGAATTTAAGGAAGGTCACAAAGATAATTATCTAAAGTACCAGGACTAGAAATGAGAAGTGTAGAGCCTGGCATTCCAGTGCATTTTACTCTGCAGTAAGCTGTCACTGAGAAATCCTGTTTTTTGTTTTAACCACAGTGTTAAGATTTCTTATCCAACCCCCCCACCTTGTGAAGGGGCTGTAGAGAGAGCCAGCAGCTGTATCCCTTTTGTCCTGGAGGAGTCAGTAAGGGAGCCACCCAATATCAATAACTATTTATTAAGGCATAAGCAGAAATTCATTATTACTATCATCATCATCATCAACATCATCCAGGCATCAAAGATCATCAATCAGCCACGAAGGAGGCAAGCAAACTTATGCTGTCTGTGTGTGTGTTTGTACGTCAGTCTGCCCTGGCCACATCTTGTTTATGGGTTAAAGAATGGTTAAGGAAGAGATCGGAGATTCTTTTAACCTTTCTGGGGTTATCCTCACTTGTGGAGAGAGGGTGGCTGACAGGTTAACATGGAATTGTTAATCAGAAAATCTAACTAAAGTTAGGTTTTGTGAATGGGAGCTAAGCCTTGTGATGATAGACCTAGGTTTAGACAAATTATATGGTTAACAGGCAACTTCTTAAAAAAGAAAGAAAGAAAAAAAGACAAAAAAAGAAAATGAAAAAAAAACTTTGTTTTATTTTGTGGTTCACAGAACAGAGACACACAAATAAACACATTGAAAGGAGTTTATAAATGTTGATTCTACCACATAGATCCATCCCAGAGTTGGGACTCATTGATCTCTAGTTTGATCCCTCTGTAGCAATTTCTAAAGTAAGACCACCAAGAAACATCAGCTGAGCATTCAGGAGGCATTTTCTCTATACCTGGCCCTCGGTTGGTTTCCCAAGGGTCTCAAAGGGCTCCAGATTTGGTGAGGAATGAAGTGCATGTTGACATGTAGTCAAATATAAGACTTTTCTGAAATCTAACTGGAGAAGTGCAGAGGTTCTGTGGCAGGGGCCAGAGTGGGAGGATCAAATGGGCAGAGACAGAACCCAAGGGCTGTGATACTGAGACATGTCTTGGTCTCCACTAGCCTCTTAACTATGGCCCATGCCACCTTTGGCTTCTCTGAGCCAGAATTCCTGCATCTCTCAAAAGGGGGTTACCTAACTTCCAGAGAAGTGAGGGTTCCATGCATCAGTATTGCTAGATTGGATGCAGCAAAGAGAAAAATGATACAGAATATGTCATACATCAAACTTTGACACAACTGCTGTCTTTCTTTCTGCATCCCAAGCATTAATGTGCATGTGAACTTCTTGACCTGAAGGTTCTCAACACCCATTAGCTACCCAAAACCTTGTATGGTATCTTTAGTTACTTGGGGGACAGATGGACAATGGAGCTAGTGAGTCCATCCATGAGCCCACTTCATCAGTGGGGGAGGGAGCTGCCTGGCCATCTTTCAGTGAGACACTGTGGAAAATTGGAAGAAGAGAATTCAGTACTGTCTCTCTTCTTGAGCAGCTTACAACTGCACAAAGGAAAAGAATCCACACCTGGGAAATAGTTAATTCCAGGCAGGCACAAACTATGGAGACAGTAATGTTAGAGGAGCAAACAGTGTACGTGTGGAGGGGAGTTAAAGAGGTTTTGCAGAAGAATTAGCATTTGAGCTGGGGTTTGAACCATTGGATGGACAGAAATGATTAGGGAGGAGGGAGACAGGGTGGTGAAACTTGAGCCCCTAAAAAGCAGGATCAAAGCCACAAAGAGGGGAAATTGCTGCCGTCTCATTCCAGAGACAGAGAGGAAAGACATTTTGAATGGAGAGTTTACTAGCTGCAGTTCCTATGCATTTCTCTAGTGTTACAGGCTTTTCTAGGTATTTTCCTTGAAGATGGAGTGGCTGAAAGCTGAGGAAACTAGTGTTACTGTGACCAATGGGAAGAGGAAGTCTCCTTGGCATAGTAAGAGCCAGAATATGCATATTAGTTCATATGCTCTTTTCATGTTATCTGTCCATCTAGCTTCTGATTTTGCCCAGGCGAAACAATTTCAGTTCTTACAACTGTGCCACTCTGGATATGTTTAGTCTTAGCCACTGCAGACCATTCATTTTCTGTACACCTACAGCTCACATTGAGTTTCCTCTTTTCTCTAAAATCACCACTACTTTCCTCCTCTAACTTCCAAGCTATAAAAATATGAAAACGTGCATTTAACCACATAAAAACCAAACACACACAAAGCAAAAATAATCTATGTCTTTCACCAGACCCCCAGTAACAGCTCCAACCTTGGTTTCCTGGCTTTCAGTCATCAGTTCTTCCCAGTGAACCTCTGAATATCCAGTTCCTGCTCAAATCCTGACAAAGATACACAAATGACATAGCTGCTTCAGTCAGCCTCACCATTCAGTGGAGATTGAGTAAAGTTTTCCTTCCAAATCTAGTGTCTGGGGAGCCAGGAAGAACTGCAATGGTCCTCATTAGTCCCAACACCTGCTTAACCTTACTCAGAAAAGAAATCCTGTGACATTAGGTTAAACCCTCTTGCAAACATAATCTCTAAGAGTCACCTTGCCCCTTACCATGTTTTTGCTGTCTTAATCTAACTGTGGTTTCAACTCCTTATCTTCTGTTGGCCACCCTATTATTGTCTCAGAATTGGTGCTTGCTTGGAGCCCTTACTTAATATCTAAGTTCTTCCCTGGCAATAGGGTTGCTTGTGATGGTCAGCCCCTTCTTACTTCTGCCAAGAACTCTGAACACTGGATTGTCCACCAGATTGGCCCCTAGGGTGCTGACAGATTGTGATGAACTCATGACAAAAAAGCATCTATGCCTTTGGGTATTGTGCCAGGCTCACCAGGCTGTGCTACCATAGCTAGCAACTGCTATTGGAGATAGTACTCTCAGCTGCTTGATCCATTCCCAGGCAGGAATCCCAAGCCAGATACTAATTTCATCCCAGTATCACATCCTTCCTGTTGTAGCCACAAGCAATCCATGATGCTTCACATTCAGTTTCACACATTTCAAAATCCAAAGGCTATCTTTGCAATACAATTACCTAACTGAAAAAAATAGCAAAATGTTCTCCTGTCCAGGAGGTCAGCGATGACTATGCCAAGTTGTAGTCAATGTTGTTATGGTCACAAGCAGCTCTTGAAGGTTATCCCTGCTGGAGGCTATGGATTAATGTACCAGAACCAGCTGCAAAACCTCTCTAGATAGAAGCATCCAGCTCCAGGAGAGGAACAGAAGCCTCACTACCAGGCAGAGGCAAACAATACAAGGAAAAGTCTATGGTGACATCATTCCAAATGAGGACAGAGATTACTCTGTTGTTGCCAACTGCTGGGGACTGAGCATAGCAGGACTCAATGGGACAATCAAAGGTGAATTCCTGAATTTAGGAGTTCTTTGGCTTTCAATTATACCATCTCCCAACCCAGTGAAGGTGTTCCATTTCCAAGAGGTTTCTCAGCCTCGGCTAGCAGCTCTCCAGGGAGAGGAGTTGGCATAACAAGGCTGCCTATTCTACTGCATATTTGAGATAGTTCAGCTCTGCACTGAGCCAAAACTTGCTTTCCAGTGACTTCATTCCTGTGGCCTAACTTCACCTCTTCAGGACCACACACAATTTGTGTAATCACTCTTCCTTATGCCAACTTTCCAGATACTTGAAGAGAGAGTTCATGTTTCCCCAGAGTCTCCTTTTGTTGTGGTTATGAGGTAGATGGAGCCTTGTAACTTAGAAAAAAAAAAAACAGTTCCTGAGAATTAAGAGAGGAAAGACTAAGGTAGGAAGAAAGCAAGGTAAGCAATACCACAGTGCCTGTTTGGAAAAGAAATGTATTTTGGAGGCCTTCTAGATGGCCTTTTCCTAGTGGCATATTGCACTATAATGAAGGCAGCAAGAAAGGCTGGAAGGAGAAAGAGAAGAGACCTACTCATTTCTTTTCTTTTTTCTTTTAAAATTGAAGTCGATGCGCAATATTATATTAATTTCAGGAGTATAACCCAGTAATTAGACATTTATATAACTTACAATGTGATCACACTGATAAATCCAGTACTCATGTGATACAATACAGTTATTACAATACTATTAACTATATTTCCAATGCTGTACTTTGCATCCCCATGACATTCTATAACTATTGGTTTGTACTTCTGAATCTCTTCACCTTTTTACCCATCCCCTTAATGCTCATTTATTTTGCTCCAGAGACCTGAGGCTCTCAAGCTCTGTCTTTTTATAGCTGCAATTTGGAACAGTAAATTCTGAATCCTGTTACACCTACAACTTGCCATTTAATGTTGCATAAGCATTTCTACTTTCTGGGCCTCAGTTTCTCTATCTGTATAATAAGGGGTTATAAAAACAACAAGAATAGGGTAAGGATCCTCTGAGACAACATCAAACATGCCAACATTTGCATCATAGGGGTGCCAGAAGAAGAGAAAGAGCAAGAAATTGAAGCTTATTTGAAAAAAATAATGATGGAGAACTTCCCTAATTTGGTGAAGGAAATAGACATACAAGTCCAGGAAGTACATAGAGTCCCAAACAAGATGGACACAAAGAGGACCACACCAAGGCACATCATAATTAAAATGCCAAAGGTTAAAGATAAACAGAGGATCTTAAAAGCAGCAAGAGAAAAGCAGAGAGTTACCTACAAAGGAGTTCCCATAACACTATCAGCTGATTTCTCAAAAGAAAGTTTGCAGGCTAGAAGGGACTGGCAAGAACTATTCAAAGTGATGGTAAGCAAGCACCTGCAACCTACATTACTCTATCCAACAAAGCTATCATTTAGAATGGAAGGGCAGATAAAGTGCTTCTCAGCCAAGATAAAGCTAAAGGAGTTCATCATCACCAAGCCATTATTATATGAAATGTTCAAGGGACTTATTTAAGAAAAAGATCAAAACTATGAACACCAAAATGGCAATAAATTCACAGCTATCAACAATTGAATATAAAAAACAAACAAAGCAAACCAGCAGAACAGAGACAGAATCATAGATATGGATTCATTTGGATGGTTACCACTTGGGAGGGGAAAATGGGGGCAAAGGTACAGGGAATAAGCAGCACAAATTGGTAGGTACAAAATAGACAGTGAGATGTTAAGAACAGTATAGAAAATGGAGAAGCCAAAGAATTTACATGTATGACCCATGGGCATGAACTAAGTGGGGGTTGCTGGAGGGAATGGGGGTTACCAGGTGGAGTAGGGAAAGGGAAAAAATTGGAACATCTGTAATAGCATAATCAATAAAATATATTTTTAAAAAGTGCCCGTAGATTGGAGAGCAGGTTCTTAGAGGCACCTTGTATTTAATAATACTCATAATAGTAACTGAAACAATAATCATAGCAGCTGGAAGTAGCACCCCCCATTCTTCTCTCTAATTAATCCCGAAACAAAGTTTCTGTGTAGGAGGCACTTTTTGGAGGGTGTATAGAAGGGCAGAAATATTAAAAAATGAAGGTGAGATCCAGGAACTTTGCAAACACATTATCTCCCTTTTGTCCTGAATGTGAGGGCCACATTATTTGCCAAATTTTCCATTAAACATGTATCCACTATGTTTCAGGCACAATTGAAGTTTCTTAGACCTAGCAATGAATAAGAGAGACAAAGGTCCTGTCTTTATGGAACTTATATTCCAGTGGGGGAAGACTGACAATAGATAAAAAGTAGATAAATATGATAATCATGACTAGTTTATTATGATGTGCCATCGTGGCAACTGCTATGAAGATAATACAATAGATTGAAGTGATAAAGAAAAAGAGGCCCTGGCTGGTGTGGCTCAATGGATTGGGCACTGGCTTGCGAAGCAAAAGGTCTCTGGTTCAAATCCCAGTCAGGGCACTTACCTCATTTCAGGCCAGGTCCCCAGTTACAGACTTACAAGAGGCAACTGATTGATGTCTTTCTCACACATCAATGTTTCTCTCCCTCTCTTTCTCCCTCCCTTCCTCTCTCTAAAAAAATAAATTTAAAAAATCATTTTAAAATTTTAAAAAGTATACTTTTAAAAAAGTAACAAGAGAAAGAGACAGGTGTGTGTAGCTCTTTAGATTAGATAAGCTAGGCTCTTCTTGGGAAGGTGATATTTAGGTTGAGACCTAAGGAAACAATCACATAAAAATCAGAGTTGAGGAGAGGTATACCAGGCCAAGGGAAGAGCAAGTGTAAATGCCATGAGAAACAAGTTTGGAGTGTTCAAGAAACAGAAACAGGATTAATATATAATATACTAGTATAGAATATAATAAGCAAGGAGAAAAGTGGTTTGAGATAGTACTTATTTTCAAAGAGAAAATATAATTGCAAAAATGGGCCCTTACCAGTGTAAAGAACCTTACCATCCTCTAAGTACCTTCTTTTCTTTTTTAAAAAACATTTTATTTATTTATTTATTAGAGGGGAAGGGAAGGAGAGAGGGGAAGAAAAACATCAATGTGTGGTTGCCTCTCATGCACCCCCTGCTGGGGACCTGGCCTGCAACCCAGGCATGTGCCTCGACTGGGAATCGAACGAGGAACCCCTTGTTTTGCAGGCTCTGCTTTCTTCTAAAAAAATATTTTTAAAGGTTTTATTTATTTATTTTTAGAGAGAGGGGAAGGGAGGGAGAAATAGAGGGAGAGATATGTCAATCTTTGGTTACCTCTTGCGCATCCCCTGCTGGAGACCTGGTCCGCAACCCAGGCATATGCCCTGACTGGGAATCAAACCAGCAACCCTTCGGTTCACAGGTCAGCACTCAATCCACTGAGCCACACTAGCCATGGCTCCAAGTGCTTTCTTAATCATTACTTCAAATTTTCATAGCAACCTTCCCAGGTACGTAGTTATTCTCATTTTACAGACAAAGTGAGGCTTAAAAATGACATGCTTTTGTTCAAACAGTCAGGATTTACCAAAATACAGAATTTTGTTTCATTTTGTTTCGCTTTGCCTTGTGGTTCCATATTCATTTTCACTATAGACTGCTCCGTGCCTCTACTCAGCTGCCTGTAATGTTGTATCATTTTTTCCCTAAGTCTGGCAAAGTAATAGGCAGATGGGGCTAGAGGTTTGAGGGGATCAGCATGGCATAAAGCATAGATATAATTTCTCCATTGGCTGAGTGGTCGTTTGTGTATACTAGGGTATCTAACCACTGTCGGTCTCAGTGGTTCTTAAAATTGCAAGTGGAACACTGGCTACCAAAACAGGTGAGGGAAATTGGCTGAAATATGTGCTTACAGATTCAGGCAGCATCCAGTTATGCTATCTGGAGAAGGCAGTGTGCTTGGCAGAAAGCCTCTCATCCAAAGCATGTAATTTCAAGTACCTTTAAAGACATAATTCATATTCTTTGCACAAGAAATCACCAAACAGCTATCTGCCCATCATCTTCCCTTAGCTGGTAAATGAAGATTTAAACAAGTTATTATTTTTTTATGTTTCTGTATTTTAAAAGGTAACATTTACAAAAATTATACTAGGAACATTCTCCCTCTCTGTCTCACACCACTGATCCATCTTTGTTTAATGAAAAGACATTAGTTTCTGCTGTCAGGAAACCAAGGATTTTGATTCCCTCTCTGCTCCTAATCGCTGTATAAGCTCAGACAGGTCACTGAGCTTTAAAATGAGCATAATAATTTCTGTCTGGCTTTTCCTCATTGGACAGATGTTAAGGCTCAAATATTTTTATACATAGGGAAACACTGTTTGATAATAAAGTATAGTTATTGTGCATTCACACCATTGCTTAGCATCTAATATTTGCACCCTCTCTCTCAGTTGCTTATCTTCTTGCCATAAACATTCCAATTTTGAATTCAGAAATTACTTCCTAAGTAATCATTAGGAGATGAGCAATGCTGATCATGAAGATGGTTCATCCATAAAATTAACTCAACTCTTTGCTCCTGATATCCAAATGAGGGACAGTAAAAGATAGATGACTGACCATGGCAAACAAATGTAGTGAATAATTCCTTCTTCCCACTCCCATTTTACCTCAGGGACCAGCGTTGCATATGATTACCAGACTTTTGCAACTTAGTGTGGTCCCTGGAGCAGTGGGATCCACATTACCTGGGGTCTCATTACAAATGCAGAATCTCAGGCCCCACAACAAACTTCTGAATCAGAATCTGCATTTTAACAAGATCTGGAGGTGATTGATATGCACATAAAGTTTGAGAAGCAACAATACTCTACAAGTCCGAATGTGGCACCCATGACTTTTATTTTTTTTTTAAGATTTTATTTATTTATCTTTAGAGAGAGGGCAAGGGAGAGAGAAAGAGAAGGGGACAAACATCGATGTGTGAGAGATCAGTTGCTTCTTGCATGCGTCCAACTGGGTACCTGGACCACAACCCAGGCATGTGCCCTGACTGGGAATCAAACCAGTGACCCTTTGGTTCTCAGACCAGTGCTCAGTCTACCGAACCACACCAGCCAGGGCCCAGGGATATTTTTAAAGCAAACACAAAACTATGTTACTTCCCTCTTCAGAATTCCCATTCTGTTTTTCTCATATTGTTTATTTATTTATTCATAGTTTGTAAAATCCCACTAGAATAGGAGCCCTACGAGAGCAGACACCTAGTGTATACTGTTGGAAGTTTGTCCCCTTCTCTTGGCACTATGCCAGGCACAAGGCATTCAATAAATATTTGGTAAATAAGTGAATGAAGAGACCTAGGGTAACCAAAGCAAAGGAAGAAGCTGGCACCCCCACTATAGATCAGTCTCAGTATTTTCAAATCCAGATAAGGGCCAGAAAGATAATTATCATCTCCTAAATGCTTAATATGTGTCAGATTCTATAATAGTAACGGGTACATATATACAATATGGTAACTCCTCTGAACAACCATTTTAAGTAGGTAAGCTTACATTTTACAGATGAAGAAACTGGGATGGCCATGAGAGTTTAAATCACTTGTCCAGAGTCATCCAGCTATATATGTGGTTAAGCCTGAATTTAAAACTTTATCTGTGTTATCACAAGATTAGTTTTCTTTTCCGTTCCCATCTGCTACCATCTACATGGTTCCTATTCCCCAGTCTCCAACACAAGAAGGTGCTTGCAAGCGCAGAGCTCAACATGACTGCCCCCATCTGATGTACCTGTGGGACTGTTTTGTTATGCAATTCGTGTTGGAAACCATCAGGCATCATTCTCTAGGGAAGGTACAGAAACCTGGCAGTCTGATTGGAGCTGCTTGTTCTCAAATTGTGCCAAGTGGAAACCCATGATTCTAAGTGATTACCAGTAAGTCATTATCTGCGAAGTCATCCTGGAACATTTTTATCTTGCTGCCTTGTAACATGGTAAGCCTTCTGTTGACACTCAGCACCATCTCATGACAGCATGAACATCACAATTATGGAGGTCATCATTTAACAAATATTAATTGAGCATCCACTCTTTACCAGGCATGATGCTAAAATATAAGGATGCAGACAGGTAAATTTCTTACTTGCATGGAGCTTATTGTCTTATGGTGCTTAACAGACAGTAAAGGAAGTCTATAAATAATAAAACTTTAGATAGTTATAATTGCTATGAATAAGATAAAGAGGGTAAGGGAGTAGAGAATAAGATAGGGCAATTTTAGATAGGATGGATGGTCTAGCAAGATCTCTGTGAAAAGGTATCATCACAGATTAAATCTGAATGATGAGAAAAAACTGGTAACAAGTGAACATGGCAGAACAATTTAGGCAAAAACATAGGAAGTGTAAAGACCCTGAACTAAAAATAAGCTTGATATATTTGTTGAACAGAAAAAAAAAATGTGGCTGGATGGAAAAAGAAACTGTTATGAGAGGAATATGGAGAATTGTCAGATGTGGGGTCAATGGATATGGCCCTTCCCCATCCTGTGACTGAGGGCTGTCAGACAGCCACTGGCCAGAAGGAATGTGTATTGTTTTGGGAATGGACTGTAACTCCCTCCTTATCTCATTTTGGGAGCACTTCTTGTCCTGTGACTGCTTCTTGACCCTTTTACACACTGAGGTAATATAGTTTAGAGTCACACGTAAGACATGTACCTCCTTTGTCAGGGATCCCTTATAACAAGCCTCAGACTAGAGGACGTGCGGTCTCTCTCCTACCCTGAACCATAAGTAATAAACAGCACGTCCATACATGCTAGTTCCCCTGGTGGCTCTTTTGGAATATCATGAACACTTGAGCAGCTTCCCAGTTTGAGTTTGGAGCTCCTGTGCTACAACAGGGTCCAAATGAATTTGATTCAAAGTCAAATGGAAAGTCATTAGAGGATTTTAGATCAGGGAATGACATAATTTAATTTACATTTTAGCAGAGTATAAAAAACTTATATTTGGATAATGGATTGTAAGGGGCAAGAATGGAAGCACAAAGACCAGTTATGAAACTACTACTATAATCCAGGTGACATATAATAGTGGCATAGATAACAATGGTACAGTGGAGGTTGACTGGATTCAGAATACGTGTTGGAGGTAGAGAGGACAGCAGCATAGTGGTTTGGGAGTATGCAGAGACCCAGGAGTTTTGGTTTAGCTCAGCCATTATCCAGTTGTGTGAATTGGGCCAAGTCTCCTCTCCTCCTTTGGTTTTAGTTTTCCCATGCCTACTTTATCTGATACAGTGAAATCTATATAAAAACAACACACATTTTGGATACTAATTTACAGAATATCCTTAAATTAATTTCCTAATTTTTTATTTTGAGCTTCATAACCTTATGAAATTGTAATGGCAGGGACAATTAGCCCCAATTCACTGGTGAGGGAATTGAGATTAAAAAAAAAAAAAAGGGTAGAATTCAGAAAGTAAAAGCCTCAAGGAAGCCATACAGACCTGTTGATTTGATGAAAACACCTGAGGCTTAGAGTCAGAATGCCTAAGTTTTAGTCATAGCATGGTCAAATTACTTTCTGATTTTAGCATTTTCACATGTCAAATATACCTCCCAACTATGGCTAGCAGCCTTATGTTAACACAAAGCTACCCTCACATCCAAGGACATTGTTATAAAGGTGTATGTCCCAAAACATTGAATTAATCTTAACAGATGAATTTGTTATAGCTCTGGAGTTTAAGGTCTCAAATTTGTCACTTATTCAATTGTGGTCTCTTGTTCTAGAGAATAAGGCCAAAAAGTCAAGCTTTACCTGATTTGTATACATGAGAATAAATGATACAGTCATATATTGGCTATCCACTCTGTGCCTTATCCTTTGTACACTTTCACTCATTTTTTCTCTATGGGAACTTTGTGAAGTAGTTTTTATTATTTCTACTTGCTACAAGTCACACAGTTAATCAATAATAGAGCCAAGCTGTCTGATTCCAAATTCCATGTTCTTTTCAGTCTGCCATATCCTTGCTAGCCAGTTGTTGCTTGGGTCTTTCTTTTTTTTTTTTTTTTTTTTATTATTGTTATTCAATTACAGTTGTATGCCTTTTCTCCCCATCCCTCCACCCCACCCCAGGTGAACCCACCTCCCTCCCCCCTCTCCACCCTCCCCCTTGGTTTTGTCCATGTGTCCTTTATAGTAGTTCCTGTAATCCCCTCTACCCACTGTCCCCACCCCCACCCCCCACCCCCGCCCTGGCTATTGTTAGATTGTTCTTAACTTCAATGTCTCTGGTTATATTTTGTTTGCTTTTTTCTTCTATTGCTTATGTTCCAGTTAAAGGTGAGATCATATGGTATTTGTCCCTCACTTCCTGGCTTATTTCACTTAGCATAATGCTCTCCAGTTTCATCCATGCTGTTGCAAAGGGTATAAGCTCCTTCTTTCTCTCTGCTGTGTAGAATTCCATTGTGTAAATATACCATAGTTTTTGGATCCACTCGTTTGCTGATGGGCACTTCGGTTGCTTCCAGTACTTGGCTATTGTAAATTGTGCTGCTATGAACATTGGGGTGCACAGATTCTTTTGGATTGGTATTTCAGGGTTCTTAGGGTATAATCCCAGCAGCGGAATTACTGGGTCAAAGGGCAGTTCCATTTTTAGTTTTCTGAGGAAATTCCATATTGTTTTCCACAGTGGCCTCACCAGTCTGCATTCCCACCAACAGTGCACGAGGGTTCCCTTTTCTCCACATCCTCTCCAACATTTGTTTGTGGATTTGTTTATGTTGGCCATTCTGACTGGTGTGAGATGATACCTCATTGTGGTTTTAATTTGCATCTCTCTGATGGCTAGTGATGCTGAGCATCTTTTCCTATGTCTCTGGGCCCTCTGTATGTCTTCCTTGGAGAAGTGTCTGTTCAAGTCCTTTGCCCCTTTTTTAATTGGGTTGTTTGTCTTCCTGGAGTGGAGTCGTGTGAGTTCTTTATATATTTTGGAGATCAGGCCCTTGTCTGAGGTATCATTGGCAAATATGTTTTCCCATATTGTTGGTTCTCTTTGTAATTTGGTGCTGTTTTCTTTAGCCATGCAGAAGCTTTTTATTTTGATGAGGTCGCTTGGGTCTTTCTTATTTCAGCCAGATCCATCACAGCTGACCTTTCCAACTCCAGGAAATCCCAGGGATCCTACAGAGCTGCTGGGTCAGTAATTAAATCTTGTTCACCTTGGCACGCCATAACTGGACTTGTGCCTGATATATAACAAATGTTCAGTAAAAGTTTATTGAATTAATCCATCTAATCATTTATACATTCACACTCATATACTTACCAAGCAAAATTTCAGAGTGTAGTGGTTAATAGCATGGCCTATTAAGTCGGATTATCTGAATTTGAATCTTGTTTATTAAATTTACTATTGAGGTGACCCAGAGTAAGTTTTTTTAACATCTCTGTATCTTGAATTTTTTTTCATATGTTAAATGCAGATAAGTTCTTAGCACAGTGCCAGGCATGTAGTAAATACTCAATGAATATCAGTTCATATTAATGATATGTGCCAGGGATTGTGCTAGACACACTGGTTGTACATTGATAAGTAAAGCAAACAAGACCCCCGCCTTCTTGGAGTTTAAAGTTTACTGAGAAAAAACATTAAAAATTAAACAAATAAATACCCAATTATAAGTTTTCATAAGTTGTAAGAACTATATAAACAGAACACAGTCCTATAGAGTAATGGGTGGATTATAGCATATGGGGGGAGTATAGAGGCTACAAGAGCAGGCATGAAAGGCCTCTTTGAGGAAATGACACCTAAGCCTAAAGGAGGAGAAGGACAAAACCATACAATGAGCTGGTGGTATAAGAGAGTTTGAGGCACAAGTAGATTTATCATATTTTCTGTTTTATTTTTGAGGCAGTCTCTGTTTATACCTGTTGACCCAACATACTTATTATAGCATCTAGTTTGGATAACAAACTATATAGTCCCTTTAGGTATAAGGAAGAGTGGATGTGTAAACACTGAAACAGGAAACAATTTTGTATGTTGAAAGACTGTAAAGAGACTAGTATAGCTAAGTGAATTTGAAGAGGTAGACAGAAACCAGAATTACGAGGGAGTGAAGGAAGGAAGGAAGGAAGGAAGGAAGGAAGGAAGGAAGGAAGGAAGGAAGAAGGGAGGTAGGGAAGGAAGGAAGGAAGGAAGGAAGGAAGGAAGGAAGGAAGGAAGGAAGGAAGGAAAGAAGGAAAGGAAAGGAAGAGGAAAGGGGACTAGCCACCCTTAGCAATGGGTCAGAGAGATGGAAACCAGGAGCAAGTAGATGATAACAGTGGAGTAAAAGCAAGGGGAGCTGCCATTTTTAAGATTAAACCTATAGATAGCCAAGCACAGCAGAAATTTAAGTGTCATTACAAAACGTTTGTTTTCCAGATTCACCAGACCTCAGCTGTGTTCATTGTGCTAGTTCAGAAAAATATCTGGTTTGGGTTTTTTTTCCTGTCATGTATTGAAACAAGCAAATGAGACAGAGACAGACTCCAAGTGAAGAATGACTCAGCCAATTAACTGCAAAAGGGCTCAGGCCTCAGTATTTATTAACAAGCACTGACTTTGTTTTCTGAGTGGGTGAAGATAGCAATGTATGCCCGGAGACCTCCTGGGCTGTTCTTTGCAAAAAGAACAGTGGCTCAGATGTATTATTTTGCCCACATATTGATGTGTTTACATGTCCTTGCACTGATCTACCTGGGAGAGGGTAGAGTTGAAAAGCAGAAACTGCTTTAAGGCAGCATGTGAGGTTCAAGGAAACCAACCAAGTACGTGCATCCTGTCTTCAGGTTAGGGTGACAAGTTCCAGCACTGACTTCCTGCTAGGCTATGTAATTTTAGAAATATCTCTCTACACATCTCTGATCCTCATTTTCCTCATCTGCAAAATGAAAAGAAGTCAGGTCCACCACCTTGCGAAAGTTCAAATGAAAATGACCTATGTGAAATATCTAGCATGGTTTTATATACATAGAAAATAATCAATTGTGGTCATTATTGGTGATAATAATGATGAGTTGCACTACCAAAAGCTACATGATACAGTTCCAGTATTGTGCTGTCAGTTTATAGCCTACTTGTATACTTCAGCCACAACATTGTGTAGCCTTTAACTATTTCTGCTGAGGTGGCCATCCCTTCTCTCTTGAATATCAACCCTCACCCTACCTTTCCAAAGTTTTATTTCTCTTTAGAGTCTGGCTAAAACCTCCTCTTTTCCAGGAAGCCCTTGTTACTACCCCAGCTAATACAATGCACACCCTCTCCAGAGTTCCCACAGGTTACAAAGTCTGTCAGCATCATTCACTTTGGTGTCTAATCCCATGTTTCCTAATATGATTTTATTATCATATATATTTTTTTCATCTTCTTAACTCACTGTAGATCCTTTGTACTTAATTTGAAAACAAGGACATACCCCTTTTGCCTCCTCTTAACTCTCACTGCAAAGCAACACTATCCTGAATTTCTGGCAAGACAGAGTAAGTAGACATCACCTGGCCTGCCTTCCGGCATCATTAAAAAAAATATTATAGATAAGTGACATATTTCCACACTGATTGTCTCAGCCCCCTCCATTCCCTTCATGCCTCTCACTATCTTTCTGTGCCACAAGAAACCCAGCAAGAAGTTATGCTGTGGTACATTTAATTTCAAAAATAAATATGACTATATAAAGCAGACATGTTTGACTGAGATGAGAGCAATATGAGGAAAAACAAGAAATGAAAGCTTACAGGAAAATAGTCCTCACTGGAAATGAGGAAGAAAAGGGATAAGGGAACATAACTCAGCAACACCCCACCATTTTACCCTAAACTCTTCTCCTGACATCTTCCAGCCTTCCATACCCCACCATCAACTGCATACATCTTTGCAAGCAGAGTCAGGTGGTTGGAGAAACACAGGGAAAGAAAGAAGGAAAACATAAATTAGAGACGAAACAGTACAAGAGAAACAGTTACCTACAATAAAAGTTTTCCAGTGCAGCCTGACTAACATTGTCATGGGAACATTTGCATGGCAAGTCCCGTAGCTGGGGTTGAGAACAATGAATGGAATGAAGAAAGAGTCAGAATCTAAAAATCGTTTTCAAAGTAACACCATCTTATTGGTCTGAGGTGCGAAACTTAGTCTAATGTCATTTATGAGAGATAAGCAATGTGTGAAATGAGCTAAGTTAGAAAACTTACAATTCACAAGAGGCTTTCAGCATACAATAATTTATATAAAAAGATACAAATAGTTTACAACAGAGAACATAATTGCTGAAGGAAGCAATTGAAGACATGTGTAATACATAAAGTTCCTCCATAGACTTCTCAGGATGTTGTGGTTAATCCTGTGATTTGCAAGCAAAATAAATAATAAAGTCTTTTAAAAAATAAAAAATGTTCTGATTCACATTTATGTCTGTTCTATTCATGAGTGAGATCATGAGACTTCACTTCTATACCATTATCTTCAGATGCTTGCCAATAGTAGCATCTCTCAGCAAGAAGTTCCCAGCCTTTAGGCAGTAAAATCTCAGACATTGTTTGTAGCAATATTTTACCTGATATATCCCTTAAGTCAAGGGAAACAAAAGGAAAAATAAACAAATGGAACTACCTCAAACTAGAAAGTGTTTGCACAGCAAAGGAGACCATCAACAAAATAAAAAGACAACCCCACAGACTGGGACAACATATTCCCTGATGCACCTGATAAGGGGTAATTATCCAAAATTTATCAAGAACTTATAAAATTCAACACAAAAAATCCCCAATCCAATTAAAAAAAGAGCAAAGTACCTGAGTAGACACTTGTCCAAAGAGGACATACAGATGGCCAATAGACATGTGAAAAGACGATCAACTAATCATCAGAGAAATGCAAATTAAAACTGTGGTGATATATCACCTTACATAGGCCAGAATGGTTATCATCAGTAAATCAACAAACAACAAATGCTGGTGAGGATGTGGGGCATGGGAAACCCTTTTGCACTGTTGGTGGGAATGCAGGTTGGTGCAGTCACTGTGGAAAGCAGTATGAGCAATGTGGAGATTCCTCAAAAAATTAAAAGTAGATCTACCTTTTGACCTAGTGACCCCACTTCTGGGAATGTATCCAAAGAAACTGAAACTACTAATTCAAAAAAACATAAGCACTCCCATGTTCATTGCAACGTTATTTACAATCACCAAGATTGGGAAGCAGCCCAAGTGTCTGTCAGTAGATGAGTGGATAAAACAGCTATGGGACGTTTACACAATGGAATACTACTCGGCCTTAAAAAAAGAAAATTTTACCCTTTGCAACAGCATGGGCGGACCTAGAGAACATTATGTTAAGTGAAATAAGTCAGCCAGAGAAAGACAGATGATTGCATTTATATGTGGAATCTAATTAAAAAACTGAACTAACAAGCAAAATAGAGAGAAACTCATAGAGAGGAGGCTGACAGCTATGGGTGAGGAGGTGGAGGGGTCAAGCAAAAAGGAAAAAGGACTCATGGATAAGGGCAATAGTGTGGAGATTTCAGGGCGGGGAGGGGGATATAAAAGGGGACTAAATGGTAATGGAAAAAATACAATGAAAAAGAAGCTCCTAGCCTCTTTCCTCTGTGGAAAAGTACAGAATTCTGAACAGATCACACAGTTCTGGGGTTTTTGTAAAATTGTGCCTTCCAGAAATAAAGAAAGGAAGATGGACTAGAAGAAAGATGAGAGAAGGACACTTCAGGTACCTGTCGTTGTTCTGAGACTTTAACAATCACATAATCCTGAGACAAATTATTTTCATTTTACTGATGGAGAACTGAGGTTCAGAGAGTTTAAGTAACTTGTCCATAATTACACTGATGGTAATCTAATTTAAAGTGAATTGTTTGAGTATGCACACACATTCTTCCATATCAATGTCTATATTGCTGGGGAAAAACTAGATGAAGAGAAAGGTATCTTTCTGGAAATCAACCAAGATGGAGAAATTGACAAGGATGGGTGGTGGTAAAGAACAATGTCTTGGCACCATAAGTTTACTTTTTGAGGGGCTGTGGAGAAAATAAAACTTTAAGCTTCTAAGCAAAAAAGACATCTTTCAAAGGCTTCCATTTACTTACATCAGCTTCAGGATGGCTCCAGGGACCCTAGACTTACTATTCTTCTGACAGGAAACCCAGCTTTCTCTCCTGCCCTTCCAAGCAGTGGAACATGAAGCCCTGAGTTCAATATCAGCATTCACTTCTGTATGACAGCTGTTGGCTTAAAGGGTGATTATGAGGGTTGAAATTAGGTAGGGCTGGGGAGAGGAGCAATCTGACCTTCTTTGTAACTTCACCTGCAGCTATCGTAGATGGTGATAATCCATGTAGCTTCGAGCTGTGGAGTATTATTAAGCTGCTAAGAAAATGTTCCGTAAAACTTCAGTATTAATATTGTATAAGGCACCTGCAGAGTTGAATCCATCAGTTATCCCTGCTGGTTGAGGAGGCTGGAATCACAGTAGTGTAATAATGATGACAACTGAGGTGATTAATAGGATCAATATCCAGTAAAAGAGGCTCCAGGATAATCCCCAGAGAAACAGGGCCACATAATTTATGCCACAGTCTCAGTGTTTCTGTAGAATTTCATGCCAAAAGTCATAGATGCTGAAAAAGAGCAGACAAGAACCCCAGGAAGCCACTACTTCCCCTCAGATTTAATGTTTTGGGGGTGGTAATAAATAATGAATTTACATCAGAACCATGCTCCTCTGACTGGTGAGGCTGTCCAGGCTAAGATCTGGTAATGCAGGTTTAGCAGTGGATTAAACATCTTGTCTTCCATAACTTCTATTTATTTCATTGAGAAGTTTTGAGGCTGAGTTTTTGGACATTTTTCCAGGAGGTCTTGCTGACGCAATGGTTTTATTCAAAGTTAGGACATTGTCTCAAGGCATTGTGGAAGCAGATTCTACCAATACATCCCCAAACAAGAATTGAGAGGGAAGGCCATTAAGAGGATTTTATGTTCACTCCTAAGGCCTTCAGCATTGGCTGAAGGCTGAATTCTTCAAGAGGTCTTTGGGAGCTATTTTTTGGCTCCATCAGAAAAATATAGGTGCAACCCCACTGTATGGAGGTGCTTTGGTAAAGAAGGCTTTGGGAGACATCAGTTGATCAATTTTGTTCCCTCAAAGACCACTGAGATTGGGCAGAACTCACAAAATAGCTCAAGTATCAAAATGCAATAAAAATATAAGGGGTTTGATTTCAAATCCTATCTATGCCATGTTATATTTAGGCCAACTCCAAGAATCAATTTCTTTACATGAAACATGAAGAACATGGGTCCTGTTTCACAAAGCCTTTGTGAAAATCAAATTTAATAATTTATATAAACTACCAGCACTGTGCCTGGCATACAGTAGGTTCTCAATAAACACATTTGCAAACTTCCCTCAAACACATACCCTTAGTAAACTCTGTCCTCATTTCCATTCTATATTAATTTTCTCTTTGTATATTCTAATTCTGATTATGTTATAATTCACCAAAGCAATACAACTTCAGGGAGGCCAAGAGATATACTCAAGGACATATAGTTAATAAATATTAGAGATGAACATGGGTTAAAGCGCAAGTCTGGCTATTGGCAGTTCTAGACTCTTTCCATTATGTTTGCTTTCTCTTTGTCAGCTGTAGCTGTTTCTCATAGAGATATGTAATTGCTGTTAATTCTGTCAGAAAATAGCAGGGTGCTCACCACACCGAGCAATTCCATTGACTGGACGGTATTCTCCAACCCACCTGCCTCTAAGAGCCAGGCAAAGAGGAGAAGCATTTCCAGAAGGCATTAATACTCAGTTCCATGATGAGTTGGGTACGGAAAGCTTTAGATCTCATCTTTTCCAAGCCAGGGACTGTGTTGCCAACAGCTATCTTCAGGAACACAATGGAGATTCATTTAGCTTATGTCCCTCCATACAGCCATGAGCAAACAGGTGCTGAATTGTGTAATTGCCTTCCACTTGTATAATGTGGGGAATTACAGAGAAACATCATGCCCCTTTAAAACTATTGATTTTTCAAAAGGATTTTGGGAGGTTGTTGCTAAGAGCTACCTGAAAATACCAATAAATGAGTTAATAGAACCTGTCTCAACTAACAAAATGAAAGAAAAGTTTTTAAAAGTTCCTTAAAAACAACTAAAAAAGAACAGAACTATATAGGAAAAAGAAAATAACTAGCTAGAAAAGCATGCTTAAATTATTTGGATGGCTAAGTAATGGGCAAACAGCTTCCCTTCTCCACCCCCAAAACCGCCAAGTACACACTTACATAATTCATATACATAAATATACATACAAAGACACATTTGTAGTCCTCTAAAAACCCACAACCCTTTTGCAAGCAAGAGAAAGCCTCTGTTAAAAGCAATGTTGCAGCCCTGGCTGGTGTAGCTCAGTGGACTGAGCAGGGGTCTGTGAACCAAAGGGTCGTTGGGTCAATTTCCAGTCAGGGCACATGCCTAGGTTGTGGGCCAGTTCCCCAAGAAGGGGTGTGTGCAAGGAACATCACGCACATTGATGTTTCTCTCCCCCTCTTTCTCTCTCCCTTCCCTTCTCTCTAAAAATAAATAAATAAAATCTTTAAAAGAAAGCAATGTTGCCATAGCAACTATGATTTGGGCCCCAGCTGCATCTCAGGCTGCCAATTTCCCCTGGAAATTCTAAGAAAACAGAAAAAAAAAGAAAAGCAATTCAAATATTAGCCTGGAAACAGAATCACTAATCTTTCAGCCCATAAAATAGTTCATTTGATTGTTTCATTAATTTAAAATGTATTAACTATCTACTCTGTATTAGGTACTATATGAGAAATAAGGAACACACCAAAATACAGCTTCTGTCCTTTAGGAGTACATAGGAGTACACAGTTTTAAAAGACAGACCCAGACCTGTAAATCCATTTAACAAGAAAGATTTAAAAAATGCTGATTAGAATTATGAGGAACATGTTGAGAGAACAAAAATATGAATCAATTTTACTTAGAAATCCTGAACAGCTTTTCTGTAGAGGTGACATGAACATGGACTTTAAAATGTAAGTTTTATAGACAGAGAAGACCATGGTAAAAATGCATTCTATGAAGAAGTAATAGCATAAGCAAGGTTGAGAGATGAAAGAGTAGTGGCATATTTCAGATATAGTTCATTATGGCTAGAAAAGAAGGTACACATGGACAGAAAAGTGGTTTAAGATCAAATTATAGAGGCCTGATATTCCACATTATAAAATACTCAAAATGCCCAAGTGACATGACCTGGTAAGTTTTGAAACATGACAGGTAATTTTGGGTAAGAGAGGTGAGAGACTGGAGATAGGAAAACAAGTTAGTATGCTATTGCTATTGTTCAAGGAAGAGATAAAAAACATTGGATAGAAATTTTTAAAAGGGTGACATAGAAAAAAATCCAGTACTAACATAGGGAAAAGATGCAATCAGGTGACTTTTGGAATGGCAGCATAAAGAGTTCCATGACCCCAGTTAAGCAAACATACTGGTGATAATTATTCAATAAAAAAATCACTTATGGTTTTCAGAAAGTTTCTCAAGGATATATCACCAATAAAGAAGCCTTTATTTAAGAAAATCCACTAAATCTTTGTAACAGTGAACTCTATAGCACTTAGAAGCCATGACCCATTCACTCCCATCTACCTCCCTACCAACTCAGGATGACAGAAGCTCCATTCTGAGGGGATGTGGCCAACAAGACATGGCTCCAGCTCCTGCCTAGCTCTCAGACAAGTATCATAGTATCTCCTTAGGAGTGGCAGGTCATAGGCATTTCTCTTTATCCTAATTGCTGTCTTGCAGTCTAAATATCAGGCAAGAGTTACTGGCATATCAAAGGCTGTCTTCCTCCACCCAGCCTCAACCTACGTGATGTATGTAGTCTTTACCTCAGGTATGGCAGGTTGAGAAAAACAAGGCTCAAATTGTATGAGTCCCAGCCCCCATGTAGGGCAGAGACTTCATGGTGTAAGGCAAGTAGAAAAGACCAGAGGCAACTACTACGCCATCCAGGACACTGTTCATAAATCAGAGATGTAACTCCAAGAGAAGTGGGTTAGTACCCCTGCCTCCAGTTCCAGAGCACTTGCTTTGAGATTTTTCAGGCTATTAGAATGGCCTAATAGCAGCAGTGAAATTCTTCTGAAAGAAAATGACTTTATTTGAAAAGGGATATAGAGAAGTTCAAATCTAAGTGTACATTAAAAATTAGGCAGAATTTGGTAGTAAGCAAGTAAGAGGAGGCTGGTAGCACTATGAAAGCAATGAGCTAAACCAAAGATCAGGTAGTTCACCAGAAAGAAAAAATTAGAAAAAGAGCCAACTAATAAGAGCTCTTGTGGGGCCAGAACAAAACTTAAAGGCTATACTCAATAGCCACCACTGCAATGGGGCCTGAATTAATTTTTGGACATGGGGACAAGCTGTAGTCTACTTTCATTCTTTTGCATGTGGCTTTACAATTTTCCCAGAAAAATTACTGAAGAGGCTTTGTTTTCCCCACTGAATGTATTTGGTTCCTTTGTCAAAAATTATTTGTCCATAAATATGAGGATTTAATTTTGGACTCTGACTTCTGTTCCATTGGTACGTGTGTCTCTTTTTCTGCCAATACCAATGCTGATTTTTTATCTTTATAAATGTCTTCAGCTCACTTTTTAATAATAGGGATATCCATTTCTAAGTCCTTGAATTTTACAGACATATTCAGTATAATATTTTTTATTTTTTAAATTTTGTTAATGTTCAAATACAGTTGTTTCCATAAGCCCTTGAATTTTACAGAAAAAAAATTAAATTAAATTTATTTGGGTGACATTGGTTAATAAAATTATGTAGCCTTTGAGTATACAATTCTATGATACATCGTCTGCATATTGCATTGTGCGCCCACCACCCAAAGTCAAGTCTTCATTGTTAGTATATAGAATGCACAGGATTTTTGTACATTGATTTTGTATTCTGCTACTTTACTGTATTTGTTTATTGTTTCTATGGTTTTTGGTGGAGTCTTTAAGGTTTTCTCTATTTAAAAAATTACGTCACCTGCAAAAAATGGCACTTTTACTTCTTCATTGTAGTTTTTAGATATATACTTAAATATTTGATGTTATTGAAAATGTTAATATTTAAAATTTTTATTTCCAATTGTTCCTTGTCAGTATGTAAAATGGAATAGATTTTTATATGGTGATCTTGTATTATGTAAACTACACTTATTTTTTAATTCTAAAAACTTTATGTGCATTTTTTAGGTGTTTATGTAAGAAATCATAATGTCTACATGTAGAGGCAATATATATATTTTTATTTCCTGGTTTTTTTAATTTAATTTTCTTGTCTTATGGCACTGGATAGGACCTCCTGCATGATGTTGAAAAGGATTGGTAAGATCAGACATCTTTGCTTTGTCCTGATTTGAGGGGAAAAGCATTCCATCTTTCATCATGAAGTATGGTCTTAATTATAGTAATTTTAGATGTTTTCTTATCAGATTATGGAAATTCACTTCTATTCTTACTTTGCTTAAAGTTTTATTACAAATGGATGTAGAATTTGGTCAAATGCTTTTCCTGCATCCTTTTGAAATAATATATTTCAATCAGTTTGTTGATATGGTAGAATACATTGATTTTATAATGAGTTTTGGACTTCTGGGATAAACTCTACTTGGGGGTGATCTATTCTTTTTGCAAATGGCTGTATTAGTTCTTAATATTTTGTTGTTAATTTTTAAATCTATGTTCATGATGTATATTGACTTGTGGTTTTATTTCCTTGTAATGTTTTTGGATGTTTTAAACATTAGAGTAATGCTGATCTCTTTAAGTGAGTTGTGAAATGTTATTTGATTTTCTAGAATACATAGTGTAAGTCAGTATTGTTTTTTCCTTAATTTTTGGTGGAATTCACCATGTAAGCTAACTGGACCTAGAATTTTCTTCCTTGGAAGACTTTACTCCAAATTTACTTTCTTTAATAAATATTGGACTATTGTGGTTACCTAATTATTGTCAAGTGTATTTTGGTAACTTATGTTTTACAATGGATCAGTCCATTCTGTCTAAGGTGTTAATTTAATGGTTATAAAGTTCTTTGTACTATTTCCTTATTAGGGTTTATAGTGATGCCCTTATTTCCATTTATGATATTTGTAATTTATATGTTCTTTCTTTATTTTAAGCTAGAGTTCTATCAATTTTATAGATCTCTGCAAAGACCCAGTTTTTTTCAGTTTTATTGAAATATAACGATAAATAATATTGTGTAAGCTTCAGGTGTACAACATAATGATTTGATATACATATATATTGCTATTTCATTGGTCCTGTTCTCCACACTAATCCCTTAACTATGAGCCTTCTTAATCCCTGGTTCTTTTAGGTACCTCCTTTTCTTTTCTTCTTACTCACAACCATTTGCAACTGCATAATCAGAATGACTTTTTCTGTCAGCATCTCAATCCCTTGAAGCCATATCATTACCTATTATCTAATTCTGCTTTACTCTTTTAACTTAATGAAGAAACACTAACTACTATTAACACCACTAACCTAAGACTATTTATTAAACAAAGAATGTTTTTGATTTATCTCTGTAGTCCTTGTCCCTGACACACTATGTGACACAAAGAAGTCAGGAAACAAAATGAGAAATTAAGGGATGAAATATTTACCGAGTATGAACTAGAGATAACTAATGTTATTCCTAAATTTTACCTTTCATTATATGCCTTAGGGCAGAACTCTTTCTACACAGTCATAATCACATTCAACAGAAAATTTTGCATTCTCCTTTTTTACTTAAATTTATCATAAACATTTTTATATTTGTACATATTTCATACTTATATTTAATGGCTGCATAATATTTAACCAAGTGACTATGGCATAATTTACTTAACTATTCTCCAATCCTGATTATTTAGAATAGAGCCAGATTTTCTCATTTACAATGATTCCATGAAAATTTTATTGTTCATACCTTTTCATTTTCATTTTAGTTATTAATTCATGATGAATTCCTAGGAGTGGAATTTTTGTGTCAAGAAGTTTGAATATTTTTATGAGTTTTGATATATATTTTTGTACCTGTTTGTATATATTTTTGTACCTGTTTGTATTTTCTTTGACCTCAAAAAAGGAATCATTCCTAAAGACTCTAGAAGATCCCCTGGCTGGTGTGATCAGTGGATTGAGTGCCGGCCTGCAAACCAAAGGGTTGCCCGTTCAATTCCCAGTCTAGGGCACATGCCTGGGTAATGGGCCAGGTCCCCAGTAGGGGGTGTGAGAGAGGTAACCACACATTGATGTTTCTCTCCCTCTCTTTCTCGCTCCCTTCTCCTTTCTAAAAAATAAATAAGTAAAATCTTTTTTAAAAACTGTAGAAGATGTCTCATTTTACTTAAAAATCTCATTGAGGCTATAAGCAGTGGTATGATGGTTTATAAACCAGTTCTCTGAAAAAACACTTAAAGCCCTGGTTTATAGTATTTGTCCTTGTTCATGGTGTAAATACTTCCATAAAAATTGAAATAGGCCATTTCAAGTACCAATGTCAAGTTATTGAACACAGTGTCAAAAATCAATGTATACAATTAGCTCTCACAAGTCACCACAAGCCAGCTCCAGTACAGCCATTGGTATAAGGCACCCTAACAGAGTATGGTTCTTTTCCTCTCAACAGAGGTACTTATTGGATACTAGAATGATCTTGAGATGACTGTTCAGGGAGCTCGGTGTCAGCTTTCAGTGACCAATCTTAACAAAAGCATCCCCTGGCACTTCTTAGGTCCCTATACCCAGGGGAAAGTAAGACTTAAAGGGCAGAGACCTTGTCATCAGTTCCAAAACCTCTCTGGCCTCTGAAAGTTAGACTGTCCACTCTGACTTCCTCTTCAAAGCTTAAAGTATTTCTGAGTTTCTCTTTATTTAAATTTTTATTGAATATATTGTGGTTATATTGGTTAATAAAATTATTTTTTATTCAATTATACATTCTATAATATATCATCTGTATATTGTATTTTGTGTTAACCATCCGAAGTCAACTCTCCTTCCATCACTATTTAACCTCCCTCTTGTACCTGTCACTACTCCCTTTCCCTCTGGTCATCACCATATTATTCTCTGTGTCTATGAGTTTCTTTTTGCTTAATCCCTTTAACTTTTTCACCCAGCTCCCCAATCCCCTGTCCCTCTAACAGCTGTCACTCTACTTTCTGTATGTATCAGTCTATTTCTATTTTATTTGTTTCTTTATGTTGTTCATTAGATTCTACCTATAGGTGAAATCATGTGGTATTTGTCTTTCTTTGACTAACTTATTTCACTTAGCACAATAATCTCCAAGTCCATCCAAGCTGTCAGAAAAGGCAAGATTTCCTTCTTTTTTAAGGCCAAGTTATATCCCATTATATCCCATTATGTGTAACAGAACTTTTGTATCTACTCATCTACTGATGGACACATGGGATGCTTCCAAGAACACAGGGGATGCATATATTCTTTTGAATCAGTGTCTTTAATTTCTTTGGATATATTCACAGAAGTAAAATTGTTGATCCAAAAGGCAGTTCCATCTTTAATTTTTTGAGGAAATTCCATACTGTTTTCCACAGTGGCTGCACCAATCTGCATTCCCACCAACTGTGCACAAGTGTTCCCTTTTCTCCACATCCTCAGCAACATATTTTTGATTTTTTGACAGCTGTGAAGTGATATCTCACTGTGGTTTCAATTTGCATTTCTCTGATGATTAGTGACATTGAGCATTTTTCTTTTTTTATTGTATTTTTCCATTACCATTTATCCCCTTTATGTCCCCTCTCCCTGCAATCACCACACTGTTGTCCATGTCCATTAGTCCTTTTACCTTTTCTTCTATCCTTCTACTCTGTAACCCCCACCTAGAGCTGTTAGTCTGCCCTCTTCTATCTATGAGTCTGTCTCTATTTTGCTAATTAGCACAGTTTGTTCATTAGATTCCACATATGAATGGAATCATATTGTCCTTGTCTTTGTCTGACTGGCTTATTTCACTTAGCATAATGTTCTCTAGGTCCATCCATGCTGTCAGAAAGGGTAAAATTTTCTTTTATTTTTTAAATATATTTATTGATTATGCTATTACAGTTGTCCCATTCCCCCCCCCACTCCACTCCATCCTGCCCATCCCCTCCCTCCCGCATTCCCCCCCTATAGTACATGTCCATGGGTCATACTTATAAGTTCTTTGGCTTCTACAGTTCCTACACTATTCTTACCCTCCCCCTGTCTATTTTCCACCTATCATCTATGCTACTTATTCTCTGTACCTGTCCTCCCCTCTCCCCCTCCCAATCCCCTATTGACAACCCTCCATGTGATCTCCATCTCTATGGTTCTGTTCCTGTTCTAGTTGTTTGCCTAGTTTGCTCTTGTTTTTGTTTTAGTTGTGGTCGTTAATAACTGTGAGTTTGCCGTCATTTTTACTGTTCCTATTTTTGATCTTCTTTTTCTTAGGTAACTCCCTTTAACATTTCATATAATAAGGGCTTGGTGATGATGAACTTCTTTAACTTCACCTTATCTGAAAAGCACTTTATCTTCCCTTCCATTCTAAGTGATAGCTTTGCTGGATACCATAATCTTGGATGTAGGTCCTTGCGTTTAATCTTGGCTAATGTAATTATGATGTGCCTTGCTGTGTTCCTCCTTGGGTCCAACTTCTTTGGGACTCTCTGAGCTTCCTGGACTTCCCAGAAGTCTATTTCCTTTGCCAGATTAGGGAAGTTCTCCTTCATTACCTGTTCAAATAAGTTTTCAATTTTTTGTTCTTCCTCTTCTCCTTCTGGCACCCCTATAATTCGGATGTTGGAACGTTTCAAGATGTCCTGGAGGTTCCTAAGCCTCTCCTCATTTTTCCGAATTCTTGTTTCTTCATTCTTTTCTGGTTGGATGTTCCTTTCTTCCTTCTGGTCCACACCATTGGTTTGAGTCCCAGTTTCCTTCGCATCACTATTGGTTCCCTGTACATTTTCCTTTGTTTCTCTTAGCATAGGCTTCATTTTTTCATCTGGTTTTCAAACAGATTCAATCAATTCTGTGAGCATCTTGATAACCAGTGTTTTGAACTGTGCATCCAATAGGTTGGCTATCTCTTCCTCGCTTACTTGTATTTTTTCTGGAGCTTTGAAGTGTTCTGTCATTTGGGCCATTTTTTTTTTTTTTTGTCTTGGAGCATCTGTTACTTAAAGGGGAGGAGCCTTAGGTGTTCCCGGGGCAGGGCGGGGTAACGCTGGTCACTGTGCTGTGATGCTGTACGTGGGGGAGGGGCGCAGAGGGAGCAATGGCACTCACTCCACTCTCCACCGGATTTCAATCTTTCACTCTGCTACCCACAATCAAACTGGGCCCCTCTGGTGCTGGTTCCCGAGTGGGTGGGCTTGTGCACACTCTAGGCCCCTGTGGGTCTCTCCAACAACCTCTCCTGTGAGTCTGGGAGTCTCTCCTTCTGCTGCCCCAACCCCCACGGGCGTTTTCAATCAGAGGTCTGAGGCTTTATTTCCCCGAGCTGGAGCCCTGGGTTGCGCAGTCTGCTTCGCTCCCCACAGTTTGTCCCATTTATCTGTGTGCGAATGTGGGGCCGCAGGGTGCTACCCACCGCTCTGCCTGCCCTGTTCTCCACCACTCTGAGTCCGGCCCTCTCGGTTTATCTGTGCGTGAATGTGGGGCCACAGGGTCTGCTAGTGGTCGGACTGCCTGCCCCATTTGTCCCACACTCCACCAGTCTCGGTCCCGCCACAGCCACTCAAGTCCTCTCCGCCCCGGTGCCCGTCTCTGCCCCTCCTACCGGTCTGGATGAATGTTTATTTTTTATTTCCTTGGTGTCGGACTTCCTTGCTGTTCAATTTTCTGTCAGTTCTGGTTGTGTGAGGAGGCGCGGTGTGTCTACCTATGCCGCCATCTTGGTTCTCCAAATTTTCTTTTTTTTTTTTTTTAAGACCATGTAGTATTCTATTGTGTGTATGTGCCATGGTTGTTTCATCCACTCATCTACTGATGGACACTTGGGCTGCTTCCATATCTTGGTGATTGTAAATAAAGCTGCAAAGAACAAAGGGATGCATATATTCTTTCGAATTAGTGTTTTGGATTTCTTCAGCTACATTCCCAGAAATGGGATTGCTGGGTCATAGGGCAGTTCCATTTTTAATTTTTTGAGGTGTCTCCATACTGCTTTTTAAGTCCCTATTTTCTATCCATTTTCATTCTCTTGACACACCCTATTTCAGCCTTCCTCTTTTCAGACAGATGAGAATTCATCTCTCATGTTAAAGCAGAGATAAACTCCAGCATCATCTAAGATCCTTTGTACCATTCTGCCTCAGCCCTACCAGGCTGCTTTGCTTACATGGCAAGCAATTGGGATCTGGATTGGAAAAATGGAGCAGTTTTCTAAAATTAATGTAAGATTGGTTAATAATATTATATAAGTTTCAGGTTTACAATATTGTAATTCAATATGTGTATAACACAATAGTGTGCTTGCCACCAAAAGTTTAGTTTTCATCCATCACCATACATTTGACCCTTTTCACCCATTTCTCCCTCCCTTTACCCCTTTTCCCCTCAGGTAAATACTCATCTGACACCCGTATCTATGAGTTTGTTTCTGTTTTTTGTTTGATTGTTTCTTTTTTGTTTCTATTACAAATGAGCAAAATCCTTTGTTTTTTCTTTTCCATTTGACTTATTTTACTTAGCATAATACTCTCAAGGTCCATGCATGTTGTTGCAAATGGCAATATTTGAACTTTTTAAGGCTGAGTAGTATTCTGTTCTGTGTGTGTCTGTATATTCACATATTCTTTATCTAGTCATCTGTTGGAAACAGTCATATACTGTTCATAGGATTGTAAATTGGTGCAACCACTATGTAAAACAGTATGGAAATTCCTCAAAAAATTAAAAATAGAACTACTACATGATCCAGCAGTTCCTCTTCCGTGTATTTATCCAAAGAGTATGAAAACACAAATTCTAAAAGATGTATGTACCTCTGCTTATTGCAGTATTATTTATAATAATGAACACATGAAAACAACTTAGGTGTTTATTGAAATGGAACAGTTTTTAATGAGAGAATAAAACCCTTCCTTTGGTTTGCCTCTCCTTCTTAAGAAGGCCTAGATTCATATTTGCCTTTATGAATTTAGCAGCATATTAGTCTAGGGATCCATTTTTCATTTGTTTATTTATTCATTAATTTATTTATTCAGTAGTCATTTTTTGAGCACCTATGCTCTTAGTTTACCTCTTCCAAGCATTCTCAGTCTAGTCAATAAGCCAAGCAAGTATGTGAACAGCCAAATTATAATGCTTCCAGATAATTGGTACAATCAATACATAAACAGAGCATGGAGGCAAACCATTTCAGTCTGGGAAATTTTGGAAGTTTTCATACAGAGGAAATAATGGAGTTGAGTCTTTGGAATTTTCCATTATTTCATGGAATACAAGCACATTTCTGGTAGAGAAAAAGAGCATGTACAGAGATAAAAAAGGGAGGGAGCTGGTGTGAGAAATCATTAAATGATGTTAAGAATGGGCTCTGGAATCAGACAAACCTAAATCTGGTTTATATATTCACTCTGTTCCCTCATTTATAAAATAAAAGTAATAAATAGCACCTTCTTCATAAGTTGTTGTGAAATTAAATAAAATAATGCAGGGCAAGTGCTTAGTGCAATATTGAGTGTGTAAGGAACATTCAGAATGTTAGCTTTTATTATAATAGTGCATCCATGGAACACCAAGAAGTTTATGAGGTACAGTGGCCGAGTCTCTGTGGGGAGAGGAGTAGCAGATGTAGATATAGAAGCAAGTTGGGACCTTCCCCCCAAGAGCATTCAAAAACCTAGAACTCAGCATTCCCTTTTGGTGTTGAAGGGATTTTTATATAGCGCACTGCCTGATGTGTTTAAACCTCTAGCTCAATGAAAATATCTGGCAAATAAAGCTACACGCTCCAGTTTGCTTTCAGAACAGCTGAATGAATTATGCAGATGCTGTTTTGCTTTTAAATAAAAGAAAAGTAATTTATCCCATGGAGATTATTTTGTTTTTCCTTTCTAATAGGGCCTCCATCTGTGCCTTTACACAACATCACTAAGGAAAGCAGGGATGGAAATCACTTCTCAAGCTACAGAGTCACTCATTATTGATGTTTCCTGAATTTTAAAAAATGTAAGATTTGCCTCCAAGGCATTTGGACATTTTCTAGGTAGCCTTCCGTCTTCTAGTTGTGGAGGTAAGGAAGGGATAAGATGGTCGTGGTATCACAACTCCAAGTTTGAGTTTGTACTCACTGCTTACTGCACAATACTGAGAACCTGGAAAGAGATGCCACTGCCTATGACTCTTAGACGCCACTGCCAAAGAGTCGCCACTGCCAAAGAGTCGCCACTACTCTAGTTGCACAGGGATCATTGAATGAATAAATGTCACTCTCTTGCTCAGAACCTGCCAGTGGTTCTTAATCTCAATCCCAGTTAAATCCAAAACTCTTGCCATGACATACAATGACTCCTGATCTTTCTTTCATATCGTCTTCCACCAATAATCTTCCTCACTCACTTAATTTTAGCCACAATGGGTTCTTTTCTATTCTCCAGACAGCAATAATGCTCCCAATTATTACCCCAGATAGCTGCATGGTTTTCTCTTCATCGATTCAAGCCTCTACACAAATATAACCTAATGAGAGGAATTCCCTTATTAGTGCATGCCACCAATTTCATTCCATTCCCATTTATTCTCTTTTATTTTTTAAATCATATCTTTAAAGAGAACACAGAAATTGATTTACTGGTTCATAGTTTGACTCTCCTCACCACATTAAATTGGGAGTTTTTTGATGGCAGAAACTAAGCTTGATTCTGGATTACTTTCAAGCATAGAGTGGGTGATCAGTTGACTTTATGTCCTTTTTCTTCTCTTGACATTTTCTACAGTAAAGTGACTGGGGGCTTGGATGTTGCCTGATGTCAATTTAGGCAATTCTATTCTCAGCATCTCCTGATCAGTTTTATTCCCTTCATTACCTAAAAAGTTTCTTCCCTTCTACTATTTTATGTCCTAAACCCAACTATTTTATTAACCAGAGTAACAGTTCTCTTTCTAGCTGTCCCTAGACAACCTCTAAACCCAATTCCAGGTCTGACTTTGTTTTTTCAACACAAAATGAGCCATCAGCATCAAGGCCTCTGGCAAAGAAGGCAAAAGAGACAGATTGTGTTTTCCAAGTCACAGTACCTGATCAACATATGGCACCAAAACCCATTCCCAAGTTCAATCATAACTGGAGTCCCAGGATAATTACATGGGTAAATGAATGTAAAATTACTCCAGAAACGGTGAATTATTATTCATAGGGAAGGAATTTGGGATATTAAAAAAGCCAAACTTCACTTACTTCCATGATTGGCATTAATCCTCTCTGTATGCTGTTTTTCTAGCTCCCTCCTCTGGGGCACTAATTGTGGCCTTGGTTAGCGTTCATACTGACCAATAATTAACCCAGGAATTACCTATCAAGGTAGTTGGCTCAGTAAAAAAAAAGTCAGAAAGATTTTAATGGTATGCTACAACCTGCCCAAAATGTTTCTGGTCATAACCTAGGGAACTTTGTAATCTTGTTGTATATATCTACCATACACCTGGGGAGGCTCACCAACATGAATCCAGGTTCTGAGGCAAAAACTTCTGAAACTGAAACCAGATCCTTCCTACTCAGCTAATAAAAGGCTTAAATTTGGAAAACATTTTATGGTCTCTTAGGCACACTTGTTACTGCCCTTGAAACAAGTCCAGCAAACCTTGGAATGTCATACAATAAACCAGAACCTTTCCCACTATTAAATATGGGTGAATGTCATTGATATAAAAACGGAATTTAGGAAGAGTGAGGTAACTTTCTTACTTGTCTTTGTCCTGTTCAGGCCCTATCTTTGCTACATATCCAGTTCTGCACCTTAGATGTTAAGGCAACAAGTACCCTGGGGAATGTTCAGAAGTGAATGAAAAGGTCGGGAAGCGGGCGATAAATTATATAAGAAATTATGTTAAGGGACGTGGGGTTGTTCTTCTTGGAGAAAAAAGAAACTGACAATTTTTTAAATTATTGTTCAAGTACAGATGTCTCCATTTCCCTCTCACCACTCCCTCCACTCTACTGATCCCCACCTCCCGCCTGGATCCTACCCCCCTTTGGCTTTGTCCATGTGTCCTTTATATATGTTCCTTGATGACCCTTTCCCTTTTTTCCTTTGTTATCTGCCCCCTTGCCCCTCTGGTTACTGTAAGTTTTTATTTCAATGACTCTGGTTATATTTTGCTTGCTTGTTTGTGTTGCTGGTTACGTTCCCCTTAAAGGTGAGATCACATGGTATTTGATTCATATATTTTGTTCAATTTTTCCTGAGGTGTTTTCCTTTTATTATTTGTTATTTATTTATTATTATTTATTATTTTCTTTTTATTAGTTTTATTATTTTCCCATACTGTTGGTTCTCTTTTCATTTTGCTGATGTTTTCTTTAGCCATGCAAAAGTTTTTTTATTTTGGTGAATTCCAATTTGTTTATTCTTTCCTTTATGTCCCTTGCTCTAGGGGACATATTAATGAAAATAGTGCTGCGTGGAATATCTGAGATTGTCCTGTCTATGTTCTCCTCTAGGACTTTTATGGTGTCATGACTTATATTTAAGTATTTTATCCATCTTGAGTTCATTTTTGTGTGTGGTGTAAGTTGGTGGTCGAGTTTCATTTTTTGGCATGTAGCTGTTCAGATCTCCCAACACCATTTGTTGAAGAGGCTGTTTTTACTGCTCGCTTTGTCAAATATTAGTTGACCATAGAGACATGGGTTTATTTCTGGGCTCTCTATTCTATTCCATTGACCTATGTGTCTGGTCTTATGCCAGTACCAGACTGTTTGGATTACCATGGACTTGTAATATTGTTTGATGTCAAGTATTGCGTTCCCTCCTACTTTGTTCTCAAAATTTCTGTGGCTATTCAGGGTTGTTTATGGTTCCATATAAATTTTTGAAATGTTTGTTCTATATCTGTGAAATATATCATTGGTATTTTAATAGAGATTGCATTGAATCTACAAATTGCTTTGGGTAGGATGGACATTTTGATGATGTTAATTCTTCCAGTCCTTGAACACAGTGTATGCCTCCATTTATTTTTTGTCTTCCTTAATTTCTTTCTTCAGTTGTGTAGTTTTCTGAGTACATATCTATTACCACCTTGGTTAGGATTATTCCTAGGTACTTTATTTTTCTTGTTGCTATATCAAATGGGATTTTTTTTCTGATTTCTGTTTCTGATATTACATTGTTGGTGTACAAAAATGCCTTCAAATTTTGACTATTGACTTTGTATCCTGCTGCTTTGCCAAATTCATTTATTAGGTTGAGTAGTTTTTTGGTGGTCTATAGGGTTTTCTATGTACACTATCCTGTCATCTGCAAACAATAACAGTTTTCCTTTTTTCCTTCCTCTTTTCCAATTTGGATGCTTTTTTATCTATTTTTCTTGTCTAATCACTGTGGCTAGGACTTTCAATACTATGTTGAATAGAAGTGGTAAAAATGTACACCTTTGTCTCGTTCCTGATCTTAGTGGGAAATGTTTTAGTTTTTGCCCATTGAGTATGGCATTGCTGTAGGTTTCTCATACATGACCTTTATTAGGTTGAGGAATGCTCCCTCTACTGTCACTTTGCTGAGTGTCTTTATCATAAATGGGTGCGTACCTTATCAAATGCTTTTTCTGCATCTATTGATATGATCATGTGATTTTTGTCTTTCTTTTTGTTTATGTGATGTATTATGTTTATTGATTTGCAAATATTGTATCATTCTTGCATCCCTGGGATGAATCCCACTCGATCATGGTGTATGATCTTTTTAATGTATTGCTGTACGCAGTTTATCAATATTTTTAAAGGATTTTAGCATCTATGTTCATCAGCCATATTAGTCAGTAATTTTCTTTGTTGTGTCTTTATCTAGTTTTGGGAGTAGGATGATACTGGCTTCATAAAGAGTTTGGAAGTCTTCCCTCCTCTTAGATTTTTTGGAATGGTCTGAGTAGGATAGGGGTAATGAAAAACAAAAGCCTGTAACCAAGACTACTCTACCCAGCAAGGCTCTCAACAATGTTTGTCTTTAGACTACTAAGGGACTTATAACAAGACAAAGGGAACTGACATGTTTTGGGGAGTAGAGGTAGAGCCTCTGAGTGGTAAAAGCTATAGAGATACAGATTTCACTTCAATTAAATTAAGAATTATCAAAAACTCAAAGCTGTCAGTGTATGGAACAAGCTGCTTTGGGAGGAAGCATGTTCTCTGACTCTGGAAATATGCAAGAAGAAGCTACCAGCCAGAGATAGTAGAGAAAGGAATGACAGATTAGCTCTAAGGTTATGCTATGACCTTCTAGGCTCTTTCTAAATATTAGGATTCTGCCACGATGTACTCACTCCATCTTTTTAAAATTGATGTGAAATTTACATAACATTATATTAGTTTCAGGTATACAACATAATGATTCAATATTTGTATATATTATGAAATGATCACCACAATAAGTCTAGTTAATATCTGTCACTAGCCTCTTCATGTTTGACATTTCTTCTGGCCTATGGAGAAAGGCCTTAAATATGAGCAGGACTGCACAGATTAGAGAGGGGAGAGAGAGGAATTGTCAATACATGGCATATGAATGGAGAATAACTTAATATTTCCAAAGCTTCCCCATGGCCAGAGAAATGCTCAGGTCTTTGACATGTATCTATGATGCAATTAATACTATCATGCTAAAAAAAGCTTTCTGAAGCTTTGAAATGTAGCCCATGATAGGGATGATTCACACACTTCGGACTTAAACCAAGTATTTCTTATATGCCCCGAGGCATTCTTTCTAGAGGTTTAGAGCCAGAAGAAAACATCTTGCCCATTTCTTGGAGTAATCAGCCACCAGATGCCATGGGGATCACTGTCTGCTTCTGAACTATGTGTTGTTAAAGAAGATACAAGTCAAAAGGTGGCTCAGAGATTGTGTAGTCCAGTCCCTTTCACCACATGACATATTTGAGAAGGTTAGAGTGCACAGGGGTATATGTTGTCATCCTAATGCCACACAGAAAGTTTGAAACAAGTCCATATCTAGAATCCAGGACTCCTGATTCCATAATTACTTAACCACATAGCTTTTCCTCAGGTTTTTGAGGGATCAATAAATTATCCCATTCCTAAATCTCCAGCTAACTTTTTCTGATACCTTCCCTCTCATCTGAGCTCATTCAGGTGGAAAGCAGTACAGCTTAAAAATTAAAAGCATGGGCTCCAAAATTTGCTTGTGTTCAAAGTCTGAATTTGTCATTTATTTATAACCCTGGGTAAGGTACCTAACTTCTCTGAACCTCAATTTCCTCATTTCTAAAGTAGGAATAATAATAGCTCACCAGCCTTATGTCCTAGGATACTTGTGGATTTTAAGTTTGTTAATTTATGTCAAGAGCTTAGTAAAAAGCCTAATAGTATGTACTCAATAAACGGTGGATATTATTGTTTATGCAACTGCTATCCACTCTATGCCTTTTATACCAAGGACTGGGAAACTGATGAATAATTAGAAAATTATACTACAGTGTGGTAGTAACTGCTACCATAAACTATGTCAGAGGCTATGAGGACATAAAGAAGTGGAAGAAAGTAGTATAGGGCTTGTGTGGAGGTGATTCATCAGAATAGCTTGAAGTGAGGAGGAATGTTCTTTCAAGTAGAGCAACCACCAATTCAGAGCCTAAGGGTTAAAGAGTACCACCTTGTTTCCCTTTAACTATAGCCATGTGGTCCTCACCTCTAATCTAGTTCTGAGCTATGTCTACCTCAGGTTTGCTCAAAGGTTGATCTCAATATTTGCAGATGAGTGTTGAAGAGCTGTAGTTCTTCACATATTCTGAGCTTGGGACAAAATAGCGACAGGATAGTCTAGATATAAGAGCCATGTGGTCAAAGTCATGTGAGGGCTGAAACGTTTCTCTCCCTAGTACACATCAACACAATTGCAGTAAACTATAAATCAACACAAAATCTAGAAATTTTACCTTAGTCAAGTGCATAGGGCTAGTTTGCAGATAGACTTTGTATTTATAAATGGACAGAGCAGCCATAATTAAAATGCAAAAAAAATATCTTAAGACATCTTAAAAGTGTCAAACACGTGCCAAACATTTACTTTATGGTGGACATTGTTCTAAGTACTTTATACATATTAACATTTAATCTTCACAAAAAATCCTATGAAGTTGTAACTAATATTTTCATTTTACAGATAGGAAAACTAAGGCATAAAGTGGTTAGGCAATTCTCCCAAGATCTCACAACTAGGAAGTTCCTCAGATGAGATCTGAACCTGGCCATTTGGAAACTCTCTAGTTTCCAAATAGAGTCCAAGCTTCTAACCAGGGCACTATTTTATTTTTATTTATTTTTAAAAATATTGTATTTATTTATTTTTAGAGAGGGGAAGGGATGGAGAAAGAGAAGGAGAGAGAAACATCAATCTGAGTTGCCTCTCACACGCCCCCCTACTAGGGACCTGGCCCACAACCCAGCCATGTGCCCTGACTGGGAATCAAACCGGCGACCCTTTGGTTCACATTCTGGGGCTCAATCTATTGAGCTACAATAGCCAGGGCTATTTATTGTATTTTCAAATAAAGTTAATAACTCATGAGAATAACAACTAATGATTTATATTATGACACACCACTTCAAATTTGTTATTTAATTGAATTCTCACTGCCATTTGTAAGAGTGACTTTAATATTTCTTTGTATATGCAAGAGGGACCCAGGAAGGACTGAGGAGATAATTTTCCACAGGTAATACACCTAGAAAGTAGCAAATTGTAGACCCAAACCAGGTCTTTCAATGTTGCTTGTAGATCATTGATGAATTTGAGAAAAACATAGCAAAACACTTGAAATGTGTGTCAATCATGGCTCTTAGTTACAAACAGGAGAAGAAACATATTAAAAAATATTAGGCAGCTCGCAGGATCTCTTGGAGTATGTGTGGGTAGGGAGAGTATGGAGAGCCAGGTTGGGAGGCGACCCTGCCATAAATAAGGCTGAGGCCAAACCACAAGACTACTGAGAAAAAATACACTGGGAACAGAAACTGCAAGTCACAACATTGATGTCAGGTTTTCCCCAACCACATGCTACTATTGCTACCTCCCAAGAAGGAGGTTCTTGCTCAGCACCTGTGTTCTCACAATGACCTTTTCCAAATCACATTTTCAACTGTATACAGCTGATTAATGAATTTTAAATTTTATGTTTCTCCCCTAACTAAAACAGAGGATAGGAAAGCAAGTTTCTGGCATATAGATTGGAGAGTTAAGACTTATTGTGTAAAATTCTCCACATACATAGGAAGATCTTGAATGTGTTGGAAAACCACAAAGCATGACAAATATTTGTCCCAGGAAAAACATGGAATAGGACATGTGAGTATCAGATATATGGCTGAGGACAGAAGTAAGCAGTAGATGAATTGTTCAAACCAAAGACTGTGTGTGTGTGTGTGTGTGTGTGTGTGTGTGTGGTTTCTGCAGCTTCTCTCTGGCCCCTATGAATTCAAATCTACAAACCCCTTAACTCTGAGAGCAAGTGCCTTATCCAGCACCTCCTGTATCCAGGAAACCAACATTACAGAAAAAAGCTACAGTTAAGTAAAGAAATAAAGTGTCTGTGAGAATCTTCTTTCTTGTCTCCAGGCAACGAATCTCTAACTTGCTCAGAAGGGTTGAATAAACATGTGTTCATGGAAAGACATGGAAGTACAATATTAACTGTCTTTAGGATGCAAATAAGGTATCACTCAATCCTCAAAAGACAGTTCTCCATATTATCTAGCTTGTACCTCTCATACAAAAATTAAACCTCATCCATTTCTATATTGTCTAAGAAAAGAAATGATAGCCAATGCTATCCATTCTTCTTCATACAATAACTCACTGTGAAAAACTCACAGATGACCATGAAGTTACTGAAGCTTATTACTTTCCTCATCTAAATGAGCGAGTTCTTATTCTATTGAAATAGTAAAGTGCAAGCCTGAAGATTTAGGAAGGAAATTTATTGCAGTATTATTTATATAAGGAACAAGGTGAAAATAACCTAAATGCCCCCAAATTGGGGAAATCTTGAATAAAGCATGAAAGACTACTAGGATGTGGCAAAGAAATAGAAATTTAAGTTAGGATGGTAAGTCCTAACTTACCTCAGTGATAAGATAGTATTTGAGTGAAAATTTGAAGGAGGCAAGAAAGTGCACTATGCAACTAGCCTGAAAAGAGCATTCTGCATAAAAGGAATAGCAAATTCAAAACAAGAACAGCAAGTTCAATCCTTGGGAAAGAAGGCGCCTGGAATCTTAAAGGAACTGCATGGAAGCCAGGGTGGCTAGAGCAGAATTATTAAAGAGGTGAGTAACAGATGGTGTCAGAAAGGTAATGATACACTGAAGGAAACCAAAAACAAAAGGAAAAGACAACCTGCTGCATGGGAGAAGATAATCAGCCAGTGATACATTTGATAAGGGGTTAACATCAAAAGTATTTAAGGAACTCATATAACTTAACACCAAAAAACCTAACAATCCAATTTTAAGATGTTCATGTTACAGAATAGACCTGCAGGGCGGGGGGCAGTGGACTATATGCTATTACCAAAAGGATCCCCCCTTTCTCTCTCGGGGTCTCCCCCCACACCTACTAGGTTCGCCTTGCCCGCCGCCACAGGAAAGATGTCTCTCAATGCCAGATACTGGTGAAAAGAAAAGGAATTAGTTATTTAAAAGTTATACAGATTTAGAGTAATGACTTAATGTCTTCATTAAAATACTAAAGTCCTTTAGAATACCCACAGACGCACACAGTCCTTCCTTCTCCCTCTGCCCAGTCTGGGGTACCATATCTCAGGAAAGAAGTAGAAGTCTGTGATTCAGGCTCCCGGCACCATCAGCTATGTCACCGCCATGGGTTCCCCACTCTGCCAAAGCCGTGTGGTCCTCTCTCTCTTCTCCGCCAAAACCACATGATCCTCTCTCAGGTATGGCTGCCGGGCCTGGGTTTAAATCCCTGTGCCAGTCTTCCTCTGCAGCCCCATTTCCAACTCCTCCTACAATCAGTTACACCTGCCAGCATTCCCATATTCTTCCAGCTTTACTGGGCTGCCATAGTAAGTCTGGGCAGGTGTGGCCCCATGGCATGGAGCCAATCATCTCCAAGCTCTCATGCAGGTGCTGTAACCAGGGGGAGTTGCTTCCCAGTTACATCTTGGGTGGAAGTCACTCCCTTCTCCCTGGCTCAAAGCAGGGCCACAGCTACTTAACATATCTATGAAACCAGTTAAAGGTTATAGATATGTTAAATGACCATGCCAGAGGTTAGCTGCACAGCTGTTACTGTACAAAATAGCTCTGAATGGCCCTGCTCCATGTGTCCCTTCCCCCAGCTCAGGCTTGTAGGGGTGAGGGCATCCTATATATATTTTTCTAATATTTCCTGGACACCTTGAGTTCTGGACCCCATTACAAATTCCTATTTGGGGCCCTCCACTTGGCTGTACCCTGTTACATTCAAAGGACCTGAATAGACATTTATCCAAAGAGGACATATAGATGGTCAATAGACATACAAAAAAATGCTCAATGTCACTAATCATCAGAGAAGTGCCAATTAAAACCACAATAAGATATCACCTCGCACCTGTCAGAATGGCTACCTTCAATAAATCAACAAAGTGCTAGAGAGGTTGTGGAGAAAAGGGAACCCAAGTACACTGTTGGTTGGAACGCAGACTGGTGCAGCCACTGTGAAAAACAGTATGGAGATACTTCAAAAAATTAAAAATAAAACTATCATATGACCCAGCAATTCTACATATGGATATTTATTAAAAGATCTCAAAATAGTAATATGAAAATATATATGCCCTGGCTAGTGTGGCTCAGTGGACTGAGTGCCAGCCTGAGAACCAAAGGGTCACCAGTTCAATTCCTCATCAGGGCACATACTTGGGTTGCAGGCCAGGTCTCCAGTAGGGGGCACGGGAGAGGCAACCACACATTGATGTTTCTTTCCTTCCCTTTCTCCCTCTCTTCCCCTCTGTCTAAAAATAAACAAAATCTTTTTAAAAAAAGAAAAAGTATATGCATCTCTGATCTGTTATGGTACCCATTTTATAGCCATACCCACCTCCCTCCCACAAAACTCACTCCCCCTGCTCTGCCCCATCCTAACCATAGACAATCAACAATCTATTCTTCATTTCTATAATTCCCTGGAGGTTTTTCCAAGTAGTTTCATGAATTCCTTTTGTACTGCTGAATCCAATAACCATGGTAGGGATGTACCAGTTTAATTAACCATTCACACATAAAAAGGTATCTGAATTATTTTCACTTTTGGGCTACAACAAAACCATTATGAACATTTCTGTGTAGGTTTTTGTGTGAACATATTCTCATTTATTTGGAATTAATACCCAAGAATGTAAATAAATTTTATAGTACTTGCATGCTCCGTTTCTTAAGAAATTGCCAAACTGTTCTCCAGAGTGATTGTACAATTTACATTCTCACCAGTAATGTATGAAGATCCAGAGAAATCTGTGTCCTCAGCAGCATTTGGTGTTTTCACTATTTTGTAAAAGATTTTATTTATTTATTTTTTAACAGAGGGGAAGGGAGAGAAACTCCCCTTTTATTTAGCTCTTGCACACCCCCAACTGGGGACCCCTGGCCCGCAATCCAGGCATGTGCCCTGCCTAGGAATCGAACCAGTGACCTTTCTGTTCACAGGCCAGCACTTAATCTACTGAGCCACACCAGCCAAGGCTGTTTTCACTATTTTTTACTTTAGCCATTCTGATACTCGTATAGTTGTATAACATTATAATTTTAATTTTAATTTTAATTTCCAGATGCTGCTGATGTTGAACATCTGTTTATATACTTATTTCTGATTTGTATATCTTGTTCAGAAAATGTCTGCTTATGTCTTTTGCTCATTTTCTAATTAGATTTTTAATTTTCTATTTGTTGTTTATTGTTTCCTTTTCTTTTATAAACTGAGGTAAAATTAACCATATTAAAGTGAGCAGTTCAGTGATACTAAGTTTTTTCTTTAGAATACTTTTTAAAATATCTATTAGTTTTTAGAGAGAGGGGAAAGGAAGGAGAAAGAGGGAGAAAAACATCAATGTGTGCTTGCCTCTTGCACGCCCCCTACTGGGGGCCTGACTTGGCTCAAAACCCAGGCATGTGCCTTAACTGGGAATCGAACTGGTGACCCTTTGGTTCACAGGCTGGTGCTCAATCCAGTGAGCCACACCAATCAGGGCTCTTTAGAACATTTTAATGTTTATTGAAAAGTAGGAGCATAGTGTATGGCAACCTAAACATTCTTAACAGTCTTTAAAGTAACCAAATTATTCAGTCAGGGTTTTTTTTTTAATTGTTCAAGTATAGCTGTCTCCATTTTCTCCGTACCACTCCCCACACCCCACCTAACCCCACCTCCCACGATATTAAGTTTTTATTGAATTAATTTTATTGAATTTATTAGATGATGTTAGTTAATAAAATTATATAGATTTCAGGTGTACAATTCTATAATACATCATCTGTATATTGTTTTGTGTATTTACCACCCAAAGTCAAGTCTCCTTTGGCCACCATTTATCCCCCACCCTTTACCTTATTCTATCTCTCCCCAGTCCCCTTTCCCTCTGGTAATCAAGATACAGTTCTCTGGGTCTAAGAGTTTCTTTCCTTAATCCCTTCACCTTTTTCACCCAGCCATTCAAACCCCTTTCTTCCATACTGTTTTCCACAGTGGCCTCACCAGTCTGCATTCCCACCAACAGTGCACTAGGGTTCCCTTTGAAGTTAAGAACAATCTAACAATGGTCAGGGGGGAGTGGGGAGGGGACAGTGAGGAGAGGGGATTACAGGAACTACTATAAAGGACACATGGACAAAATCAAGGAGGAGGGTGGAGGTGGGGGAGGGAGGGGCGTTCAGTTGGGGTGGGGTGGTGGTATGGGAAGAAAAGGCACACAACTGTAATTGAATAACAATAAAAAAATAAAATTAAAAAAAATTTTAAAAAAGCAACAAGGGAGGGAGATGGGTTTGGCTGAGGTGGGGGGGGAGTTTTGGTGGGTAAATACAGACAACTGTAATTGAACAATAAAATAATTTTAAAACAATTTAAAAAACCCCTTTCTTCTAATAGCTGTCACTATATTTTCTGTACCTGTAAGTCTGTTTCTATTTTGTTTATTTTGTTTATTAGATTCCATAAATAAGTGAAATGGTATTTGTCTTTCTCTGACAGGCTTATTATTTTTTTGAGATTTTATTTATTTTTAGAGAGAGAGAGAAAGAGACGCAGAGAAACATTGATGTGTGAGAGAAACATGGATCAGTTGCCTCTTGCACATGTCCCAAACAGGGAATAGATCCGCAACTCAGGCATGTGCCCTGACCAGGAATCAAACCAGCAACCTTTTCCTTTGTGGGATGATGCTCAGCCAACTGAGCCACTCCTGTCAGGGCTCTGATCAGCTTATTTTACTAAGCATAATACTCTCCAGGTCTATCCATGCTGTCACAAAAGGTAAGTTTTCCTTCTTTTATATGGCCAAGTAGTATTCCATTGTGTAAATGTACCACAGCTTTTTTATCCACTCATGTACAGATGGGTACTAGGGCTGTTTTAAATCTTAACTATTGTAAATAATGCTGCAATTAATATAGGAGTACATGTATTCTTTCAAATTAGAGTTTCTGGTTTCTTTGGATAAATTCTTGTTTTTCTATTTCAAGCTATATCTATGTACTCAATATAAATATTCAGTCAACTAAAAAGAGCCAAATTATTTTCTCCCAGTCTTTTTAACAATTCATTTCAACATAATACACTGAATAGTTCAAACTACTGATTTATTTATTAAGATGACTGAAAATTCCACATCAATGCCTACCAAGTAAATATTTTTTGTTTATACAGCATAATATAGTATTGCTTCCAACAGTGCCTTAGGAAAAGATAACACATTTTCAAATGGAAAGTTTTATTATGTTGATTGACAGATAAGGAAAAAGGAGCAAGATATCATTTGATTTCTGTATCATATGTATTGAGTTATCTTAAATTGGTGTAAGTCACTTCATTAACATAAAATTGAAACAATTTCCACCATATATATTATATTAATTTAATATTCTTATATATAATAATATATATTTAAAGGACCACACAAATTGATGGTTAAAAGAGTATATCTTATTTTCATCCTCAATATAGTCAGCTCAGTTAAACATGCTCACTGTCCTATTGAAAGTGGTACCATTCCCATGTAGTGAGTTATTAAACAAGGAAGTGATGCTTATTTTTTAATCTTTTTTTATTGTTATTCTATTTTAGTTGTACCAATTTTTCCCCTTTGCCCTCCTCCACCCATCCTATCCCCCACTCCCACAGTCAATCCCCACACTGTTGTTCATGTCCATGGGTCATTCATACATGTTCTTTGTCTAGTCCCTTCCCCTTCTTTCCACCATTGTCCTTCTCCCCCCTCCCCTCTGGTCACTTGCAGTCTGTTCCCTGTTTCTATGCCTGTGGTTCCGTTTTGTTCATTATTTTGTTCATTAGATTCCTCTTATAGATGGGATCATATGGTATTTTTCTTTCACCAACTGGCTTGTAACACTTAGCATAATATTCTCTGGTTTCATCCATGCTTTCTCATAAGGTAGGAGTTCTTTCTTTCTGCTGCATAGTATTCCATTGAGTAAATGTACCACAAAAACTAAAAATGGAACTGCCTGTTGACCTAGTGATTCCACTGCTGGGATTATACCCTAAGAGCTCTGAAACACCAATCCAAAAGAACCAATGCACCCCAATGTTCATAGCAGCACAATTTACAATAGTCAAGAGCTGGAAACAGCCTAAGTGTCCATCAGTAAATGAGTGGATAAAAAAACTGTGGTACATTTACACAATGGAATACTATGCAGCAGTGATCCTTATTTTAAAGGAATAATTATGTGGGGGACATTGAAAACATTTATTCCACAGGTTTCCCATAAACAGTTACATAGTTGAACACATTCAGACAGAACATAGTATCATTACAACGGAGAGCTCCTTCACTGACTGGATCAAGGCTCACACAATGGTCTTGAGGCCTGCATAAAATCAGAAGGAGTGACTTAAATACACTATTCAATAGCTACTTTACAAACAAAAACATAATGAGCTTTTCATGGAAAATAAATGTCAAACAGGAAGATGTCAGCGAGATAGAAGGGAGCGGAGTCCACTTCCACTCGGCACCAGTGAAACACCTAGCTGATTTGAGGAACAGAGCGAACAGCCAATGGTATTCCAGCATATATGAAGATCGGAGACCAAAGGTAGAGGACCTTGAAAGATCTGACGGTAAGAAGAGTGCTTAAGGACAATAAGGTCCCTGGGACCAGTGCGGGGACCAGTGCGGGGACCAGGGCGGCTGAAGCCCCAGCCCGGGCGCAGGGTCTGCTGCAGGATTCTTGGGAGAGAGCCAGGCTGGGCTGTGTGAGAGGCCAGGTGCTTGTTTGGACCAGGGGGGGCTTGAATAGGAAGAATTTCTCGAAAAGAAAAAGAGAAAATAGAGGCACCCAGTGGCTAGTTAGAGAACTCTCCACAGCAGCCGCGGTCTCTGGCGCCCCTCCCCCCTCAGCCCCTGGACTGGGAATGCGGGATAAGCAGCCCCAGCTCTCACCTGAAGCCCAGCTGGCGCGCACCCAGATTAGCGGACTGGGCACCCACACCTGAAACCTTGGGTGGGAGCGCACCCGGATCAGTGGCTGGTTGCCCCATGCACAGGCCCAAAGCCGCGGATCAGGGCCGCGCAACCCAGGCCCAAAGCCATGAACCTTCCACGCAATCTAGGCCCAAAGCTGCGGATCAGCCAAGCAACCCGATCAACCGCCTGGCTGCCTGCGGGCAACCACACCTAAAAGCACCAGTTCTGAACAACTCCTACCTAGCCCCTGCGCACAGAGCCCTGCAGGGACTACTGGCTCTCTAGGACGAAGGCAGAACGCCCAGCAGAGGGGAGCTGCAGGGCAAGGGGAGACTGCATTCCCCAGAAAGACTTGACCAAGTAGGGGGCTGAACTAACCCATAGGAGCACCGAGAGCCCCTAGCATCTAAGACAGCAAAAAGCAAGAAGGTGGAGTGTGAGTTGCCCCTAACTGGTGCAAATCAAGGACAGCACAACTGGTGAATTAAAGGCCTAGTGGGGAGCAGAAGGACCCTGAGGAACTGGAGTGGAGGCTGAACAACAGCGAAGAGTGTGGCTCAGGAAGGGAGAAAAGTGAAACCGATCCTTCCAACCACCCCCTCCCGTTTCACAGACAGGAAGACCAGCAGAACTAACCTGACCGATTTAAAGCCACCAAAAGACTTTTTTTCCCCTCCTTTCCCCCCAAATTCCTTCTTCCTTTCTGTCCTTCTTTATTTTTGTATTCCTTCTTCCTTCCAAACTTTACCTTTTTTATTCCTTCTTTCTGCCTTCTTTTATTTATTTTTTTAAATTTTTGTTAAAATTCCTTCTTCTTATCTTTCTTCCCAACTTTTTTTATTCTTTCTTCCTTCCTTCCTTCCATTCCTTTTCTATTCCCTTTCCCCCTCCTTCCCTTCTCCTTTTTTTCCCCCCTCTTTCTCTTTTTCCCACGGGTGACATAATACAACCTGGAGCGCTGAAAAGACCAGAGTTAGACCGTGTTACACCCATAAATGTCAGCTCAAGACCAGAGAGCACAGGAGATTAAGGAGACGGCACCACTGAATCCCATTGGCATTCTACCATAGAAGTTCATACCATAAACCCAGGGAGTCAGAACAGATCAATTTAAGAAGCAAAGGCTAACAAGAAGAGTCTCACAAACAATGGGAAGACAAAGAAACAATCCCCAAGTGAAAGGAAAGGAGGAAGCCTCAGAAAGAATGCTAACTGAAAAAGAGGCAAGTCAACTATCAGATACTGAGTTCAAAGCAATGGTTATCAGGAAGCTCACTGACCTCTCTGAGCTCACAGAGAACTACCAGAAACTACAGGGAAACTACAATGAACTCACTGCAAACTATATCAACATGAAAAAGGAAATAGAAACTATCAACAAGGGCCAAGAGGAAATGAAGAATACAATTTCTGAATTGAAGAACACAGTAGAAGGAATGAAAAGCAGACTTGATGAAGCAGAGGATCGGATCAGCGAGCTGGAGGACAAAGTAGAAAAAAACACCCAGAAAGAGCAAGAAAAGGAAAAGAGGCTCAGAAAGAATGAAGAGGGATTAAGGGAAATGCAGGACAACACGAAATGTAACAATATCCGTATAATAGGAATACCAGAAGGAGAAGAAGAAGAGCAAGGGATAGAAAACGTGTTTGAAAAAGTAATGATGGAAAATTTCCCTAATCTGAGGAGAGAAAAAGTCACCCATATCCAGGAAACACAGAGAGTCCCAAACAAGAGGAACACAAAGAGGCCCACTGCAAGACACATCATAATTAAAATGGCAAAATTCCAAGACAAACAGAGGATCTTAAAGGCAGCAAGGGAGAAAAAGGAAGTAACATACAAGGGAGCCCCAATAAGGTTAGCAACTGACTTCTCGAATGAAAACGCTTCAAGCCAGAAGAGAATGGCAAAAAACATTCCAAGTAATGAGAACCAGAGGCCTACAACCAAGACTACTTTACCCAGCAAGGCTCTCAATCAAGATAGAAGGCCAAATAAAGAGTTTCCCAGACAAAAGAAGTCCAAAGGAATACACTTCCACCAAACCAGCTCTGCAAGACATGCTAAAGGGACTGCTTTAAGGAAAGGAAGGAAAAGAGAGAGAGAGAGGAACACAGGTAGGAAAAAATGGCAATGAATAGCTACCTATCGATAATAACCTTAAACGGAAATGGATTGAATGCTCCAATCAAAAGACATAGAATAGCTGAATGGATAAGAAAACATGACCCACACATATGCTGCCTACAAGAGACCCATCTCAGGACAAAAGACCTACACAGACTGAAAATGAAGGGCTGGAAACAAATTTTCCAAGCAAACAGACAGGAAAAAAAAAGCAGGGATAGCAATACTCATATCAGACAAAATAGACTTCGAAAGAAGGGCCATAAAGAGAGACCCAGAAGGTCACTTCATAATACTCAAAGGAAGAATCCACCAAGAACACATAAACATTGTCAATATATGTGCACCCAACATAGGAGCACCCAAATATATTAAGAAAATCTTGGAGGACTGCAAGAAAGATATTGACAGCAACACAATTATAGTAGAGGACTTTAACAACCCACTGTCAAAAATTAATAGATCTTCCAAACAAAATATCAACAAGGATATTGTGTCACTTAACAACACCCTAGAGGAAATGGACTTAACTGATATATAGAGAGCTTTCATCCCTAAGAAGCAAAAATACACATTCTTTTCAAGTGTCCATGGAACTTTTTCAAAGATAGACCACATGATAGGACACAAAGCAAGCCTCAACAAATTCAAGAAAAATGAAATCATATCAAGCATTTTCTCTGACCACAAGGGTCTGAAACTAGAAACCAACCCCAAAGAAGAAAACCTAAAACACTCAAGATCATGGAGACTGAATGGCATGCTATTAAACAATGAATGGGTCAAGAACGAGATTAGGGAAGAAATCAAAAACTTCCTGGAAACAAATGAAAACGAACTCACAACAACCCAAAACCTATGGGACACAGCAAAGGCAGTCCTGAGAGGGAAGTTCATAGCAATACAGGCCTACCTTAAAAAGATAGAAACAGTTCAAACAAACAACCTAACCCTACACCTACAAGAAGTCGAGGAACAACAACAAAGACAGCCCAGAGCAAGCAGAAGGAAGGAAATAACCAAGATCAGAGCAGAGATAACTGACATAGAGAATAAAAGCACAATTGTAAGGATCAATGAATCCAGGAGCTGGTTCTTTGAAAAGATGAACAAAATTGACAAGCCTTTAAGTAGGCTCATCAAGAATAAAAGAGAGAGGATCCAAATAAACACAATTAGAAATGAAAGAGGAGAGATTACAACTGATACTACAGCAATACAAAGGATTGTAAGAAATTACTATGAAGAACTGTATGCCAAGAAATTGGAAAACCTAGGTGAAATGGACACATTTCTAGAAAAATATAATCTTCCAAAACTGAATGAAGAGGAAGCAGAAAACCTGAACAGACCAATAACAGCAGACGAAATTGAATCAGTCATCAAAAAACTCCCAACACACAAAAGCACTGGACCAGATGGTTTCACAGGAGAATTCTACAAAGCATTTAAGGAAGAGCTAACCCCTATCCTTCACAGACTATTCGAAAAACTCCAAACTGATGGAAGACTCCCAAACTCGTTTTATGAAGCCAGCATCATCCTAATCCCAAAACCAGATAAAGACACAACGAGGAAAGAAAACTTCAGGCCAATATTGCTGATGAACATAGACGCTAAAATTCTCAACAAAATATTGGCAAACCACATCCAGCAATACATCAAAAAGATCATACACCATGACCAAGTGGGATTCATCCCAGGGGCTCAAGGATGGTACAATATCCACAAATCAAATAAACATAATACATCACATCAACAACAGCAAAGACAAAAATCACATGATCATATCAATAAATTCAGAAAAAGCATTTGATAAGATACAGCACCCATTTCTGATAAAAACACCCAGCAAAGTGGGAATACAGGGAGCATTCCTCAACATAATAAAGGCCATATATGAGAGACCTACAGCCAACATCATACTTAATGGACAAAAACTTAGAGCTTTCCCACTAAGATCAGGAACAAGCCAAGGATGCCCTCTCTCACCACTCCTATTCAACATAGTACTGGAAGTCCTAGACACAGCAATCAGACAAGAAAAAGCAATAAAAGGCATCCAAATTGGAAAGGAGGAAATGAAACTGTCACTGTTTGCAGATGACATGATAGTGTACATGGAAAATCCTATGGACTCCACCAAAAAACTACTCAATCTAATAAATGAATTTGGCAAAACAGCTGGATACAAGGTGAATACTCAGAAATAAAAGGCATTCCTGTATACCAACAACGAAACTGCAGAAACAGAAATCAGGGAAAATATCCTATTTGATATAGCAAAAAGAAAAATAAAGTACTTAGGAATAAACCTAACCAAGGAGGTAAAAGGCCTGTATTCAGAAAACTACACAACAGGAGAGAACCAAGATGGCAGCGTAGGTAGACACACTGATAGTGTACATGGAAAATCCTATAGACTTCACCAAAACACTACTTGAGCTACTGAATGAATTTGGCAAATCAGCTGGATACAAAGTCAACACTAAGAAATCAAAGGCAAGAGAACCAAGATGGCGTCGTAGGTAGACACACTGCGCCTCCTCGCACAGCCAGAACTGACAGAAAGTCGAACGGCAAGGAAGTCCGACACCAAGGAAATAAAAAATAAATATTCATCCAGACTGGTAGGAGGGGCAGGAGATGGGCACTAGGGTGGAGAGAACTCGTGTGACGGTGGCGGGACCGAGACTGGAGGAGTGTGGGACAAATGGGGCAGGCAGTCTGACCACTAGCAGACCCTGCGGCCCCACATTTGCGCACAGACAAACCGAGAGGGCCGGACTCAGAGTGGCAGAGAACGGGGCAGGCAGAGTGGCAGATAGCACCCCGCGGCCCCACATTCATGCACAGATAAACCGGACAAACGGTGAGTAGCAAAGTAGACCGAACAACCCAGGGCTCCAGCTCGGGGAAATAAAGCCTCAAGCCTCTGATTAAAAACGCCCGTGGGGGTTGGGGCAGCAGCAGGAGAGACTCCCAGCCTCACGGGAGAGGTCATTGGAGAGACCCACAGGATCCTAGAGTGTGCACAAGCCCACCCACTCGGGAACCAGCACCAGAGGGGCCCAGTTTGATTGTGGGTAGCGGAGGGAGTGACTGAAATCCGGTGGAGAGGGGAACGGGTGCCATTGCTCCCTCTCCACCCCTCCCCCACATACAGCATCAAAGGGGAGCGTCACAGCACAGCAACCAGCGTTACCCTGCCCCAGAGAACACCTAACGCTCCGCCCCTTAAAGTAGCAGATGCGCGAAGACAAAAAAAAAAAAAAAAAATGGCTCAAATGACAGAACACTTCAAAGATCCAGAAAAAATACAAGTAGCGAGGAAGAGATAGCCAACCTATCGGATGCACAGTTCAAAACACTGGTTATTAAGACGCTCACAGAATTGGTTGAATCTGTTCAAAAACCAGATGAAAAAATGAAGCCTATGCTAAGAGAAACAAAGGAAAATGTACAGGGAACCAATAGTGATGCAAAGGAAACGGGGACTCAAATCAACACTGTGGACCAGAAGGAAGAAAGAAACATCCAACCAGAAAAGAATGAAGAAACAAGAATTCAAAAAAATGAGGAGAGTCTTAGGAACCTCCAGGACATCTTGAAACATTCCAACATCTGAATTATAGGGGAACCAGAAGGAGAAGAGGAAGAACAAAAAATTGAAAACTTATTGGAACAAATAATGAAGGAGAACTTCCCTAATCTGGCAAAGGAAATAGACTTCCAGGAAGTCCAGGAAGCTCAGAGAGTCCCAAAGAAGCTGAACCCAAGGAGGAACACACCAAGGCACATCATAATTACATTACCCAACATTAAGCACAAGGAGAGAATCTTAGAAGCAGCAAGAGAAAAGGACACAGTTACCTACAAAGGAGTTCTCATAAGACTGTCAGCTGATTTCTCCAAAGAGACCTTACAGGCAAGAAGGGGCAGGCAAGAAGTATTCCAAGTCATGAAAGGCAAGGACCTACCTCCAAGATTGCTCTATCCAGCAAAGCTATCATTTAGAATGGAAGGGAAGATAAAGTGCTTCTCAGATAAGGTCAAGTTAAAGAAGTTCATCATCACCAAGCCCTTATTATATGAAATGTTAAAGGGAGTTACCTAAGAAAAAGAAGATCAAAAATAGGAACAGTAAAAATGACAGCAAACTCACAGTTATTAACGACCACACCTAAAACAAAAACAAGAGCAAACTTGGCAAACAACTAGAACAGGAACAGGACCATAGATGGAGATCACATGAAGGGTTGTCAATAGGGGAGTGGGAGGGGGAGGGGGGGGAAAAGGTACAGAGAATAAGTAGCATAGATGATAGGTGGAAAATAGACAGGGGGACGGTAAGAATAGTGTAGGAAATGTAGAAGCCAAAGGAGTTATAAGTATGACCCATGGACATGAACTATAGGGGGGTAATGTGGGAGGCAGGGGGTGGGCAGGATGGAGTGGAGTGGGGAGGGAAATGGGACAACTATAATAGCATAATCAATAAATATATTAAGAAAAAAATAAAAAAATAAACCTGGGGAAAAAAAGGAAAAGAAAAACTACACAACACTGAAGAGAGAAATTAAGAAAGACACAAACAAATGGAAGCATGTACCATGCTCATGGATTGGAAGAATTAACATTATCAAAATGGCCATACTACCCAAAGCAATCTATAGATTCAATGCAATCCCTATTAGAGTACCCATGAAATATTTCACAGATATAGAACAAACATTTCAGAAATTCATATGGAACCATAAATGACCCCGAATAGCTGCAGCAATTTTGAGAAAGAAGAACAAAGCAGGAGGGATCACAATACCTGATATCAAACTGTATTACAAGGCCACTGTCATCAAAACAGCCTCGTACTGGCATAAAAACAGGCACATAGACCAATGGAACAGAACAGAGAGCCTAGCAATAAACTCAAGTCTTTACGGTCAATTAATATTTGACAAAGGAGGCAGGAGCATAAAATGGAGCAAAAACAGCCTCTTCAACAGGAGGTGTTGGGAGATCTGGACAGCTACGTGCAAAAAAATGAAACTCGATCACCAACTTACGCCATACACAAAAATAAATTCAAGATGGATAAAAGACTTAAATATAATTCGTAACACCATAGAAGTCCTAGAGGAAAACATTGGCAGGAAATTCTCAGACATTCCATGCAGCAACATCCTCACAGACATGTCCCCTAAAGCAAGGGACATAAAGGAAAGAATGAACAAATGGGACCTCATCAAAATAAAAAGCTTCTGCATGGCTAAAGAAAACAGCACCAAATTACAAAGAGAACCAACAGTATGGGAAAACCTATTTGCCAATGATACCTCGGACAAGGACCTGATCTCCAAAATACATGAAGAACTCACATGACTCCACTTTAGGAAGACAAACAACCCAATTAAAAAATGGGCAAAGGACTTGAACAGACCCTTCTCCAAAGTAGACATACAGAGGGCTCAGAGACATATGAAAAGATGCTCAGCATCACTAGCTATCAGAGAGATGCAAATTAAAACCACAATGAGGTACCATCTCACACCAGTCAGAGTGGCCAACATAAACAAATCCACAAACAAATGTTGGAGAGGATGCGGAGAAAAGGGAACCCTAGTGCACTGTTGGTGGGAATGCAGACTGGTGAGGCCACTGTGGAAAACAGTATGGAATTTCCTCAGAAAACGAAACATGGAACTGCCCTTTGACCCAGCAATTCCGCTGCTGGGATTATACCCTAAGAATCCTGAAATACCAATCCAAAAGAACCTATGCACCCCGATGTTCATAGCAGCACAATTTACAATAGCCAAGTACTGGAAGCATCCGAAGTGCCCATCAGCAAACGAGTGGATCCAAAAACTATGGTATATTTACACAATGGAATTCGACGCAGCAGAGAGAAAGAAGGAGCCTATACCCTTTGCAACAGCAGGAATGGAACTGGAGAGCATTATGCTAAGTGAAATAAACCAGACAGTGAGGAACAAATACCATATGATCTCACCTTTAACTGGAACATAATCAACAGAAGAAAAAAGCAAACAAAATATAACCAGAGACATTGAAGTTAAGAACAATGTAACAATAGTCAGGGGGGAGTAGGGAGGGGACAGTGAGGAGAGGGGATTACAGGAAGTACTATAAAGGACACATGGACAAAATCAAGGGGACGGGGGAGGGGGGGAAGGAGGTGGGTTCAGCTGGGGTGGGGTAGAGGGATGGGTAGAAAAGGCGTACAACTGTAATTGAATAACAATAAAAATTAAAAATATATATTTAAAAAATGTCAAACAGAATGCTAATAATATTAGTTTAATGTCTATGATTGAGGAACATTTTCACTAAAGGCCTGTTATCTACTGAACATAAATGAAAGCAGAACTTGTATATGAAGTCTGTCCAGAAATTATCCAGCCATGTGCTATGAAAAATAGAGACATTTATTGAAGAAGACACAAGATACAAGAAACACTGTCCATAGGACAATGATGCCTCAGCCCTCTTCAAAGTAGGCACACTAGGACCTTACACCATTCTCCCAATGGCCATCAGCTGCCTGATCATATTTTCCTGAATCTCCTCAGTGGTCTGAAATTTCTTCCCTTTCAAAGGTGATTTTAATTCTAGGAAAAGCCAGAAGTGTCAGGGCACCAAATCTGGGCTGTAGGGGGCTGAGTCACCTGGATGATTTGATGTTTTGCCAAAAACTCTGCACGAGACGTGATGCATAAGCAGGCGCATTGTCATGATGAAGTTGCTAATCACCAGTTGCCCATAGCCAAGGCCTTCTGAGTTATCTGAATAGTTTCCAGAGGAAGATTGAAAAGTTACACAAAATTTGATGCAGATTTGTTGCTCTACTCGCTCAGTCATTTTGAATGTGACAATTACACAGTACACATGCTTACTCAATGGCCTCTACTGCCCCCCACTGACTAGTACAGTGAAGTTGTCATTGTTCATGCATGTGCATTCCAGTCCACTCTCCTTGGCTGCCAGGTTATATCCATGTCGTGCAAACCATTGTCATTATAACAATAGCTGGACTTTTTCTGGACAGACCTTGTACTATAGGTTTTTTTCCTTTGTGATCGCCATGAGGCTTACATAAAATATCTCATTGTTATAACGACCTATTTTAAGTAAAAGGCAAAAGATTTATACGATCTGAAGAGAAACCAGAGTATAATAACGACCTACTTTAAACTGAGAACAACTTAACTTCGATAGCTGACAGACACCTTACTTTTACTTCTTCCACCACACATTTTAGTTATTTGATATCAACATATATATCTCCTTAAATATTTTGTATCCAATAACTAATTATTGTAGTTATAGTTATTTTTCATGTTTGTTTTTTAACCTTTTTTTTAGAGCTAGGGGAAGGGAGGGACAAAGAGAGGGAAAGAAACACCAGTGCATGACACCTATCAGTCGCCTACCACACGCCCCTAACCGAGGACCCGGCCCACAACCCAGGCATATGCCATGACTGGGAATCAAACTGGTGACCCTTCACTTCATGGGATGACACCCAAACTATTGAGCCACACCAGTCAGGGCTGAGTTTTAAATTAGAGTTGCAAATGACTTATGTGCCATATAATATTAGAGGTTCTGACTTTGACTATATATTTATTATTACCAGTTTTACGCATTACACATTTATATGTTTTTACAATATTAATGATCATACTTTTATTTCAGTTTGAAAAATGCCCTTCAGTATTTATTCTAAGGCAACTCTAGTGTGATGAATTCTCTCGGCTTCTGTTGTTTTTTGAAGAGTCTTTGTCTTACCTTAATTTATGAAGGAAAGATTTGCCAAGTGTATTATATCCCTGGTTGAAAGTTTTTCTTTCAATATTTTGAATATAGCATCCCACTCTCTCAGGCTGCAACGTTTCTGCTAAGAAATCCACTAATAGTCTTATGGGGTTCCTTTGCATGTGACAAGTCATTTTTCTCTCGCTGCTTTAAAGTTCTCTCTTTATCTTTTACCTTTGACAATTTATAATGTGTCTTGGTGTAACACTTTTCTAGTCCAGCCAATTTGGGGTCATTTGTGCCTTATGAATCTGGATGTTCATTTGTGTCTCCATGTTTGGAAAGTTTTCAGACACTATTTCTTTAAATTGACTTTCTGTCCTATTTTTCTCCTCTCCTTTGGGATTTCAGCGATGTATATTTTGTCTTCCTGGTATCCCACCAGACCTATAGGCTTTCTTCACACTCTATTTTTTATTATTTCCTTCTCTAACTGCACAATATCAAATGATCTATACAAGTTCATGAATTATATTTTAAGCTTTGTTATGTTTGCTCTTAAAGCCTTCTATTGAATACTTTAGTGCATGCATTGTACTTTTCAGCTCTATGATCTCTATGGTTTCTATTTCTTTGTTGATTTTCTCATTTTGTTTATGCATTTTTTTTAGATCTCCATTTCTTTAGGCTCCATTATGAGAGCTTTATTAATTTCCATTGGTGGCATCTTTTTACTTGATTCTTTGTGATCCTTGTATCTTTGTATTTTCACATTTAAGGAAGTAGTCTCCTATTCCAGAATTTATAGGTTTACTTTGGCAGGGAAAGAGCTGCACCAGTCAGCTCTGCTTCATTGATGCCTGTGTCAGCTGGTAGCATCTACAAGTAGATGTGCCTTGCGACTAGTGTACCTATTATGATGAGGCCACTGCCTGTTTTCTGAGGAGGGATACCACTGGCTGAGCTCTATGGTTGTGTGGGCCTGCTGGGCTCTGTAGTCAAGTGTGGCCATTAGCTGGGCTCTGTAATCACCTTTTTTTGGGCCCTGTTTCAGGCTGTGTTTAGAAACTGGACAGGATTGTAGGTGAGGCTCTGTGGCTGGACAAGACTATAAAGAGGGCTTGAAGGATGCACAGGGTCTCTATTTAGGTTCCATGGTTATTCAGGCTAAGAGGCTGTGCTCAATAGTTGAGAAAAGCTGTTGGCTTGCTTCCCAATATGAGTGGGGCTAAAAGATGGTCTCCTTGACTACTCAGGTTCTTTGGCCAGGCAGAATTGGAGGCTATGCTGTGAGTTTGCTTTCTTGCCCAGAAGAGTCTGTAGGATAGGCTTCATGGCCAGTATTCCAGGTACCCAATTCAGGGAGAACTGCCAATCAAGCTCACTGGCCAGATAGGGCCACCCCTTAGCCCTATGGGGTTCTGCAGATGGGCAGAACTTCTGGCTGGGGTCTTGTTAGAGTGTTGCTGCAAGCATGAATATGATATACCAAAATCTAACAGCTAGTTGCTGTAAACCCCACCCTTTCTTTATTTCTACCTGATCTCTGGTGGTTGAGCACCACAGATTCCCCAGTGATCTCCATGAGGCCAGAGATGAGTGGGCCTTCTGGGAAGAATCTCCAAACTCTGGGGTAGCTGGATGTTTACCTTGGGCTTTCTTTTCCCACTACAAAAAGTGTAGACCTCTCTAGGTCTATTCTGCTCAGTGTGGTGGTGTTCCAATTCAGGGAGAGGGATGTGGTCAAAGTGAAAGTACTCCTTTTACCCTTCCAATACAATCCTTCTCCATCTCTTTGGTCCATTGTAGTGTTTCTGCCTCACCTCCATGTTCTGGGATTTTCCAATGGTATCCTGTCAATGGGATCGAGGTTGGAATCACTTATGTTTCCATCTTAATAATGTCACCTTCCATAATGCAAGGAAGCAGGATTTGCAATGGTAACCCATTTCAATTCTGATAATGGTGTTTTGTATCTTGTCTATTTTTATCTTTGTCACTTTTGTTAGTTTTATCAATTTCATTTTATTTTTATTGATTTTTTTAAAAGCATTTTTTTGCTTCATTTGTTTATTTTCCTGCTTTGAGTTTCACTGATTTCTGTTCTTATCTGTATGCTGTCCTTCCTTCTGCTTACTCTGGATTTATTATATCTTTTGCTTACAGTTTCTTTATGTAGAAACTGTTTTTATTAACTTAACACATTTTCTATATTCTAATGCATTTTAGTTCTATAAATTTTCCTCCTCATACTGCTATAGATGCTTCTCACAAATTTTGAAGTGTTTTGTTTTCATTTTCAATCAATTTTATTTATTTTTTAAAGACTTCATAGTGGTTGATTGTTGTGTTAAATCTTTTTTTTTTTTTTTTTGAAACTATGGCTCTTTATTTTCACTTGGACAAATCAAAGGAAGTCACCAGTAGCTTTTGTTTAATGTAAAAAAAAAAAAAACCATACACACAAAAAAACACAAAACCTTGGGCTTAAAGGAAACCCATGTTGCTACAGAGGATTCATATTTTTAGAAAGGAAATACAGTGCAGAATTCTCTAGAGAGCAAAGACATTTTAAAGCTAGTTTAGGGGGCTCAAAATGATTTGGGGAAGGTGTCACAGTGCTAGGTATAAGGTGACGGGACAGTAGTCACTGCTCAGGGCCTTGGAATGGATCTTGCTGTCAGACAGTGCAGGTAACAGAGAATGAGACACCAAGAAGTAATCAAGGTGTCAACCAACGTTTTTGGATGGAGCATTCATCATGTAGGTCCAAAAGGTGTAGGCATAAGCTGTGTTGGGGTAGAAGTGCCAGAAACTGTCAACTAGTGGCACAGCCTGCAGCAATTCCCCAAAACCTTATCGCTCTTGTGGAGTGAAGCCAGCATTCTTTTTGTTTCCCTTGGGGTTGCAAAGGTCAATTTCTTCATGAGTTCCATTGAGGTCCCCACATAGCACAAAGGGCTTGTGGGAAGCCAAGCCCTTTAGGAATTTGCGGAAGGCTTCATCCCAACACTGTCTGTACTCCAGGTGCACCAGACCTTAACCTGTATTAGGTACATAGGCTGTTACCAGCACAAATGCATCATATTCAGCCACAATCACTCGGCCTTCCTGATCATGTTCCTCTTCGCCAATGCCATAGGAGACTTTGAGTGGGCACTGGCAAGAAAGTAGGCCCACCACTGTACTCTTACTTGTCTGAAAGAGCGGACCACTACTGATGGCATAGTCCAGGTGGCTCTTGAAGTTCATCTGGTAGTTTATTCTCTGAACATTTGGTCTCTTGCAAGTACAGGGTATCTGGGGTTTCTTCGTTTATCCAATCTAAACTTTTCTTCTTAATCCAGGCTCAAAGCCCATCCACATTCCAGGAGCAGATCTTGAGGGTGGCTGATTTGTCACTGGGTGAGGTTTTCTCATCTGTGGAGAGTCCTCATACAGGACTGACCCTTCTCCTGCTGCCTTTTTCATTTTTCTTTGCTCCTTTTCCCGCCTTACTCTTCTTGGCCTCTGGCTCAGTCTTGGGCACTTCTCTGTCTTCTGCCACTGCTCCCTTTTTCCCAGCTTCTGCATCACTGTAACGAATGCCCTCCTGCACCACATCACACAGCGAAGCAGTATTTTTACCGCGTTGCCTACTAAAGTTGAAGCAGGGATCCTTCTTAACCGAGCACAAAGAATGCAGCACGCTGTGTTAAAATTTTTATATTATCATTTACCCTTGGTTTTGCTTTTTCTATATTTATTCATTTCTGATGTTCCAGGATTTTTTCCTTCATCATGTTATTTATGTTTGATCAACTTTATCTGAGCCACCCTTTAAGGGTGGGTCTGCTAGTAACAAATTCCCTTAGTTTTCCTTAGTCTGAGATTGTCTTTATTTTCCCTTCATTCCTGAAGGGTAGATTGACTCGATATAGATTTGAGATTGACCGTCCTTTACTTTCAGAAATTGAAAAATGTCATGTTACTTTTTTCTGACTTCCAGAGCTTTAGCTAGAAAACTCATTCAAATTTATATTTCTCTATAAATAACATGTTGTTTTCCTTGGAGATTTTAAGGTTTTTTTTTCCTTATTTTTAGTATTTAGAAGTTAAATATACTATGTTTTGGCATAGATTTCTTTGGCTTTTCCTATTTTGGGTTTATTCAGCTTTTGCATCTATAGATATATCATTTGCCAAATTTTCAACCATTGTTTCTTTGAATACTAGAGAACCAGTCCCTCCTTCTATTATATGAATCCTATGATATAAATGCTGGATATGGTTTTTTTGTTGTATAAGCTGCTGGGATTCTGTTAACTCAGTCAATTTTATTTGCATTGAACAAATTCTATTAATTTATCAATTTCATTAATTATATCCTTTGTCATCTCTACTGGTGAGCTCAGCCAGCAGGTTTTTTAAATCAGTTATTCTCTTTTCCTGTTCTATAATTTTCATGTATTTTCCTTTTATAACTTTTCTTTGCTAAAATTTTCTATTTCTCAAGGACATTTGTTATTACTTGTTGCAGCATTTATATAATGACTTTTTAAAGTCCTTTTCAGATTATTTAAACATCTGATTCATCCTAGTGTTTGTTTCTATTGATTGTCTTTTCCCATTAAAGTTGTGATTTTCCTTGTTCTTGGTATAATGGAACTCTGGGCCACATTCAAACCATCTATTTTAGGAGGTAGTCACATTATTTAAGTTTAGCACAGGGTTCTGGTGTAATTTTGTATGACAATGTAATTGTCATTGATTTTGTTGAATTTTTTTGTTTTGTTTTGCTTGGTTTCTTGGGTGTCACTGAGGCTCCTATTGATCCCTGCCAGAGCCACTTAGTTCTGGGTAGGAAAAGGAATATTCTAGATTGCAAGCATGAAGAGTGTTTCTGGGCTTAATATGTCAAAATTTCCTTTGGGGTAGAAGAGTCTCTGGCCTGCAGAGGTAAAAAGCATCTTCTGTGGTCTTGGTGTCAGAAGGGCTTGTCCTCAGTCCCTTTTTCCAGTGTCTCCAGGTCCCCATGGGGTTGTCACTAGGACTTCTCTTTCATCATTGGATGAATTCTCCTTGGTTGAGTGTTGGCAAGATGCCCAATTGCCTTGTTGCTTTGTTTTTCTCCAGGATGCCTATCTCTCTCTATATTTTTTAGTCCTTCTTGTTTCTTCTTTCATTATCTCTAGGGTTTGTTTATCTCCAGGGAGAGATGAGTCTATTGCATCTCATATGAATTGGAAGCCTAATTTATATTTTTAAAACATCACTTTTCTGCATAGAGTGCTAGAGTGAATGTGAGGAAGGAGGCTACCATACTAGTCCAGATAACAGATGGTTGTGTTTTAGACTGAAGTGGTAGCAATGAAGATAGAAGCAAATGAATTTGTTAAAGATATTTTTGAGGTAAAACAAACAAGAATCATTGATGTGTTGACTTTGGGGATTTCTGGTTTGAGCAATTAAATGGATGAAAGTGTCACTTAATTGTCAAAAAACTTCTCCTACATCTTTTAGAAATATATCTTTCTAAAATGTGTGGGATTGAGCTTACATTCCTCAATCTGGAGCAGTATTACATACTCAGAAAAAATATATCTTTATCCCACTTACCTTTCCTTGTCTTAGATTCATGACCAAGCTAACAGCCCCCCAGTTGAATGCCAGTTATAAATATTGTTGACTGGAGTTCCCAGAGTGCACTGGGTTTTCACTTGATCTAAGCCACAAGGCTGAGAAGCAATGCACTGGGTTTTCAAAAAACCTCCAAATTAATAATAGACCAAAGTAGTTCTGCTGTTATGTGCATTGATTATGCAATGGCTTAAAAAGTTTAACAGTTGATTTTATAACTAGCAATCCAAACCTTCCCCTACCTCCACCACCTGCTATATTTCTGAGATTTGCAGTAAAGCTCCTCAGGAAACCACTGGCCCACTGTAAACTACGATGAATGATAGGCTATGGCCTGCATTTTTCCCTTAAAACTTCAACATTATATGGCAACTGAACACCAGACTTGTGGGTTTCTACATTTGACATGCAAGGGGTTTGCTAACTATGCAGACAGGTTGGCTCACAAGATAGGAAAGTTAGAGTCAATATGGGTACAAAGGTTGGAGATTAGTGGAGGTCTCCATGTTATAGAATGATGGAACAGGTATTTGGAGTCAAATAGATGAAGGCTTGAATCCCTGCTGAACTTATAGCTGAATGTCCTTAGGTAAAATCACTAACTCTCTCTGACTCCATTCATTCAAATGTAAAACAAAATAGCACCCTTACAGAATGCAAGGTCAAATGCAATCAGGTATTAGATGCTTTATAAAGTATAAAGCACTGTGTATTTCAGGGTATCATCTTCGCTGTTTCTGGTACCTTCTGTTCTCCACTTACCATGCAAAATGTTAGTATGTATATTGTAGTGAGGGTAGACCATCTTATACAATCCCTACTTTCTTGTCTTTGCTCTTACCAAGGTTTCAAATAGGCTTGAACTTGCCTATTTGGTAACAAAGGTAACAAAGAAATAGTGCTTTAACGTGCTAGATGGAAGGACTCTGTGTTTTAAAGAGGCCTCCAAAATTTCAAGTAGACCTCTTGTACTCCCAACTACCAAAAGATTCCATGAAATCTGTATTCACCTTTCCTTGCCCAGGGGACAGGTTTGAGCCTGGTCTCAGCTCTCTATTTTCCTCTTGCAACTTTTCTTGGCATTCAGAAGACTTTTGGCACCTATGGGCCAAAAGACAGCAACCACCATTCTGACTTTGAGGCTTCCTCTGGGACAGCCTTTTCATTTCTAAAACACAAGCTTGCAGGCTCCACAAAGGATCCACCCATTCTATACCTACTCCTCACCCCACCATTGAGTGGCCTTTGTTTCAATCATAGTCACAACCTTCCTGAGGCCAGAGGAGCCATCAAAATAATCAAATTCACCCTTACAGTATTCTAACAAGTACTTTAATGTACAGGAATTTCTGCTTATTATATGGAGAAGACACTCAACATTCTCTTCAGTGTGATTGTGCCAGGAATTTTGAGGACTGGCTTCCTCAGGAGCAGAGCTCTGGGTTCAGAAGTTAAAGTTGCTCATGGCAACCACCATCCACCCACTTTTCCAAAATAGTTTCCTTCCAAGGAGAATCAAAATACATTTTGGATCTTCAAATCTCACCCCACCCATTTCCTCATTGTGCCCATGTTCTTATTCCTTAGTTTAAGTATGGATTATCCTCACAGCTCACTTAGCCTTGGTTCGGAGTGAATTTCCTTACATCCTGGAAACCAGTAGAAACCTATTCAATGTGTTTTACTCTTGGTATGTGCTTTGTGAGAAGGATAAGTTTTTAGAAATTTCCACATCTTTCAAGTGTCAGTGAGTGATATAATCTAGCCGTTGAAATTTGTGATATATAATACTAGGGGACTCATCTAGCCACAGGTTCTCAAGTAGAGCAATGAAAGTTAAAGGAAAAGAGAATGTGTAGCATTTCTATGTAAATAAATAAGTGAAAAAATACCCAGACAAGTTTGATTCCCTCTTCTGTCTGCCTACCACCCATGCCCCTTTTACAGTGAAGTCAGCTGCTGGTCCATGGCCTGCTGAGAAAGCATTCCAGATGTGCAGTTCCAAGATCCAGCTGCTAGTTCTTGAGGGACAGAAGCTTAAAGCTGTCATCCAGGATTGACCTCCTGTTGCGCCGTAGCTTTTTTTGACGACGTTGGTACCAGACCACACCACCAAGAGCCAGAACAATGAGCAAGAGAATGACACCTGTGGCAATTAAGACAGAAGCCAGCATCTCAATATCCTTTACAGGAATCTGCATGCCCAGCATCCTCACATTGTCTTCTCTAAAGTCTCTGGAGATTGCTGTTGAAACGGAACAAGAGGGAAATGATCACCCTGGGCTGGAGCATACTCCAAAAAGGCACTTGCAGTCTTCTCCTGAAAGAGGAGAAACAACTCTATCCAAATACAACAAAGGAACTGTCCCTATCCTTCAAAATACCTGCTGATAAAAACAGATTCAGAGGTCTCAGTGACTTGGAATAACAAGATGTCACAGCTGAGAAAGTCCTTATTAATCATTGAAGTCCTTATTAATCATTGAGGTCACAATCCCCCTATGGAGAGAGCTAAGACTAAGAGTAGAAAGAACCTTGATATATTTGAAGAAATATATCAAGGATCTCCCATTAACCTAGGGACTAAAGCTCAGACTCAAGCTCGACATTTCAGCTCTCACAATCAGGTTCTAGCAACTCATTCTTTGTTCCCCAGAATATATTTGAAGAAATATATCAAGGACTATAATATTTTTAAAAATCTGGATTCACTTTGCATGGTTCCAGAGGGTAGAATTAAGAACAAAAAGTAGAAATTTCAGGGAAGAAGTTAGACTCAATGATCTAGCTTATCAATGCTCTCTTTGACCATTGGACCATGACAACAACCTGCCACTGTGCTGTCTGGTCCTGAGCTCTTTGAGTGTTGATAATTCTGATGTCACATTGATCTTTCAGGTGAAATAATTAATTGTCTGAGTTCCTGGCATGCAAACTTTTAATGATCTCCAATTAACCTAGGAACTAAAGCTCAGACTCAAGCTCGGCATTTCAGCTCTCACAATCAGGTTCTAGCAACTCATTCTTTGTTCCCCAGAATAGGCAATCCTCTTTCAGGCCTCCAAGATTTTCTCATGCTGCTCCTTTTGCCCGAATACCCTTTCTTCCTCCTCACCTTTCTAACCCTAGTTTAAATGTTACATGTCTTTGTAAAGCTTTCATCAATTCAGCTTGACAGTTAATGCCCTTCTTCTGTGTTTTCAAAGTATCTGTACCATTTGTACTCCCACAATTTACTTGTTTGGGCCACATTACCTAATCTCCCCTCATTTCTTGCACTTCAGTCACCTCTTTTTTAAAAGGGAGATAATAACCATACTTAACTCAGAGGTTTATTGTGAGGTTTAAATGAGTTAGTATTTATAAATATTTAGCATAGCACCTGGAAAATAGCAAATGCACAGTAACTGATAGCTGTTATTTCTGTTTGCCTTTTTTTCAACATCTAACATCTAACAACACAGTTGCTTCTCTGTCTAATTCCATTCTTAGACACAAATCTCTTGGAAGGTAGTATCTATGTCTTGTTTCTTTGGTGTCCCTGACACTCAGAAACTGTTCAATGAATGTTTAACTGGATGAACATATGTCCTTACAGAAGTGAGAAAAGATGAAATACATACATATGTCTGTATGGTGCTCAACTCTCTCAGTCGCACCCTACCTCTTCACAACCCCTTCAGGATATACCCTAATTCCCTGGTTGTCAGTTTATAAGATACATAGGCAGATCATTAGGAATTTTCCAAACATAATTGAAAAACTTCCAGACTAAACCAATTATCTCTAATGTCCTTCTAGTGCTCATAACTGTTTTAATCTTTCTGAGTCTTAGTTCAGGCACAAATGGGGTGAAGATTGAAAGCACTATTTGGATCTAGGATACATAGAACAAGAATTTGTAATTTCTTGAAGAGAAGAAATGGCTGTTTCTAAAGAGCCAACTATTTGATATTTCATAGATGCAAGAATAAAAATACCTGGTGCAGACTCCATGGTATTTGTTGTAGTTTCATACTGTCCCTACAGGAATTTATGTTTGTGCTACAGCTTCTTCATGCCGGAACCACCAATACCTTGAATTTTCTTGCCACCCACACATTAGGTGGGAGGCTAAGATATCAGCCTTCAACTCAGGAAGTTGGGGATGAGACCAGAGCAAATAAACCTATTGAGGGAACTTGAACCTGGGATACTTTTGAAGTCTCTCAGAAATCTCAGAATGCTTTCTGCTAGTATTTTGGTCTATCTTTCAGCCATGTGAATCCCATATTTTAAAAACACCACATCTTCCCACAAACGCATGTTGTGTACAACTACCTAGTCTGTGCATCACTCTTCCTACCTTTTCCAATCTCGTTGGTGATGGTGGTGATAATGCTTAAGTGTTCTAGAGAGAGAAAAAAAAAGACAAGAGGTTAGTCCTGTTTTCTTACTATAAATCCACAGGCTCACAATGGGAGGTTGGCAATGGTTGGAGGAATCTGTGATATAGTAACGAAAAATGAAGATACCTGGAATTAACTAACTTATCGTCAAAGTCAATATTGGTATGTAAATTTGATTTTGGGTAGTGACACAAAATTTGAGTGAGAGCATAGGTTTAGGAGTCCAAAAAGGTAAGCCATCCCTCTGCATTACTTATGTATTTATTGTCACTTCTTCAATCCCCATTATTGCTCTTTTTTTTATTGTTGTTCAAGTACAGTTTGTCTCCATTTCTCCCCCACCACTCCTACCCACCCCAGCCACCCCCACCTCCCACCCTTGATCCTACCCCCCTTTGGCTTTGTCCATGTGTCCTTTATATATGTTCTTTGATGACCTTCCCCTTTTCCCTCACATTGTACCCCTCCCTCTGCTCCTCTGGTTACTGTCAGTTTGTTCTTTATTTCAATGTCTCTGGTTACATTTTGCTTGTTTGGTTTTTTTTGTTGATTAGGTTCCACTTATAGGTGAGATCATATGGTATTTGTCTTTCACCGCCTGGCTTATTTCACTTAGCATAATTGCTCTCTTTGCCACCCTTTCCATTCTCACTTCAGGAAGTCCCTACATACTCAGACTATACCCATACATACTCAACCTGTTCTCAGAATATTTCTTCCTCTGCTTGCTTTAATGAGGCTGAGTTCTTCTCTAAGGACTATAGTTCCTTTATATAACCTCAATAGTGCTTTGAGATTATTGCTCCTCTCCTTTTTAAAGAACTACCTCTTTTGTGTAAATATACCATAGTTTTTGGATCCACTCGTTTGCTGATGGGCACTTCGGTTGCTTCCAGTACTTGGCTATTGTAAATTGTGCTGCTATGAACATTGGGGTGCACAGGTTCTTTTGGATTGGTGTTTCAGGGTTCATAGGGTATAATCCCAGCAGCGCAATTGCTGGGTCAAAGGGCAGTTCCATGTTTAGTTTTCTGAGGAAATTCCATACTGTTTTCCACAGTGGCCTCACCACTCTGCATTCCCACCAACAGTGCACTAGGGTTCCCTTTTCTCTGCATCCTCTCCAACACTTGTTTGTGGATTTGTTTATGTTGGCCACTCTGACTGGTGTGATTCTACGCAGCAGAGAGAAAGAAGGAGCTTATACCCTTTGCAACAGCATGGATGGAACTGGAGAGCATTATGCTAAGTGAAATAAGCCAGGCGGTGAGGGGCAAATACCGTATGATCTCACCTTTAACTGGAACATAAGCAATAGAAGAAAAAAGCAAACAAAATATAACCAGAGACATTGAAGTTAAGAACAATCTAACAATAGCCAGGGGGGAGTGGGGTGGGGACAGTGGGAAGAGGGGATTACAGGAACTACTATAAAGGACACATGGACAAAATCGAGGGGACGGGAGGTGGGTTCAGCTGGGGTGGGGTGGAGGGATGGGGAGAAAAGGCATACAACTGTAATTGAATAACAATAAAAATTAAAAAAAAGAACTATCTCTTTTGAGGTTCATATTATTTAGCTAGAAAAAACACACTTGTCACTGTTACATAGCAGTTATTTTCATTCATGGAAGTCTTTGATACCTGGTGCAGTCTTCCTCTTCCTCAGTTCTCACCATGTGTATTGACCTATCATCCAACATTCAAGCCTCACTGTTTCTGGAGCTCTTAACTCCAACAAATTTTTCACATCTACTCCAATTCTATTACCTACTCCCATGGTCACACTGGACTTTTTATGCAGAACTGCTCCATCTCAGAAATCTAAAATTTAACAACAGCCTTCTACCTTTTTTGTACTCTAATGCTATTTATTCATTTCACTTGTTGTTTCTTTCTCATGAAGACCTCTAGCTCCTGGACTCTTGCATTTTTTTCCAGAACCTCTCAGCTTTATCCTATCTTTTCTTCCATTCTTGGTCAGGCTAGACTCCACGTTCTGTCACTTCAACTATAAACTTACCAGGAGTGTTATAATTATCTACAAAAACCCCAGTAATTATAATTTGCCTGTATTTTGTCTGGTATGCTAAATGCTGGTGGAGAAAAAAATCACACAAGTATAAAGATCAGTATTCTTTGTGTCCAATTTTAAGCCCTCACTGATGTCTGGCAATAATTAATTAATTTCTCATTACTCAGAGTAAACTTTTGTTTCCCATTTCCCAGAGTTGTTATTTCAAACATTTGTCCACTCTTGTCAAGCCCCTTAACCAACCACCTATCGTTCACTCCAAGCAGATGACTCTGTTTCCTCTATCAAAGATGGAAAAGAGACCATAAGAGAGAAATATTCTAACTTTCTGTAAAGCACCTCACCCAAACCTACCCATTGATCTTTTTATTTTTTATATTCTCTTTTCTTTTAGGTAAAACAATGACCTTACTCCAGTCTAATCTTTCATTTTAGCTCTGGTTTTCATCTCATGTTTCCTCATCAGGAGCCTTCTTCCAACAATCAAGTCTTTCTTCCCTGTCTTCAACACATATGTAGTTGGAGCAATATTGAATTTGGCCATAGTAGGTCATAAAAAAACCCAAAAAGGCAAATAGGTAAGATTTATGGGCTGGCTTATTTTCATAGAGAGATATGAACTATCCTTGTTCATGGAAGTTCCCGGATCATATGAATTGAGATGGTCTCTTATTTGAGATGACCCATCATTATACATGAATACCTGTTATCTTAGATCTATGGCATCTTGGTGACACATTAGTTCGTCATTTGACTTTGGTTCTAAGGACTGACTGAACACAACAAAGAATTGTGTACTTATATTGGTGGTGGAAAATAGTACTAGAATAGTACATGGAAGCCACATTTTAGCTCTATGGGTTACCAGAGAACAAAGATTTTCCAACATACAGAAAATCATAATGTGCAATTATTTGTCCACCCCTGCCCCCAGAGGGTAAATAGCAGAATTGTAATCCCTACAATTTTGCTAAGTCTGTTTGTATGCCTGAAGACTTTCTTCCACTTTCTATTCCTGCTGACAAGAGTACCGCCATGGCTGGCAACTCCAGAATATGTACCTGAATACCAACACTTTTCAAAACCATATGACACTTAAAAAAAAAGCACAGGGGAAAAAATTCCTGGATTCCTGTGGGCTCCACGAGATTTTATATGGCCTCTTGAAAGGGAGATAATGCTGAGAGCTGGACTCAGGTCAAAAGGCTTAAAAAGTGAGAGACTTAGCCCTGACTGGTGTGGCTCAGTGGGTTGGGCACCCTCCCACTAACCAAATGGTCACTGGTTCCATTCCCAGTTGGGATACACTCCTAGGTTTCAGGCCAGGTCCTCAGTCGAGGGTGTGCAAGAGGCAACCCATTGGTTTTCACATCAATGGTTCTCTCCTTCTCTTCCTCCCTCCCTTTCCTTCTCTCTAAAAATAAATAAAATCTCAAAAGAAAAAAGATGTGAGGGACTTAACCTTTTAATAACCCAAAGGCATAAAATCCAACACAGCCTACCTTTCTGCATTCTTGGTGACTAGCAAAAATTTATTGGTAAAGAAACTACCACAGGTATTCTCTTTCCATATTAAAAAATGATAAGAAAAAACCTCTTTTTTACTCTTGGTAGCAACTCTGTCTGTGATAAGCTATATCAAAGGCCAATATTTCTTTTTTTTTTTTTTAATTTTTTTTTTTATTGTTATTCAATTACAGTTGTATGCCTTTTCTCCCCGTCCCTCCACCCCACCCCAACTGAACCCATCTCCCTCCCCCCTCTCCACCCTCCCCCTTGGTTTTGTCCATGTGTCCTTTATAGTAGTTCCTGTAATCCCCTCTACCCACTGTCCCCGCCCCCACCCCCCACCCCCGCCCTGGCTATTGTTAGATTGTTCTTAACTTCAATGACTCTGGTTATATTTTGTTTGCTTTTTCCTTCTATTGCTTATGTTCCAGTTAAAGGTGAGATCATATGGTATTTGTCCCTCACTTTCTGGCTTATTTCACTTAGCATAATGCTCTCCAGTTTCATCCATGCTGTTGCAAAGGGTATAAGCTCCTTCTTTCTCTCTGCTGCGTAGAATTCCATTGTGTAAATATACCATAGTTTTTGGATCCACTCGTTTGCTGATGGGCACTTCGGTTGCTTCCAGTACTTGGCTATTGTAAATTGTGCTGCTATGAACATTGGGGTGCACAGATTCTTTTGGATTGGTGTTTCAGTGTTCTTAGGGTATAATCCCAGCAGCGGAATTACTGGGTCAAAGGGCAGTTCCATTTTTAGTTTTCTGAGGAAATTCCATACTGTTTTCCACAGTGGAAAGGCCAATATTTCTTTCCAGCCTTAGCCAGAGTTGTGCCAGGTCAGAAAGAATTGCCTTTCACAATCCCCACAAACAAAATCAACTAAAGGGTGATTATTAGAATTATATTTCTTCTTATTTTTATAGACTGGATTCATTAGCAAAATTCCTTGAAATAGTCTGTGACTCTAGTTAATTCTAAATAATAAATTTATACAGAAAATAAAAATATTTCGAAGGAAGAAAATCTGTACTAGGCATCAATGACAGAGCCCAAGCAGTTACAGACTGTTTTAATTGATTTGAGCTCAACAGGTGTCAAAGAAATTACAAGGAGGCAATAGCAAGGGGGCAATGGAGAATAGGAAATATTAAATGGGAGAGCACCTAGGAGATATGCTCTGTATTAAGTTATGGTTCTTCTAGGATCAGAAGGACAGGATTATGTGGTTTTTAGGATTATGTGGTTTCAATAAGCTAGACAAATGCTAGAAGATGGTACAACTTGGGTAGTTAGTCCTCACCTCTTTGAGACAAGACAGTAAAGAGGGTCTCCATGCCAGCATGGACATGGTCAGCAACATGGCAGTGCAATAACCATGTTCCAGGGTTGCTGGCCACCATCTCCACAACCTCAAAGGTCCCTGGGAACAGATCCACCACATCTGCCCGGTAACTCTCTCCATTCTGCAAGAGATTTGGGTGAAGAGGAAGTGAATGGTATAGAAATCACATAACAGTGTTTAAAAACCAAAAGTCTTGGAAATACACATCAGGGACATGGGACTTCAATTCAGACCAGAGAGCAGTTTAAAAATTCCATCTAATCGATCTTTCCAATGAACCTGCCCACACAGACTAAATCAATAGAGGGTACCCTCTCTCTCTCCTCCTACTTATTCTTAAAGTATCCCAAAATAAAAGACAGCACAGTTACTTCTAAGAGGCTAAAAAGTAATGTCTCCACACTTTTCAGCAGACTGATATCTGGGGAATTTGGCTTAAGCCTTGACCTATGGGAAAGAGCCACATACTTTCTTTAGCAATGAAACTCAAATTATTTTATCCTTCATATCATCACCTTTGTCAGTACTTCCAGATCTTTATGTCTATATATCAATGACTCTAACTTTGCCCCTTCTCCTAAAACTAAATCTTCTTCAAAATCTACATGTTTTTCCATGTAGCTCCTGAACTGAAATTCTTATAATGGATTAAGTGTTTTCAGAGACTTAGACAACACTCCGAAATTCCTAGATCTTGGAATAACTGCTCTTTGTGTCTCAACTCCTTACTGAGATCCAATTATATTGATTTCTTCAATCTCCTTACCCCATTAATAAGCCACTTATTTCTTCTATATCAGAGTGTAAAGCTAAAGCCTAGAGAGAAGTGACACTGGGATACATAAAGCAGAATTTCCAGCTCAATTCTCCATATACAAGACCTCTGCTCTTTAAACTGATTCTTATCTTATTCTCTGCTATTCCATTCTTCCTCAGTGGGTGTTAAAGTACTCCTCTAATCACCGCTGAGGGACTCAGCCCTGTTTCCAGCTCACCCGATAGAGGAAGCTCTCTGCATGGAAGTGGACAGTATGCAGGTCAATATCTTGGCCCATGGCTAGCATGTACCATGCCACCCGTTCTCCTTGGTACATGGTAAGACCTTTGAGGTTGGCATAGAGCTTTCCATTAATGGCTGCAAGAGAATACAAAGTCTTATCCCTCTTATTTTGACTTCCCATTGACACTGTCCTAGGGTTAGCCCCGAGCATCTCTGATAATAGCAATAACCTCCTAAATGTTCTTATATATGCTCCATCCGTCTTCCAGTCTATCTTCCACATTGGTGTTATAAGAGTGGTCTTCTAAATAACTAACATGACCATGCCATTCTGTTGTTTAAAATACCTCTCTCCTGCCCAAAAGATAAAGCCCATGGCTCCTCAGCTCAGAAAACATGGTCTTTAAAAGTATAGCCCCAAAACATTTTCCAAGACTCTTTTTCCATTATCCAACACACTTGTTCCAATTACAGTAATTTATTCACCATCCCCCACATGGCTCAATAGGCATGTTCTTTGTGTCCTTTCTCATGCTTTTGATCTTCCCTCCCCAAAACCCTACCTCTTTTTATCCATCTGTTCAAAGCCTAGTCAAACCTTCACCTCCTCCAAGAACACTTCTTAGATTAGCTCCTCTCAAGCACTTCCCATTTCCTGCACCCATATTCCCAACTAGACTCTAGGTTCCTAGTAAGTGGGAAATGATTGTACTATAGTACTCTCATTTCCTTGCATTCCTCAGAACACCCAGCAGACACCTGAGTTTATAATAAATGTTTAAAAAGACTTGTCACATTTTTGGAATTAATAATGATATTAATGCATGGGCCTCAGTTGCCTCTTCCTAGGCTACATCCTATATTCTAAAAACAATAAACTACTCATTGCCATGTTAATCAATGCTTCCAGGACTATGCCCAGGACATATTCCTCCACTTCTCATTTTCTCAGAGAAGAAAGGTAATTTCCACTCTACACCTGAAGAAGAAAAATAATGAAAGGAGTATTCATAGTCATCTCTGTTTTACCCCTTCCAAACTATGAATTTGAGAAAAGGAACAGGCTCAACTTAGCCTTTTCTGAATCTTCCCTCTCTCGAATCTGTCTGACCATAGAAAGGGGTGCAAATAGATTTACTATTTCATTGTGGGAAATATTCTGCCCTTGAAAAGAAGGATGGCTAATGTTGGCCACCTATGTCAATGACAGGGTAGAAAACCTATCCATTACCAGAGGAATATTAGCAACGCCATTTAATTAAAGAACTAAATTCAGTTTTACAATTAGTCCTCTCAATAAGCCCACATTTGATCTCAAGCATCTCTTTGTCTTTCCCAATAAGTTCATAAATCTGAAAGAGAAGGGAAACATATTGTCCATTTGCCCTCAGACCCCAACATTAATTAATTTTGATCTCTAATGTCAGCACTAAAAAAGCGCTCAACCAATACCTGATAGACTGATAAGGTAGAGCAACTGATGCGTGAAGACTTTGCAATTGCCCAACCCCTGAACTAGTATAATCTAACTGTGCTTACTTCCTTTTTGTCCTGGGCAATTTCTCTGATTTGACAGGACATAAAGTTCACTTTGTCGTTTGTAAAACACCTGTTCTAATGTGAAATGTTTCTATATCCATCAAGGAGAAATAACTAGAATCCATGTGGCAATAAAATATTACATTTGAATTTCATCAGAGTCACTATCAGTGCTATACCTTATGCTCAAAAGAAATATTACATTAGGAGGGATAGTGAGAAATCACTTCATCCATATCATTGCACTTAAGTTCTTCATCTTATTTGAAATTTTGTCTTGTTTTTGTAGAGATACACATATTTCTAGTACAAAGGAAGGCTTGCAGGCACAATTTCTTTCCAAAATTCACTCAAGCATCAAAAAATTTTCCTTGTATGAAATATAACCAAGTATGTTTCTCTTTGAGGCTTTCTCCTCCAATTCTTTTATCTGTAAATTGAAATTTATTTTAAAAAATAGACTAAAAGACAAGCTGTCCATTTGTCTATATAGAAAAAGCAGATATCAGATTCAGAGTGGTAAATAAATAAGATGATATTGAGGGGCTGAATCCAGGATTTTCAAGCAGAGGACTCCTCAGCAGCCAGTTCACCAAATACATTGAAGGTCATAAATGTCCATCTTGCCTTTTGTAATATGTTCAAATGTGCTGGTGTCACCACAGAAACTTCACAGAGTTAGCTTCCTGCTTTCTGGGCACCTGGTCTACTATAGACCACATATTTGCTTGTGTATATAAATGTGAAATAATATGAGATATTTCTTCCAATTTGTCCTTATTCCACCTTCCTGCCTTCATATCTTTTGGGGAATGATGTCCCCTTAGTAATGGGTCTATCAGATACCCCTATATAATTAGTGCATAGTTCTATAGAAGAGAGTTAGGTTATTTTCTACAGACCATGCATTTTATTACTCTCCAAAAAAGTTTCATCCTGTAGGTTGATATGGCCTGTCTCCTGGGGCCCGTGGGTTGCCACATTCTCATCCAGATACCAAGACTGGTTCTCATCAAAGATTAAGAATAACAAGGCAAATTCTCGGTCCATGTCATTCCGTCCTCCATGGGGCTCCAGGATGTCCTTTCTGCAGATGACCAAGGGCCCCACCAAGCCACTATACATGTCCTGAAAATGAGAGGAAGTGAGAGACAGTGAAGGATATGAGGTTGTTCCTGGGTGGCAGTGCTGCACAGGAAGACCAACTGACATCCAAGCCCCCTCTGCCCTCAGAACTTCATCATAATGTATTACATTTATAAGCATCTTTACTATGTTATCTGAATTTATCCTCACAACCATCTTGGGATACAGGTAAGATGTGCTATATAACCTATGTTTTACCTAGGCTAGCCTATTCATTGATCTCCAAACCCACCAAGAACTTTCAAAAGTTCTTTTTTGAAAGAACTTTCCTTTTTCTCATGCTGTCTCTTCTTCCTGTAAAGTCCTCCCCTCTGCCATATCTCTTATCTTATGGCATATTGTTATTCATCTTCCAAGACTCAAAGTACACACAACTTCCATTCATTGTGAGGCCTTGTTCAGCTTCCCTCTCATTCATCCCCTTCTCCAAGCTTTAGAAATCCCTGTCTTATGGACTCACGTAAAACTATTATGTGATTTTAAAGAACTGATAATATATATAGCTAGCATTATAGTTTATATTCATCTGTCTCCCCAACTAGATCATACTCTTTGAATATGGGAACTCTATCTTACATTTGTATCATCCAAACACCAAGTAAAATGTTAAAAATGCAGTAGGCTCTCAATAAATGATTGCTCAGATCTGGCTGTACAGAGGCAGCTAGATAGATAAACCCATTTTCTAGATGAGGACACAGAAACAGAATGACTGATTTAAAGTCACTCCAAAGGCAAGATACAACCAAATTTGAGACTATAACCCCAATCTCTTGACAAGCAAACTTAGGCTTTTTAAATGAGGGCTTATAGGATCCAAGAAGAAGAAACAAAGAAGAAAATGCTCAGGTCAAACATGTGGTGCTACCTATTCCCTTAATTTCTCTTCCTGTCTCTTAAAATAAATTATACATTTAAGAAATTTTCCCCCAAACCCTTGGCTTCAGTATTTCAGGGTGGGCTTCCTACTATACCTACTTAATAGCTTCCTTTTGCCAGTTAGCTTGCCAATTTGTGAGACTCACCTTCAGGAAACCAATATTGTATTTACCTTGATGGGATCTACTGCAGAGTAATAAATCCAGGAAACACAAGCGGAATCATTGGGTCCAGGGCCAGATCTTTCTGGGATGTTCCATTTGTAAGTAAGAACTTCACCTAGGAAGAGTAATATGGATCTCTAATTGGACCAGGTAAGAAATTTCTTCCAACTCCCTAGTCTTCCTAAGAGCTATGGTGGGTGAGTCCCAAGACCTTTAAGATCATTCTCCATCATTTTCATAACAGTTTTTATTTTATTTTGTGTGATTTTGCTCTTCTCCCTCCTAGAACATCTTCAGCCTCTCTTCTATGAACCTTGTTGTTCAAGGCCGAGGCCTAATCATTTGTTACTATACTCTCTGCTTATAGTGTCCTCCCTTCTTTGAATCTGTTTTGTTCTTTTCCTGCTGCTTCCTTCTATATGGGCCTGTCTCCCCAAATCTCTGCCTCTAGTCCTCTTCTAATCTTTTTCCATAGTCTCTCCATAGAAATTCTCATCTGCCTTTCTGATGTCAATTACTATCCATGTATTGATGACTTTTAATACTAGTCCCACCCTCCCACTTCAAGAAAGAACTAAAAGAAATGAAGGCAAGCAATCTACAAGATACAGAGTTTTTAAACAATGGTTATAAGGATGATTCAAAAACTGAGGAGCAGGATAAACACAGGGATAAACAAAGAGATAGTAAAAATAAAAATGAAATTAGAAAACATAAGAAAGAAACAATCAGAAATTAAGTATACAAGGAGAGGATCCAAGATGGCAGCAGAGAAGGGGGAAGTTACACTTACCTCCTCCTGGGATGAACTGGAATTACAAGTAAAGTATAGAACAATCAACATGCATAACCATCTGAAGACTAACTAAACAGAAGTCTTGCAATGGATTTACAAAAGAAGCCACATCAAAACTGGTAGAAAGGGATGGCCCCACTGGCACAGGCAGCAGCTGAGATTCAAGAAAGATATCTCAGCTGCAAATGTTTCCCCTGAGGAACATGGGGTCACAACCCCATGCCAGGATTCCCAGTCCAGAGCCCTGAAGAGGCACCCACATAACATCTTGTGAAAATCATCACAGATTCTGTCCAACAGGGACAAAGCGAGTCAGCTAACGGCCCAGAATACCTCTTAAAGGGCCAGTGCACAAAATCTCATTCACAGCCACTCACCCTAGGATCCAATAGAGGGAGTGCAGAGCATATTAGAGTCCTGTGAGGAGAGACTAGAGTTTGTGGCTCTGGGAAGAAAGCTAAAGGGATAGCTGCCATGGTCCCTGTGCAGAGTCCCTCTCTCATACAGCAGATGCCATGTTTCCTAGATGGAGCACTCCCCTCCTTATATCATCAAAATGAGGGGAATGCAATAGCCCCACTTTCTGGACTCTCTGTTGCATCACCCTGCAGAGCTAATGCCCTGTGGAGAAATCATGTGTGTGGGCCTGGGATGTAAAGTTTGCAAAGACTCAAGAGGTGTCTGTGATTGAATTGTCTAGTTCTGGAGCAGGGGCCATTCTCCCCACTTTTCTACAAGCCTGATCAGTGCATGCCCCTTACAAAAGATCAACTAGCCCCTCCATCCATATTCCCAGCCACACCCTAGCGCTGAGCTTGAGCTCTTCAAGAGGTACAGGCTGAATCGAGGACAGACTGAGTTACATGGTCCAAGGATGAGAAACACTTTTCCCTTGCACATATGATCAATGCATAGTTCTCCCTTCACATGGCCAAACTTGGTTGGTTTGAGCCTAATGAACTCTGCTAGTCTAACCATGATGACACTCTGAGACCCAGCCCCACCACAAAGATCTGTTAGCCCCTGGTAGGTGGCATCTAGCCTTTGCATACCTGGGACTTTTGCTGACTGGCCTCAGATCCAGAACTGGTAATGAGATGGAACCTATATTTTTTTTTTTTTTACTTTTAAAACATTTTCTTATGTTTATTGTAAAACATTTAGAAAATAAAGGTAAACAAAAGGTTGGGGGAACCTCTTTTCCAAAGATAAATATTGTTCACATTTTGGTGTGTATCATTTGGTGTGACCATGAATATATGCATATAGCAAGTTTACAAAACTGGGTTTACATGATATATGTTTTTACCTATTATACTGTGAACATATTTTTCCATGTTTTTTATTAGCTACATTGTACTCTATTGTTTAGTTGTCCCATAATTTATTTAATCCAGGGGTTCTCAAACTCGACCAGGCATTGAATCAATCCCAGGGAAGACTTATTTCAATGTGGATTGCTGGTCCACACTGGGAGCCTAAGAATTTACATTTCTTTTTTTTTTTTTTTAATTTTTATTGTTGTTCAATTACAGTTGTATGCCTTTTCTCCCCATCCCTCCACCCCACCCCAGCTGAACCCACCTCCCTCCCCCACCTCCACCCTCCCCCTTGGTTTTGTCCATGTGTCCTTTATAGTAGGAAATGGAACCTATATTAATCTGGTGAACACCACTTGCCCCTACCTGGTGAATCACTGAGAATCTACTTCATGAAACTCAGGTATTGCCAGAGGTTCTTTCAGAGATGGGGCCTAACAGGCAGCTGAAAGGCAGATTCCTTGGGCCTTTTGCTGACCCACCCACCAGGCTCGGGGCTGGTGAAAGCTGACCTTGGTGCACAGTTTGGTCCTTCCCACACACAGGCAACAAGCCCTCCCAAGAGGCCCCAGAACCAACACACCCAGTGGTGAGCTGCAGACAATATAAGAGCAGGATTCAATTAGCTTCACAAGCAGCACATGCAAAGGAAGATAACGGCTGGCACCAGACCCTGCTGAGGCAAATTCTGTTTTGTGTGGTCAGCACCTTCAGAGCAGATCATACACTGTGGTCTGGGTCAGTCTTCACAGCTAGCCAGCCTGAGGGTTGACCCCACACATGAACAAGATGATAGCAATTGAGATGCAATTACACAAGAGATCTCACATAACCCACACAAGGGACAGTCCTAGAGCACCCATCTTAGGTGATCAAGGAGACTGCACCAATGGGTCCTACAGTACACCTATTAAATAAGACCACCCTATCAACACCAGGAGACATAGCAGATCTACCTAACACAGTGAAACAGTCACAAAAAGGCAGTAAAAAATGGGGAAACAAAGAAATATGCCCAAATGAAAGAAATCTCCAGGAAAAGAGCTAAATGAAATAGAGGCAAGCAATCTACAAGATATAGAGTTTCAAAAAAATGGTTATAAAGATTCTCAAGGAACTTAGTGAAAATTTCAACAGTATGACAAAGGACATAGAAATCATAAAACCATCAGAAATAAACAACACAATATCTGAAATGAAGAATACAATAGAAGGAATAATCAGTAGGCTGGATGAAGCAGCAGTGATTTGGAAAACAAGATAGGAGAAGACACACCCAATCAGAGAAGCAAAAAAAGAGAAGAACTTAAAAATTAAAAACAGTTTAAGCAAATTTTAGGATAACATGATGTGTGAAAATATCCACATCATAGAGGTACCAGAATCAGAATAGAAAAAGCAAAGAATGAAGAACCTATTCAAAGAAATAATGACTGAAAACTTCCCTAACCTGGGGAAAGACAAAGCACAGAGTCCCAATCAAGTTGAGCCCAAAAAGGCCCACACCAAGCCACATCATAATTAAAATAGCAAAGGTTAAAGACAAAGAGGCAATCTTAAAAGCAGCAACAGAAAGACAGTTACCTACAAGGGAGCTCCCATAAGACTGTCAGCTGATTTGTCAACAGAAGCAGTTCAAGCCAGATGGCATCAACATAAAATATTTGAAGTCATATAAAGCAAGGACCTACAACTAAGAGTACTCTACCCAGCAAGGCAATTGAAGGCAACATAAAGAGCTTCCCTCACAACAAAAAGCTAAAGGAGTTCATTACCACTAAACCAATATTAAAAGAAATGTTAAATTGGGCTCTTTAGGAAGAAGAAAGAAAATAAACAGTGACATAATTATAAAGAATAAAATGGCAATAACTATGTACCTATCAATAATCACTTTATTTTTTTAAAGATTTTATTTATTTACTTTTAGAGAGACGGGAATAAAAGGAGAAAGAGGGAGAGAAACATCAATGTGCAAGAGATACATGGATCTGTTGCCTCTCACACACTCCCAAAGGTGGACCTGGCCCAAACCCAGGCATATGCCCTGACTGGGAAATGAACCAGCAACGTCTCAGTTCACAGGCCAGCACTCAATCCACTGAGCCACACCAGCCAGGGCTATCACTAATCACTTTAAGTGTAAATGAATTAAATGCTCCACCAAAAACAGAGGGTAGTTGAATGGAGAAAAATAGAGGACCCATGTATATGCTGCCTACCAAAATCAGTTAGAAAGACATACAGAGACTGAAAGTAAAGAGATGGAAAAAATATTTTATTCAGCCCTGGAAATTATGAGAGTGGGAAGAAATATATTTAAATATACATACAAGGTAGATGCTTTTCACTGCCCACTCAGAAGACATTTTCCTAGCCTTTTGCCTGCCAACTGAACCTCAAGACTATTCAGCCATAAGATGAAATACTGCCATTTGTGACAACATGGATGGACCCTGATAATATCATGCTAAGTGAAATCAGTCAGAAAAAGCTAAGAACCATATGATTTCATTCATATGTGGGATATAAAACTGAAAGCAACAAATGAACAAATAAGAAAAACAAATACTCATAGATACAGACAATAGTATGGTGGTTACTAGAAAGAACAGGGTATGGGAGTAGTAAAGGGTAAAGGTGGTCAAATACATGGTGATGGAAGAAGATTTGACTTCGGGTGGTGGGCACACAGTGCAATATACAGATCATGTGTCATAGAAATGTGTACCAGCTGAAACCTATACAATCTTATTAACCAATGTCACCCCAATGAATTTGTTTTAAAAATAAGTAGATATATAAATCATTATATTCCTACTGAACTGAAATTTTCCTCTTTTATATAACAAGCAAAATAAACATTTTAAAGAAAACATTTAGATATCTTACACTCTTGGTTTTATTTCTAACATCTTGCTTACTTTTTCTCAGGCTTACTTTTTGGGGTTTCTTTTTTAAGATTCTTATTTGTTTACTTTTTTTTGATGTATTTATTGATTATGCTATTACAGTTGTCCCATTTCCACCCCTTCACTCAACTCCATCCTGCCCACCCCCTCCCTCCCACATTCCCCCCCTATAGTTCATGTCCATGGGTCATACTTATAAGTTCTTTGGCTTCTACATTTCCTACACTATTCTTACCCTCCCCCTGTCTATTTTCCACCTATCATCTATGCTACTTAATCTCTGTACCTTTCCCCCCCTCTCCCCCTCCCACTCCCCTATTGACAACCCTCCATGTGATCTCCATCTCTATGGTTCTGTTCCTGTTCTAGTTGTTTGCCTAGTTTGCTCTTGTTTTTGTTTTAGGTGTGGTCATTAATAACTGTGACTTTGCTGTCATTTTTACTGTTCCTATTTTTGATCTTCTTTTTCTTAGGTAACTCCCTTTAACATTTCATATAATAAGGGCTTGGTGATGATGAACTTCTTTAACTTGTCCTTATCTGAGAAGGACTTTATCTTCCCTTCCATTCTAAATGATAGCTTTGTTGGATACAGTAATCTTGGATGTAGGTCCTTGTGTTTATTCTTGGGTAATGTAATTATGATGTGCCTTGGTGTGTTCCTCCTTGGGTCCAGCTTCTTTGGGACTCTCTGAGCTTCCTGGACTTCCTGGAAGTCTATTTCCTTTGCCAGATTAGGGAAGTTCTCCTTCATTATTTGTTCAAATAAGTTTTCAATATTTTGTTCCTCCTCTTCTCCTTCTGGCACCCCTATAATTCGGATGTTGGAACGTTTCAAGATGTCCTGGAGGTTCCTATGCCATTCTTTTCTGGTTGGATGTTCCTTTCTTCCTTCTGGTCCACACCATTGATTTGAGTCCCAGTTTCCTTCGCATCACTATTGGTTCCCTGTACATTTTCCTTTGTTTCTCTTGGCATAGCCTTCATTTTTTCATCTAGTTTTTGAACAAATTCAACCAATTCTGTGAGCGTCTTAATAACCAGTGTTTTGAACTGTGCATCCGATAGGTTGGCTATCTCTTCCTCGCTTAGTTGTATTTTTTCTGAAGCTTTGAAGTGTTCTGTCATTTGGGCCATTTTTTTTTTTTGTCTTGGAGCATCTGTTACTTAAAGGGGCGGAGCCTTAGGTGTTCCCAGGGCAGGGCGGGGTAACGCTGGTCGCTGTGCTCTGATGCTGTACATGGGGGAGGGGCTGAGAGGGAGCAATGGCGCCTGCTCCACTCTCCACCGGGTTTCAGCCACTCCCTTCGCTTCCCACAATCAAATTGGGCCCCTCTGGTGCTGGTTCCCGAGTGGGTGGGCCTGTGCACACTCTAGGCCCCTGTGGGTCTCTCCAACGACCTCTCCTGTGAGGCTGAGAGTCTCTCCTGCTGCCACCCCAACCCCCACGGGCGCTTTCAATCAGAGGTTTGATGCTTTATTTCCCTGAGCTGGAGCCCTGGGTTATGCAGTCTGCTTCACTCCCCGCCGTTCATCCGGTTTATCTGTGCTCAAGTGTGGGGCCGTGGGGTGCTACCCACCGCTCTGCCTGCCCTGTTCTCTGCCACTCTGAGTCCGGCCCTCTCAGTTTATCTGTACATGAATGTGGGGCTGCAGGGTCTGCTAGTGGTCAGACTGCCTGCCCTGTTCGTCCCACACTCCACCAGTCTCAGTCCCACCACGGCCATGCGAGTCCTCTCCACCCAGGCTGCCCGTCTCCGCCCCTCCTACCGGTCTGGATGAATGTTTCTTTTTTATCTACTTGGTGTCGGACTTCCCTGCCATTCGATCCTCTGTGAGTTCTGGTTGTGCGAGGAGGCGCAGTGTGTCTACCTACGCCGCCATCTTGGTTCTCTATTTGTTTACATTTAGAGAGAATGGAAGGGAGGGAGAAGGAGAGAAACATCAATGTGTGGTTGCCTCTCAAGTGCCCCCTGCTGGAGACCTGGCCCACAACCCAGGCATGTGCCCTGACTAGGAATCAAACTGGGAATGGAACTGGCAACCCTTTGATTCTCAGGACAGCACTCAATCCACTGAGCCACACCAGCCAGAGCTCTGGCTTACTTTTTAATTTGTGCACTCCCTTAAAAATTAGTCTTCCTCAGGGTCTTTTCCTAGAATTTTTACTGTCTCATTTAATATACTCTTTTGGGGTAACTGTGTTCATTTCTTTGCCTTAAATTACTACAAAAATATTGATGCCTGTTACATAATTCCTTCACATCATACCTTTCTCCTGATCTCCTGAGCTTTATGCCTTTTAGATATCTATATGTAGTTGTGTTGCAGACATCCCAAATTCAACTAATGCAAAAGTGAACACATCATCATACAGTCTCCTCCACCTCAATTCATGTTCCCTGTCTCCTTCCATGTGCCTTATCTTGGTGAATGGCATCAGTATTTACCGGGTTGTGCAAGCCAAAAACCTGGGTATCATTTCAGAATTTTTTCTAAAAACACAGATTTTTTTTAAAGAATCCTTCTCTTTCTCACCTTCAATATCCAGTTAATCACCAAATCCTGCTTATTCTACCTCATTGGTCTTTTTAGAACCTATCCCCTTTCCTCAGCTTAAACTTTCATCTTTCTTATTTACTGGATCATTACACACTTCATTCCCTACATCTTGAACTTCCTTTTACTTGCTTTTGTCCCACACTATCCCTTTAACTGTATACTTCTTCCTCAACCTTTAGATCAGTGGTTCTCAAAGTGTAAGTTCCTGGAAGAGCAACATCAAAACCACCTGGAACTTTGTTTAAAATAGCAAATTCTGAGCTCCATCCCACACCTACTGAATCAGAGCCTCTGGGGGTTGATCCCAGAAATCTATTATTTCACAAGACTTCCAGGTGATTCTGATACAAGATAAAATTTGAGAACTAATAATTTAGATCTCAGCTGAGGTATCACCTCATCTGGGAAGCCAGCCATGACCACGACCACCCAAACATATATTAGGTACCCTCTTTTACACCTATCTACCACACTTTAAAAACTCCTATTTAACACTTAAAACATGATGTTACAATTACCAGTTTACTTGTGTCTCTGTCATAATAGCCCAAGTTTTAAAGAGTAGGAACAAGTATTATTTCCCACCATATTAATACCTTCTTATTTTGTTCCTGCATCCAGTAGGCTTCCAGTAAGTATTTATTCAATAAATGAATGACTGCAAGAGAATGTGGTCAAGATTATGAGCACCCTACATTTAGTATCAGGAGTTTAGTGTGTTACTGGGGTTAGGGTTCAGTCTGTACTAAGGGGACAAGAACTTTACTGGGGTCAGGGACCAGTTCGCGGTCTGAGACAGGTAACTACCCATGATTAGGAGCTCATACTATAGCCAAGGTTTAGTTCAGTTCTAGAGAGGGCTAGAAGCTAAATCTGAATTCAGAGTTAAGGCCAGTATAAAGATAAGGCTCCAGTGTAAGCAACATTAAGGGAAACTTTGAAAAGAAAAAACTAAGGTAGCCTGTTTTAAGACTGAGAAAAATGAGTATTTCATAGGGACAACCTCAGGCTGTGACTTAGTCTTGGCTAATACTCCTGCTTCAGTTCTCTAAGAGCATATTTTTTAAAGATCAAGGCAGAGGGCTGAAGAAGTGCTGCACATCCTTTTTCCCTTCACTAAGTATTTCCACTCACCAGGCTCAGCAGCCAGTGGCCAGCCAGCACTAGATTCTAGCACTCCATGGGCATGCACAGAGTAGGGGCGGCTTGCATTATTCTTGAACACCACAGTTATGATATCACCAACCTCTCCTCTAAGAAGTGGACCTAATATATGCAAAAGAAGGAAAAGTCTCATTAGTGGAGTAGTGGAACAGGGACATTAAAGGCATTTAAAGAAGGGGACATACATAGGAGCTCCATGGAATTAGGGGTTTGCCATAAGAAAGAATCCTTCTGGGCTGAAAGTCATGACTGGCTTCATTTTTAAATTCAGAAGCCCTTAAAATGATACTTCTACCCACATAAGAGTACTTCATCAACAGAATTGTATCTCAAATTACCCCCACTTTTCCCATCCCAACTCTCTCTAAATAATACCCAAAATTTCTAGAGAATCGGAGCTCTGTGTAATAATTGTTAATTAGGAGTGAGACCTTGACATAGAGTACAGAATTGCTGGGCTCTCTAAAGGGCTAGTGGATCCCTTCTGTACAAGGGCAAAATGAGGAAACTCACTGGCCCCCACAAAAGTGAAGAAACTGAAGCAATACTTAAACTGGGTACAAGGCTAATACTGGTTTCCTGTACCATTTTTCTACTTTTTGATGTTTCTACATTCCCTTGCCTTTAGCATTAAAAAAAAAATCTATCATCCTCAGAAATCCATAGATATAGAGACCTGGAAAAACCTAGTTCAGATTGCAACAGAATTCATGAATTCCTCCCTTTGATTGCTTATTTTCATGGCTGATTTATAAAATATGACTATAGTTCCAGTACATCATAAAGAAAAACTGATAATGGGAAATGGGAGGCCTTCCAGATGTGGCATAGCCCCTTTGGGAGCATCACAGGCCACAGAGGAGTGGGAAGGGGATAGTGGGGAGAGAGGTCTATAGGAGCTACTATAAAGGACACAAGGACAAAATCAAGGGGGAGGGTAGAGGTGGGGGAGGGAGGTGAGACTGGCTGGGGTGGGGTGGAGGGAAGGGGAGAAAATGCAGACAATTGTAACTGAATAAAAATAAATTAATTAATTTAAAAAAAGAAAGTGGAATTCCCTTACCCAAGATTCCTAAGTGCTCCTCTGGTCCAGTCCTTGGCTGAGGGATCCTGAATGTACCATCAGTGTATTCCCTGAATACAGCTTTCTTGTATCTGGAACCCAGTAGCCCATCCTTGTTGCTCAGAAAGACGTGACCATAACTAGAGGAATCCAAAGACTGGTATCAGCACCTGGCCCTCAGTGCCTTAAGCCCACAGGGAAGCGAGGTCAGACCCAAGTTCATGTCACAGATAGAAGAAGGAGGGGGCCTACCTCTTCTAATATAATATTCCTGAACATATTGGCTGCATACATGCAATTATAGATGGTAGATTTCAATGTCTATTTATGTTATCTTGTTTGCCATCATCCAAATAGGAATTTGTATTAAAATTTATATGGCAAGAACACTAGGATAACAATCAGAAGGCCTGGTCTCTAGCTCTAGCCTTGATGATGTCTTAGATGGAATTCATTTGATGAGAGGACAAGGTACATATGGCAGGAAAGTAGTAACTGCTTCTGCTGCTGGAGGGTAAGGGATGGGGGACAAATAGAAATCTTATAGATTTCTCCTTATAGGATGCTTTCCTGTTTACAAAGATCTTTGTTATTTATTTTATCATTTGACATTACCAATAGGCTAGTAAGGTAGGTATGTCCCAGAGGTGGATTCAGAGGTTCAGAGGTGACAGGACATATCTTCATTGATACGCCGGCCAGAAAGAGAGCCAGAACTTGAATTCAAGCCTGATGTTCCTTCTCTACCTCCTTCCAGTCAAGTTATTTCAAGTATATCACATCATTTTAAAGATGAGTAAACCAAGGCTCAGAAAAGCATAGTCACTTTTTCTAGGTAGGTTGCATAACAAGTTAGAAAATAGGCTTCAACATTTAATGACCAACATAAAGAGCAAGAGTTGGCAAAGGATAGTGAGAGTACCAAAAATAAACTCTATTGGAAATTGTTAAACCGTACCTCAGTTTCTATTCTTCCCTTTTTCTTTTATAGTAGTGGAATCACCTAGGTTTTAGTTGAGCGCATGGCTGCCAAACAAGAGACTATACTTCCCAAACTTTCTTGTACGTAGGTATGGCCATATGAACAAGTTCAGGATAACGGGGTATGAGAGAGTGATGTACACAATTTCCAGGTCATTGACACAAGTGCTGCTTTCCTTGGACTTGTTTCCCCTTTCTTGATATGTGAGAATGATTACAACTGGAACAGGCATCTCAATTCCAGAGATGAAAGCAAGTGTTATATGTGACTAGTTCATCTACTGGCCCTGGACTGCTCATGTTTATTCTACTATGCAACCAAGAAATAAAATTCTAATTTATCTAAGCCACTCTATTTTTTCCTGCTATACAGATTCACATGTACCTTAATGACATTTTTTCAAGGAATAGTTGACTTTGGCATTTTCAGTTCCTTGAATAAGTGCTCTATAAAATTTAAGTCCCAGTAGAGGTGCTTCTGGCTAACCAGAGAAAAGAAGGTGAAGATTAAGAACAGAAATGAGGTTATGGGTAAAGTCTTCTATTTCAACCTCACAGTACAGCAATATAGAAGAAGCAATGAATTCCACTTTACCTGCATTCTACTCCCTGCACCAGAGACTAGATGTTGGTATCTGATCTCTGCTGGTATTTTATTAAGTGACTTAAATAAGTCCTTCCTTCTTTCAGAATTTCACTATCCTCCTTATTTGTAAAATGATCCAGAGTCTCTGAAAGTGTGACTTCTTTTCTGAAGCCTTACCTGTCCTTGTCAGATTGGTTATGCCATTCCAGTTCCCAACTTCTGTCAGGGCAATAGTCCCATTCCACCTCTTCTGCCATGATATAGTAGATTCTTGCAGCCTGGTAGCGTTGGCGAGGGGCGGCTTGGTGGGCAAGACACTGGGAGACATTATAGATAGCCTTCATCCCTGCTTCTCTATGGCTGCCTTCCTGGCAGTAAATCTCAAATGTCCCTGAGAAAGGAAGAAAGAACAAAACCTGAACCAGAAAGCTCCTGTGGAAACCTGGGGGATTCCATGCTTCTCTCTAGGCATACTGCAGAGAATGGGTAGTTTCAGATAAGATTAATCTATGTATTACATAAAAATTATTACAAGTGTATTGAGAGCAATGAGCACAAAGGTTAAGAGTTCTAGTTCCAAATATGCACTGTCTGGGTTTAAAACTAAACTCTGCCACTATGATGACTAGTTCTTCCCTGTTTATCCAGGGCTTTCTAAGTTTTAGCCCTAAAAGTCTCATATCCCTGGAAACTCCTCAGTTATGAACAAAGTAGGATGTTTGGTAACCTTATCTGACACATTAGCTATATAATTTTGAGGCAATTTTTAAATCTCTGTGCATTTCAGTCCCCTTATGGTAAAATGGACATAATTTCAGTTATTTCATTGGGTTGTTATAGAATTAAACAGAATAATATACTCACTTTGTTTAGCATAGTATATAGTAAACATTCAATAAGTGAAACTATAAATAATTAACTAAAACTGTAATAATAATTATTCCAAGAAAGATCTTGACAAGCTATCTTTTCAACCATGTAGCAAAGAAATAAAGGTGGGCTTAAATAGATATATAAAAAATGAACCTCTTGCTAAGTGAAATAAAGTAGATGGAAAAGGACAAGAACCATACAATTCACTCATATGTGGAATATAAAACAAAAAAGCAATAAAAAAAACCAAACTCATAGACATAGACAACATTATGGTTGTTACCAGATGGGAAAGGAGATGGGACGAAGCTGAAGAGAGTAAAGGGAGTCAAATATATGCTGACGGAGGGAGACTAGACTATGGTTGGGGAACATACAATGGAGTATACAGATGCTCTATTCTAAAGTTGTATTCCTGAAGGGAGATCCAAGAAAGCGGAGGAGTGAGTGGGCATTATACCAACCACCTCCCAGGACTAATCTAGAATTATAACTAAATTGGTGGAGAAATCGTCCAGAACAAACAACTGAAAAATAGTGAGAGAGAAGCCTTGTAACCACAGACAGACAGAAGAAACAGCTTCAGTACAATGTGACTGGTAAGGAGTACACAAGAGATGCAAGAGAGCTGGCTGGGCATCCACAGTTGGCAGCTGGAGGGATATTTAAGCAGCTGGTTGGATTCCCCTGAGAAGTGTGGGGTCTAAACCCTAAGCCGGGATCCCTAGCCTAGAGCACCAGACCCCTAAAAGTACACAGAAAACATCCAGCTGTGAAAAGCAGCAGGGGTTTCTCTATGCCAGAGATGGACAGCAGGAGATGCAAAGAGTTGTTTAAAGGGCCAATGCATAAATTTTCATTTGCAGCCACTTACCCTGTGCTCTGGTGAAGGCAGGGGAACAGAATGGACTAGAGATGCTTCAGGAGAGACTGGGGATGGAGGTTTTGGGGAGAGAACTGAAGGGGTAGCTGCAAGGATCCATGCACTGAGCCATCACCCATATGGCAGGAGCCATCGTGCTAGGTCAGTCCACTCCCCTCCGAGTGACAGCAGCCTGAGGGGAGGGAATAGGCCCAACTCCAGGGGGCATTCTGCCCCACCTATGGTGCTTAAGCTTGACAGCTGAGTGCAGAGTGACTAGGTTAACAACTGAAGTAGTCAGCCACAGATTGGGGGTCCCTTACACTCTTGAACAGGCTGTCTAAGGCCAGACTGGGACATGATCTGACATCAGCACAGGTGGATCCAGAAAGAAAAAACAGTGGTAAAAACTACATGCTACCAAGATGAAATCCACAGTGGTCTTCTCCATGATTTGCAATATTTTTGCTCCTGCACATTTTTTTTTAAGATTTTATTTATTTACTTTTAGAGAAAGGGAAAGGGAGGGAGAAAGAGAGACAGAGAAACATCAGTGTGTGAGAGATACAGTGATCCATTGCCTCTCACATGCCCCCAACTGGGGGCGTGACCAGCAATCCAGGCATGTGCCCTGACTGCGAATTGAACCGGCGAACTTTCAGTTCACAGGCCAGCGCTCAATCCACTGAGCCACACCTTCCAGGGTATACTGCAGAGCTTTTAAACATTCATTTATTGTCCTTCAAGTTTGTGCATATTTTTTAAAATATATTTATTGATTATGCTATTACAGTTGTCCCATTCCCCTCCCACTCCACTCCATCCTGCCCACCCCCTCCCTCCCACATTCCCCCCTATAGTTCATGTCCATGGGTCATACTTATAAGTTCTTCGGCTTCTACTTTTCCTACACTATTCTTACCCTCCCCCTGTCTATTTTCCACCTATCATCTATGCTACTTATTCTCTGTACCTTTCCCCCCCTCTCCCCCTCCCACTCCCCTATTGACAACTCTCCATGTGACCTCCTTCTCTATGGTTCTGTTCCTGTTCTAGTTGTTTGCCTAGTTTGCTCTTGTTTTTGTTTTAGTTGTGGTCGTTAATAACTGTGAGTTTGCTGTCATTTTTACTGTTCCTATTTTTGATCTTCTTTTTCTTAGATAAGTCCCTTTAACATTTCATATAATAAGGGCTTGGTGATGAACTTCTTTAACTTGCCCTTATCTGAGAAGCACTTTATCTTCCCTTCCATTCTAAATGATAGCTTTGCTGGATACAGTAATCTTGGATGTAGGTCCTTGCGTTTAATCTTGGGTAATGTAATTATGATGTGCCTTGGTGTGTTCCTCCTTGGGTCCAGCTTCTTTGGGACTCTCTGAGCTTCCTGGACTTCCTGGAAGTCTATTTCCTTTGCCAGACTGGGGAAGTCCTCCTTCATTATTTGTTCAAATAAGTTTTCAATTTTTTGTTCTTCCTCTTCTCCTTCTGGCACCCCTATAATTCGGATGTTGGAACGTTTCGAGATGTCCTGGAGGTTCCTAAGCCTCTCCTCATTTTTTCGAGTTCTTGTTTCTTCATTCTTTTCTGGTTGGATGTTTTTTTCTTCCTTCTGGTCCACACCGTTGATTTGAGTCCCAGTTTCCTTCGCATCACTATTGGTTCCCTGTACATTTTCCTTTGTTTCTCTTAGCATAGGCTTCATTTTTTTCATCTGGTTTTCAAACAGATTCAACCAATTCTGTGAGCATATTGATAACCAGTGCTTTGAACTGTGCATCCGAAAGGTTGGCTATCTCTTCGTCGCTTAGTTGTATTTTTTCTGGAGCTTTGAAGTGTTCTGTCATTTGGGCCATTTTTTTTTTTTTTGTCTTGGCGTGTCTGTTACTTTAAGGGGCGGAGCCTTAGGTGTTCACCAGGGCGGGGTAACGCTTGTCCCTGTGCTGTGACGCTGTATGTGGGGGAGGGGCTGAGAGGGAGCAATGGCGCCCGCCTCACTCTCCTCCGGATTTCAATCTTTCACTCCGCTACCCACAATCAAATTGGGCCCCTCTGGTGCTGGTTCCCGAGTGGGTGGGCCTGTGCACACTCTAGGCCCCTGTGGGTCTCTCCAATGACCTCTCCTGTGAGGCTGGGAGTCTCTCCTGCTGCCACCCCAACCCCCAGGGGCGCTTTCAATCAGAGGTTTGAGGCTTTATTTCCCCGAGCTGGAGCCCTGGGTTACGCAGTCTGCTTCGCTGCCCACCGTTCATCCGGTTTATCTGTGGGCGAATGTGGTGCCGCAGGGTGCTACCCGCCACTCTGCCTGCCCTGCTCTCCGCCACTCTGAGTCCGGCCCTCTCGGTTTATCTGTGCACCAATGTGGGGCCGCAGGGTCCGCTAGTGGTCAGACTGCCTGCGCCGTTCATCCCACACTCCGCCAGTCTCTGTCCCGCCATAGCCACGAGACTCCTCTCCACCCCGGTGCCCATCTCCGCCCCTCCTACCGGTCTGGATGAACGTTTATTTTGTGTTTCCTTGGTGTTGGACCCCCTTGCTGTTCGATTTTCTGTCAGTTCTTGTTGTGCGAGGAGGCGTAGTGTGTCTACCTACGCCACCATCTTGGTTCTCCACCGGGAATATCACCAAGTTTGTGCATATTAAGTCACTAAATATTTATTTCAATACATATATTTTGCTCCTCCCTTCTCTTGTCCCATTTTACCTTCTTGTTTCCTCTTATTATTTTTGTTTTAAATTTTGTTCTCTCTCTTGCTACAACTTGTTTCCATTCCACATTCTTAGTATTTCTCCCCCATCCAGCCTCTCAAAACCAATTTTCTTGTCAAAGGTCATCTCACATTCTTTTTCCCACTCTTAAAATACCTGTGTTCTCTCTCCATCTTTAGCAATTTTTGTTTGTTGGTTGTGGATAGGGTAGTTGTTGTTGCATTTTTTCAATTTTATCTTTAAATCTTCACTATTTTTGTATTTCAAATCTCAAATTTTACCATTCCCCTCTCCTACTCTTTTTTCATCTCAAATTTTAATTTTTTCTGTCTTAGCCTGTTTTTTTCTTTTTATCTCTTTCATGCTGCCCTTTTTTCCTTTTCCTTTTGTCTCAAATTTTAACTTTTCCCTGTCTTCGCCTGGTTTTTGTTTCTCACTCTTAGTATTTCTTCTCCCTCTATCATCTCAAAATCACTTCCCTTTCCTCTAGATATCACTTAAGCTTTTCTTTTTTTTTTTACCTCTTATTCCCATTCCACCTATATTAATTTTAGCTCATTTATTGTTCATAGTGCTGTGATGGATTTTTTCCTCCAATTTGGTTCTTATTTTTTATTTGTCATTCACTTTTTCTCTCTTAATTAATAATAAAAACGTCATAATTAAAATGGCAAAATTCAATGACAGAGAGAGTCTTAAAGGCAGCAAGGGAGAAACAAGAAGTAACATACAAGGGAGCCCCAATAAGACTGGCAACTGACTTCTCAACAGAATCACTATAAGCCAGAAGAGGATGGCCAGAAATATTCCAAGTAATGAAAAATGAAGTCCTGCAAACAAGACTACTCTGCACAGCAAGACTCTCATTTAAAATGGAAGGGGAAATAAGGAGCTTCCCAGACAAAAGAAGGCTAAGAGAATATACCTCCACCAAACCAGCATTGCAAGATATGCTAAAGGAACTGCTATTAGAAGATGAAGAAAAATGAGAGAGAAACACAGATACAGAGGGGGAAAATGACAATGATTAAGTATCAATAATAACTTTAAATGTAAATGGATTAAATGCTCTAATCAAAAGACACAGCGTGGCTGAATGGATAGGAAAACATGACTAGCTTATATGATGACTACAAGAGACCCACCTCAGAACAAAAGACCCACACAGACTGAAAGTGAAGAGTTGGAAAAAATATTCCAAGCAAATAGACAGGAAAAAAATGCTCAGGTAGCAATACTTATACCAGACGATATAGACTTCAAAACAAAGGCCATGAAAAGAGACCTACAAGGACACTTCATAATACTCAAGGGAAGAATCCATCAAGAAGACATAAACATTAAAAACATATATGTACCTAACACAGGAGAACCCAAATATAACTTCAACCATTCTCCATATAAGATCCAACATTATCTTTAACAAATATAATCCAGAGCACATTGCTCCCTTGCTTTAAATGTTCCATTCATACTCAGAATACAATCCAAACTACTGACTATGGTCAACAAAGCCTTACAACACTTTGGCAAGTCTCTGGCCAACCTATATGACCTCATGTCATTTCACTCTTCTCCTAGCTCACTGCATTCAAACCTACTGGCCTTCTTTCTGACCCTAAAACAAGCCATGCTTTTTCCCACTTTTGGGCATTTGTACTCACTAGTCTCTCTGTTTGAAATGTTCTGCTCAGATATCTTCATATAGCTCCTTTCTGTTCACGATTTCAGTCTCTGAGTAAATGTTACATTCTCAAAAAGGCCTTCCCTAAATACCTTCTCTAAAGGAATCACTTTATCATATCATTGTATTTTATTTCCTTCATAATATAGATCATGATCTGAAATTATCTCATTTTATGTATGTGTTTCATGTGTTTATTGCAGATATCCCTTCAGAGTAATGATAATGTCTATCTTTTTACCCCCCTTCCCTAGACTTAGCACATGAATGGTGTGAAATAAATGTGTTGAGTGAATAAATATTTTTGCAAATGAGTGACTGGATAACACTATCAAAAAGTCATACCTCAAGGCATGGTGTGGAGAATAAAGTGTGATTAACTGGAGGGGATGGAAACAAATAGAAGACATTTGGGGAAAGGCATGTGACCTTGGACTAACACATTATCTGAGTTTTCTCATAGGGACATTGTTGCCTAGGCCACTTCTTTTTTTAACACTCTTCTGCCTTGGTGTTTGAATCTACTCCTGCCACTTTGACTAATTATTTTCTGCCTCCTCATTCTGGCTTCTCTTTTCCCCTCTACCTCCTAAATGTGTATTTTTGCCTTAGGTTTTCCTTCCTATCACTTTACATGTGCATATACTTGAACTATGAGGATATCTAAATCATTCTAGTTCTGTAAGCTAGTTCAAAAATGAGAACTTTTGACCCAAATCTTACTGCCCCACCCATGCTTCTCTATTTGCTCACTTGATTAAAGACACCACACCTAGTGCACAAGCTAGAAACCTCAGACATCCTTTTTTCTTGTGCAGCACCTCAACAAAGTCCAGTCGTTCCTCTAAAATATCCCTTGAACTCTTCACCTGCTCACCATTCCTACTGCTCCCACTCATCAGCAGGGCTCTCATCTTCTCTTGCAAGAGCCTGCTATTCAACCTCCCCTTAAACCTTACTTCTTGGTATTCCTCAACAGAGCAGCTATTAGAATTTTGCATGAGACTATTCTTCATTGCTTAATAAGATCCTAAATATTGCAGAAAGTTTTAGCATCTCTCACTCTCACCCTCTAAACGACAGTATGACCATCACCATAATCCTAGTCATGTAACTAAAAGTACCTCCATGCATTTCCAAATACCTTTTAGCATACTACCTTGAGTTAACAAACATTGAATCAAATCAGTCTATGCAACATTCTCTAGGTAGACGCTGTTTCCAAGCTACTACCTAAATGGTTTATACTGCCTAAAATGCCTCCCTCACAGCCATCCCCTTTCTTTGCCTGGTGACAATTTATTTATCCTTAAAAGGTCAATTTGAATGTCTGCTTTCAGGAAAACTTCACTCTACAAGTCAGGCAGAAATTGTTATAGCTTCCTATGTATTACCATAGCCCTTGGCAGACAGCATCATCATAGCCTTATGAGTTTTGTTTACATACCTATCGCCCTTTCACACTAAATGTTAGCTACTTTATTCATCCTCACATCCCTAGCATTCATACCAACAAGTGAAAGAAAACAGATGTTTACTACGCTATAGGGGAAATGTAATTGTAATAGAAAAGGAAAATAGAAGGAAGAAAAAAAGAAGGAAAAACACAAAGACAAGGAGAGAATAAAGAAAAGATACAGATGAAGAAAAATAGGAGGAAAGAAGAAAAAAGAGAAAGGAAAACAAAAAATAAAGAAAGGGACAAAGAAGAAAAGATGAAGGATAAGAAAAAGAAGGAAAGAAGAAAGTATAGAGAGGAAAAAGAAAGAGGTATATAAAGGAGAGAAGAGAAAACAAAAAGAAAGGATAAAATAGGAAGAGGGAAAATGAGAGATGAGAGGAAAAATGAGAAAACACATTGCTCTACCCTTTTTATCTGCCACTTTTCCTGGCCATTAAAGCTCTAATATCAGTAGTTCTGTTGAACAGTTGATGTATATTATATAGTATATTTTAAGTATAACATGTCATTTCTATTCAATGACATATAGACTTATTAAAATTTAAAACACAGCAAAAAGAGGATAAAAATTACCAACAAACCTGTACAACTGAAACACTTTGAACACTTTGCTGAGTTTTTTCTGAGCATTTGTTTCTCTATTTTGTTAAACATAATTGTGAGCTTCCAGCACACAGCATCTTGAATCTCTCTGGTGATGTATTTAAATAATCTGAAAAGCTGTTCGATTACATATGTATATTTAGCAATCCTCATCACTATTCCTTTTTCTAGAATCCCAAAGCCATATTCCGATCCTGGCTTTTCCATTAACTGGGTACTTTTGACCTGTCTTTGGAGAGCTACTCACAATGGTCTCTCTCAGTCTCAATCAGAGAGCAAGCCCCCAGGGGAAGAATGAAGGAAACTTCAGATTGAATATATCATCTAAGAGGAAGAATCAATAGGAGTTGATGGAGAATGGGCAAGAGGAAAATGAAGAAAAATAGAGCCAACATGTCTAATCTGAACAAAGCATTTTCCTTTTTCAGGTCTCTGTCTCTTCCTCCCATTAATAAAATAAGTGATTTAAGATTATCTTAAAGGGGTTCTACCATTTCCAACATTCTATGACTTGAGAACTATTCAAAAAGCAGAAAGAGTTTGAAAGGTCTGGAAAATGCAATGGTAAGATAAATTTTGACATTTGCTGGTAAGATAATTCAGGAATCTTGACAAAGAGTAACCTTTCAAGCCTTTACTCTTAAAAACCCATTCACACCTTCTCCTTCCCATACCAGATGAGAATGTTTTTAAGCAATATAAAGCTACTCAGGTCTCAGCGTGGCAAAAAATAATTTCATTCATCCAAAGTAAGAGCAAGCCCTGGGGAGGCACGTAGACATGGCTGCAGAGACTGCCTAATTTTATAGGAAGGAGATTAAGCTTAAGATTTGGTTTGGGGACCAAGGCTAAAGAGAAAGGTCTTTATTCAGAAGTTCCCCACCACAGGCCTCACTAAAAGCACTTGTTTCTGTTGTTCCTTTCAGCTCTATTAACTATTGTTTCTAATTTGCTAAATTCTCTCCCAGACCAAAAAATATATCTGAGGTAGATGGGCAAAAATGAGGACCCAGATGTCTGTGGAGGCCAGCTTTATGTCAAATGCTTATTAAACCCAGTGCCAGGATGAAATTAATAAATTGCCGAGGACACTTGTTTTGCTTAGGGATTTTTTCCAAATATATTGGAATCTATAGAACTAAAATAAAGTTTAGTGGGAAATGCATGGAACTGACAGATTTTCCTTACAAACACTATTGCCATCTACTGCCTAGAAAAAGTATACACCTTAGGAACTGCAAAGTGAAATTACTACTGCATTATTAAATGTTAAATATGGATGGAATCTGAAGAAACATTCAAGTCAAATTCCTTAATGAAAGAAAGACAGAGAGAAGGAGATGGAGAGACAGAGGGAGAGAGAGAGGGAGAAAGCAGAGAGGGAGCAAAAGAAGAAAGAAAGGGGAAGGAGGGAGAGGGATGGACAGAGAAAGAAAGAAATCTAGCCACAGAGAGAGGAGTGATTAGACCAAAGTTAAACAGCAAGTTACTGAAAGAGCCTGGAGTAGAAGTTTCTGTGTTCTGATTCTTGGTCTAAAATGGTTACAGCTAACCCCCACCTAATTCCCAACCAGAGTTTGCAGAAATCCTCACAGAATATCAGAGTTGGAAGTGCTTATAGGTACATCTCATGGACCTCCACACACCAAAGCAAGGACTGTATCTATGGAATCTCTTGATGAACAAGGGCCTACATGGCCTAGCCCACCCTCTGCATGTATAAAAATTGCCCTTTTTATTGTTGACACCATTACAGATGTCTCCCAATTCCCCCCTTTGTCCTCCTGCATGCAGTCCCCACCTTTCCCCCTGGCCTTCACCACATTGTCTGTGCCCACAGGCCATGCATATATGCACATGTTCTTTGGCTAATCTCTCCCAGTGCCCCCTACCACCCTCCTGACCCTGAGCAGCATCCCTATTTCTCAAATGTTGTTCCAGAAAGAGCTTCATTAGTATTTCACTCTAATTTGCCTGCAGCCAAGATCATAATCCAAATAACCATGACATGGACTGCATATTGAGGAGGGAGAAGGCAACTGTGCTTTAAAAATTTCCTAAGTACCTTCCACGAGAGTCTTCTTTTCTCTTCACCAGCCCCTCTTACCCAGCCCCATGCCCAACAAAGCCTCTCAGCATAGGGCCAACTGCTAAGGTACTTACCAGGGTTGTCAGGCTGCATGATGGCCATAGCAAAGGTGTGAGGAAAGAGCATGGCAGCACTCTTTCTCATGCCCTGAAGCTGCACAGTGTTGCCCTGGAACATGACCCCATGCACATCACTCTCTGTGCCCAGGCCGAGCAGGTGCCAGGCCACTGTGTCACCTTTGCACATGTCCAGCCTGGGCAGGTTAGAGAATAGAAACCCGTTAATAGCTGGAAAACAAAAACACAAGACAGGATAGGGAGATGAAACCAGACCGCTTGGACACTGGCCAGCAGCATGGAATCAGCTCTGTACTATAAAAAAAACTTTAAAATTTCTGAGTCATCCACAACTCCTCTGCCCTCTCCCCTAAGCCACTTTAGTTCTACTCATGAAGATCTGCCCGTTTGGGATGAGGGCCCAACCACCCTTTCTGGCCTCATCTACTGCCCCTCCTCCACACTTCACATCCTTAAAAAACTGAACTACTCTCCACTACTACAACCCCTTCACACATATACAAAAGTACTAACCTCTCTTATTCCCTCTCTCTTGAAACTCCTCCCTTGGCTTCTGTAGCACCACATTTTCCTGGTTCTCTTACAACCTCTTTGATTGTTCCTTCATCTTTTTCTCATTTTCTATCTCTCTGTAAAGTGTTGGAGTTCTCCAAGTTTCCATATTCCGTTTTCAAACTATGTCCTCTTTTCTTCTATGCTACCACTTCTCTGGCTCTAGCCCTCATCATCTCTGGCCTGAACTCCTGCAAAAGCCTCATTCCTGGTATCCCTACCTGCAGTCCATCCTCCAACCTTTTCTCACACACATACACACACAATTATCCTGTGAGCTCTGCTTGCCTCTTCATGTCCAAAGGCTTATTGGCTGCACATTCTCTCCCCTGCACTGCAATACACTGTACTTTCCCTCTGGTCTCTCTCTACAACAAACTGCTATTCATCCATGCATCATGCTCCAACTAAACTGTTACCTCCCCGTTAAAACAGAGTTATTATTCTGTCTCTGGTTTCCATAAAACTTTTCCTCAACAAAATTCTGCCATATGACTTACCACAGGGGCTAGTGATTTACTTACAGATCTATCTTCCCCACTAGATTGACCTAAGAAGAACATTTTTTTTCTGTATATGTGTAGCTAAGTACTTAACATGTTACCCAATACTAATCAAGTGTTCCATAAATTCAAACTGGAATGAATTTGGTTTGCAGGACGGTCTTAGTTTTTCCAGCTCATGTAACTGACTGGTAAGGAGAACCAAGAGATGCAGCCAAAAGACAAAACACTTGTTCCTGATTCCCTCACACCTTCTATACTCCCCTCAAAAATATAAAGAGGCCTGCTTGAAGCTGACTTCTTTTCAATGTTCTCACATCCACTGGAACTAGTTTTAATGAGTAACCCTATTTGGTAATACCCTGAGATGCTGATGAGAACATTGCTAACCTTCTGATTCTGCTTCACCTACCTATAATGTCTGATTGCAAACCTATTCAGCCTTCAAGACCTAGTTCAAGCACTCCCTTCTTCCATAAATCCTTCAATTGCACTGTTTCTCATCAATGTTCTCCTCCTTTGAACTCTTAAAATGTCACTTAAAATCTGTTCCACACAGTTTAGCACTTAATTATAGTATGTCTTGGATTGTTCTATATTGTTTTATGGGTGTTATTGGTTTCATCTCATTGCAAAATGATGGGAGCTCCTTGAAAACTGAGACAATGTCTTTCCATTCATTCACTCATCTGCCTACCTACTCATTGATTAGTAGTTCATTTGTTCATAATCATTTACTGTGATAGACAGTGTAGAGGATACAAAGATAAGCAACAAACCATATTCACCTTTAAGGACATTACACTTTAGCAGAAGTCAAAAACGATATAACAATTAACTGTAATATTGGGGGGGGGTATGGAACTTGCTATTAAAATAGTCTGATAATGTGGGTAAAGGATACCCATGTTATCCACTAGAACTGCAGATTACCTAAAATAGTCTGATAAATATGCAATTGTGTAATAGTTCAGAAGAAGGTGTCATCATCCTGGGCTCGAGTGATAAAAAATTGGAGTTACCTTTTGAGTATGGCTTTAGAGACTGAAAAAAATTTCCCCAGGCTGTGGGCAAAGATGTAAGCAGGGGGATTTCAACTTGAGGGCAAAGCATTGCAAAAGCATGAAGTTAGAAATGTACAAAGTACATTCATATAGAGAAAAATAGGCCCATTTTGCTGAAGTATGAGGTTGTGGAGCAAGCACAATGGAAGGGTATAAGCCTGTAAAATTGTCATCCCAGATTACTCTTCTCAGTCTACAGTGGATTCCTTCTGTGGAATCCTCACTTCATAGTACCTCTATCCAATGCCCCTGATACTGCATAACACAGGAAACAGCCCAAGAAAGTGCTCAGTATAAGATCTGTTGTCAGGTTTAATCCCTCAATCTAGCTCACCTCTTGGGTATAGCTTACCAGTAGAATCAATATTTTCAGAGATGGGTCGCAATTAAGTTAAGGTTCAAGTTTACTTATAACCTCTCAGTTGTAGCTCAGAACAAAAGCACTCACTCCCCATACCATGCATCCGATTGGAGTCTTGGAAACCCGTGACATCCTCTGAGAGTAGTCGGGAATCCAACATAGCAGCTTCTTGATTGGCATTGATGTACCAGCTCTTGTTCTCATCCAACACAGTAAAAAGGAGAAAGAATTCTTTATCCACCCCTTTCTGTAGGCCCAATGTGGGAGAAGAGAGGGAGAAATGACAACATTTTCAGCAGTTGTAGACTCAGATGCTCCATACCCAAAGATCCTTGATTCTTTCCCATTTCCTGTTCCAGACACAGAGCCAAGCTCATATCTCCTGTCTAGAACTGCAGTTGTTACTAGGCAGTTTTTCCTCAGGTAACCTCAAATAACAGGTTGGTGAAGGAGATCAGAATAAAGTGAAAAGACTGGAAGTGAGGAGTGTACAAAAGGGAGCAGGGAAATAGCACAAGATGTAGGTTATGGAAAAAAAATACAGAGTATGATAAAAGAGAGCCTATATTCACCTGGGGAGAAGTAGTAAAAGGTAGCTAGGAGATCAGGGGAGGGCTCTGGGGGGCTTTGAAAATAAGAGACAAAATAATTATAATTATTAATATGCTATTAATAATTATTACTACTACTAACATTTACTGAGTTATTACTATGTGCCAGACACTGTGGTAAGCATTTTATATGGATTATTATAATTAATCCTTACAGATACCCAAGATATCTTCTTCCACTGTTAACCCTTTACTATAGAAGAAGAAACTAAAGAAAAGAGAGGTATAGTAACTTGTAATCTAGCAAGATTACACGGCTAGAAATGGTGGGGTGTATATAAAAGAAGACTAGCAAATACTAAAGAAGATTTAGGAATTTGGAGCAAGGACTAGGGGCTACTGAGGCTAAAAAATATAAAGGATCAAAGACTAAGTATGATGTGTGTTTGTGAGTGAAAGAATAACATGCAAGATAACTTGAAGTCACCAACTATTAAAGTCTGATTCAATAGCTTGGTTATTTTTTTCTATTCTCTCACCTCTAGAATCTAGTTCCATGCTTAACTCCTATCTGGCAATCCAGACTCATCTTCCTCCCAACAGACTTTCCAGCCAGAAACCTTGGCAATACCTGTTTGCTATCTGCACCCAAAGCACCAGCCTTGCACACTAGTAGAGGGCCCACCAGACCAGAATTTGTATCTCTTATGGGATCTACAGCAGAAAAGTACATCCAGGTGAGACAGGCAGGATCCTGAGCACTGGGGCCTGCATGGGGGGGTACTGTCCAGCGATATGTTACTTTCTCAAAGGGCTTGGCCACCAAACCAGGATGGGGTGAGCCTGCAGGGAAAACATGGAACTCATTACTCACATGGGTTAGAATAAAGATAATCAACTCCAAACAGTGGGGTAAAGATCATAAACTACAAAGGCATTTTGGAGTAGCAGCAGGAACAAAAGTAACATGGAATATCGAATATTTAAAGGAATCCTATGTAAGAGTCAAGACACTAGAGTTTGGTTCCTAGTTCTATCAAACCTTGTTATATGAATAGGAGAAATTTAAACTTCCCCAAACTTTTCCAAACTCATAAGACCTAAGGAATAAAATGGTGTTTTATACCTATTTGGAATACCCCTCACTTGAAAACACACATTTATCTGCTTTTATATCCCTACCTCTGCTTTAAAATTTCCAGAGTTGGGAGATTCACTACCTGCCATCATAGCCCATTTCATCTTTGAGTAGTTCAGAAGGTATCATCATCCTGGGCTCGGGTGATTAAAAAAAATTATACATGAAGGAGTTAGCTTTTGAGTATGGCTTTCGAGAATGAAAAAATTTTTCCTCAGGCTGGAGGTATGGTATTAATTTATCTATTCACTCATTGTTCCTAACTCTTTAAATTTTCAAACATACAGAAAAAATATAAAAGTTAGTATAATAATCACCCTACCACCTAGAGTTGATTGTTAACATTTTGCATTTTTTAATTCATCTACATTTATATGTATGTTTATCTACACATATATAAACACAGTTTTGGTTTGTTTGCTTTTGCTAAATCATTTGGAAGTAAAATGCAAGCATCATGACATTTTATTTCTAAATAATCAGTAAGCTTCTCCTGTATTACCACAATAACATTACCACACCTAAAAAATACCCTAATATCACTAATATCATCTAATATCCAGTCTATAACAAAATATTTTTAATTATCTCCAAAATGTCCCTTAAGACTACTTTTTAATAAACAGGATCAGACAAGGTTTGCATGTTGCCCTTGGTGTTGTCTCTTTAATTTTTTTCCCTATGACATTGACTTCTTAATGGACTAGACCAGTTGCCTTGTACGATGTTCTTTCAGTGTAGATTTGCCTGTAACTTTGCCCTTTATGGTTTTATTATTTTTGATATTTTGGCTTGGGATTAGCATCTGTTAATATTATTTTCAGAGAAAACAAGAAACTAATTACTCAATAATCTCATTTCTATTTCCCTGCTGAAATAGTAATCCAAACCATATGTATGTATTCATTTCATACATTGAATGATTTATAATATTCTAAAATAATAAAAAAATTTACATGTACAAACAAGAGGATAAGGTAAATATATTATGGAAAATCCATGGATGGAGTATTACATAGGCATTAAAGTTTTATAATATCATTATGGGGGATGGAAAAATGGACAAAATATAATGGTAACTGAAAATATGATACAAAAGTGTACAAACCATATGATCTCAAATCTATAAATATACAGATTTTTATAAGCACAGAAAAATATTTAAAGGTATATCAAAATATAATGGCAATTTATGATTTTAGTTATCTTATAATTTTTCACATATTCAAAATTCATAACACATATTTGTTATTTTCATAATCAGAAAATATTTAAAACATATCTCTTATTGAGTCCAGCTCTGCCTTGCTATAATATCATACATTTATTCAACAATATCCACACATGCCTATTAAATTCTGCCTCCTTCTCCCTCCTTCACTCCGTATTTATTTTTCCTCTGGACCTACCTTCTATTACCTGCAGCCCACATTAGTTGGAGACCCTGCCTGCTCACCGTCATTGTACATAGTTCCCTCGTAGTCTTTCTCATAAAACACCCCATGAGGCTGTATACTGAATGGCTGGGAGGCACGATTGTAGAACATCACCTGGATGGTGTCACCCACCTCAGCCCTGATTACGGGTCCTGTTAAATGGGAAAGAGAAACAATGAAGATAAAAACAGGCACAACAAAGGATGATGGAAACAGAAAAAAGGAAGGGAAAGAAAAGGGATGTGAAAAAGATAGAGAACTCCTCTCTTTGCAATAAGAATAATCCCTTCCAAGTATATTGAAATTTATAGCCATAAAAAACACATTAAAATTCATTATCTCATTTTGATCCTCAAATATCATTCCAAGGCATACAGGGCAGGGGATATTTTCATTTTACGAATGAGGACACCACAGCTCAGAGAGGTGGAATTGATCTCAAATTCAAATGATCAGGAACACAGACAGGACCTAAAGCTACAGCTTTCTCCCACACCACTGTCAAGGCCAATTATACTTCTCCTGCTTTTATTGCCCCAGTTTCCACAGTTGCATTTCCTTGAAGGACCCATCTAAATATCCAAGCTTGCCTCAATTCTAAGTAGATTTTGAGCATATAAAATTATTATATCTTCTATCAAGACCCTGGACTAACTGGCCTAGCCATGACCACTGCATTTTCCTTTGCTCCTCTACCTACTATCTTTAACCTAGCATAGGTCACTTTTGAGACCAACCAGAAATAGCAAGACAACCTGAGGACTTATGCTGACTGTAACCCCAGTTCAGAGCTTCTGGCATGGTTTCTACTCAATGTCCACACCTAATGCTTCACCTCTAATCAAGACTGCAGACCAATAAGCCACTTATAATAATGGATAAAACAACCAGACAGAAGATGAGTACATAAATAGGAGACTTAAATAACACAATAGACCAACTAGATCTAACATATACAGAACAGTGTACCATACAACAACAGAATACATATTCCTCTCAAGTGCACATGGGACAAATGTGCATATGAGGCTTACCTCAATAGATTTTAAAAGATATCATCTAAATTATCTTCTTCAACCACAATGGAGTAAAGTTTGAAATCAATAAAAGAATAAAAAATGGACAATTTATTAATAAAAATTGTGGAAATTAAACAACACAATTTTTAAAGAACCAATGGATCAAAGAAAAAATCACACAGAAAATTAGAAAATACTTAGAGGCAGATGAAAATGAAAACATAAGAGAACCAAGATGGCGGCGTAGGTAGACACACTGCGCCTCCTCGCACAACCAGAACTGACAGAAAATCGAAGGGCAAGGAAGTCCGACACCAAGTAGATAAAAAAGAAACATTCATCCAGACCGGTAGGAGGGGCGGAGACTGGCAGCCCGGGTGGAGAGGACTCACGTGGCCGTGGCGGGACTGAGACTGGCGGAGTGTGGGACAAATGGGGCAGGCAGTCTGACCAGTAGCAGAACCTGCGGCCCTACATTTGCACACAGATAAACCGAGAGGGCCGGACTCAGACTGGCGGAGAATGGGACAGGCTAAGCAGCGGGTAGCACCCCACGGCCCCACATTCACGCATAGATAAACCTGGACAAACGGCGGGGAGTGAAGCAGACGCGCAACCCAGGGCTCCAGCTCGGGGAAATAAAGCCTCAAACCTCTGATTGAAAACACCCGTGGGGGTTGGGGCGGCAGCAGGAGAAACTCCCAGCCTCACAGGAGAGGTGGTTGGAGAGACCCACAGGGGCCTAGAGTGTGCACAGGCCCACCCACTCAGGAACCGGCACCAGAGGGGCCCAATTTGATTGTGGGTAGCCGAGGGAGTGACTGAAACCCGGTGGAGAGTGCAGTGGGCGCCATTGCTCCCTCTCGGCCCCTTCCCCATGTACAGCGTCACAGCACAGCGACCAGCGTTACCCTGCCTCAGGGAACACCTAAGGCTCCACCCCTTAAAGTAACAGCCGTGCCAAGACAAAAAAAAAAAAAAAAAGCCCAAATGACAGAACACTTCAAAGCTCCAGAAAAAATACAACTAAGCGAGGAAGAGATAGCCAACCTATCGGATGCACAGTTCAAAACACTGGTTATCAAGGTGCTCACAGAATTGGTTGAATTGGTTCAAAAACCAGATGAAAAAATGAAGCCTATGCTAAGAGAAACAAAGGAAAATGTACAGGGAACCAATAGTGATAGGAAGGAAACTGGGACACAGATCAATGGTGTGGACCAGAAGGAAGAAAGAAACATCCAACCAGAAAAGAATGAAGAAACAATTCGGAAAAATGAGGAGAGGCTTAGGAACCTCCAGGACATCTTGAAACGTTCCAACATCCGAATTATAGGGGTGCCAGAAGGAGAAGAGGAAGAACAAAAAATTGAAAACTTATTGGAACAAATAATGAAGGAGAACTTCCCTAATCTGGCAAAGGAAATAGACTTCCAGGAAGTCCAGGAAGCTCAGAGAGTCCCAAAGAAGCTGGACCCAAGGAGGAACACACCAAGACACATCATAATTACATTCCCCAAGATGAAACAGAAGGAGAGAATCTTAGAAGCAGCAAGAGAAAAGGACACAGTTACCTACAAAGGAGTTCCCATAAGACCGTCAGCTGATTTCTCAAAAGAGACCTTACAGGCAAGAAGGGACTGGCAAGAAGTATTCCAAGTCATGAAAGGCAAGGGCCTACATCCAAGATTACTGTATCCAGCAAAGCTATCATTTAGAATGAAAGGGCAGATAAAGTGCTTCTCAGATAAGGTCAAGTTAAAGGAGTTCATCATCACCAAGCCATTATTATATGAAATGTTAAAGGGATTTATCTAAGAAAAAGAAGATAAAAAATATGAACAGTAAAGATGACAGCAAACTCAAGTTATTAACAACCACACCTAAAACAAAACAAAAGCAAACTAAGCAAACAACTAGAACAGAAACAGAACCACAGAAATGGAGATCACATGGAGGGTTATCAATAGGGGATTGGGAGGGGGAGAGAGGGGGGAAAGGTACAGAGAATAAGTAGCATAGATTATAGGTGGAAAATAGACAGGGAGGGTAAAAATAGTGTAGGAAATGTAGAAGCCAAAGAACTTATAAGTATGACCCATGGACATAAACCATAGGGGGGGAATGTGGGAGGGAGGGGGTGGGCAGGATGGAGTTGAGTGAAGGGGTGGAAATGGGACAACTGTAATAGCATAATCAATAAATATATCAAAAAAAAGAAAATGAAAACATAACATACCAAAATATGAGATGCAGTGAAAGTGCTGCTAATGGGAAAATTTATAGCTATGAACACTTACATTAAAAAGAAAGAAATATCTCAAATCTACAACCTAACTTTACAAGTGAAGAAAACAGGAAAAGAAAAACAAACTAAACCCAAAGCTAATAGAAAGAAGAAAATACATTAATAATAAATGAAATAGAGAATAAGAAAACAATAAAGAAAATCAGTAAACCCAAAATTTGGTTCTTCAAAAAGATCAACAAAAACTGACAAATTTTTTCTTAAAAGGTTTTATTCATTTATTTTTAGAGAGAGGAGAAGGGAGACAGAAAGAGAGGGAGAGAAACATCAATGTGTGGTTGCTTCTTGCGTGCCCCCTGCTGGGGACCTGGCCTGCAACCCAGGCATGTGCCCTGACTGGGAATCGAACCAGCAACCCTTGGTTCGCAGGCTGGCACTCAATCCACTGAGCCATACCAGCCAGGGTAAATTGACAAATCTTTAGCTAGATGGACTTAGAAAAGAGGGATAATACTCAAATTAATAAAATCGGAAATGAAAGTGGGGACATTACTACCAATCCTACAGAAAGAAAAGATTATAAGAGAGTACTATGAGCCATTGTATACCAACAAATTGAATAACCCAAATGTAACAGATATATTTCAAAAACATAACTGTTTTGCATAAAACACTCATGTATTGGTACTCACTTTGGGAGATGCAGGTTTAAACTGTGCCTCTGAGCTGCCCCAGGCTTCAGTTTCTAAGTCCTCCCCAGTACTCATGGCACTAGTCAATTAATTTCATAAGTTAAGGATTCCTCACCCAGGATTCCAAGATGCTCATCTTCCTCCAGCTGTACCTTTTCCTGGAATGTTTCATCTTGGAAGGCTTCATATCGGACTTTCCAGTAAGTGCCTCCAATTCGGCTGGAGCACTTCTGGAAGAATTTATCTGGGCCACTGCCATATAAGGAGGCAAATGTCACATGATTTGATTGTGTATCAAATGACTCTAACATGACACTTGGTCTCATCAAGTTATGGATATTTATGATTAGGAAAGACCTCAGAGGTCATCTAATTTAGCTTCCACCTATTGGAGGTGACGCCACTAACAAAGAATATACAGCTTCTGCTTCAGCCTTTCCAAGATTAGGGAACTCGTTTCCAGAGAGAACAATCCCTCTTACTGTTGGATATTTTTAATGATTATAGTTATTTTTTATGGTAGGATGAAATCTTCTTGCTTGTAATTTCCAGACATTAACACCAGTCCTGCCCTTCTGAGTTGCATAGACTTACATTTATCCTTAATCATCTTCAGGTACTCAAGATTCTTTCTCCCCTTCATTAAGAATATCCTTAATTCCAAAATGAAAACCCACTAACTCAGCAAACCTGGTTAGATATTCTAGAAGTCATGCTGAGGCCCAAGTGCCTACTTTCCTATGTTCTCTGCAGATTCATCGCATTACTTTTTTGCCGGAAGAGTAAACATGATGGGTGCCTTAGGATATTCCCCCAAACTCTCATAGTCATCTACCAACTGCCTCTTCTGTGAAAAACCTAGAATCACTGATATGTCAGTGCGCAGGTATAACATAACACCTAGCAACTGAATAGGGAACTAACCTGCTCTATGAGAAGCAGGAGAATTTGGATAAATTCCTCCAAAATGATGGTTATGGAATGGCCACAAGATAGGTTGCTTCTCCTTTCTACATTTCTCAGGGTCCTTTTTACACTCCTGCTTAAATGCATCCTTCAGACTATGAAAAATAAAGGAAGGTGCAAGGAGGTAAATAATGGGTAAAATAAAGAAGAGTTGGAAAAATGGCATTTCAACTGATCTGGTCCCACAAGAAAAGGTCTCCTTTTCTGAATGTGGCTTGGGATTATAGCAGGAACAATGTCAAACACTGCTAGGACCTTTTGCTGTGGATATGCCATAACCCTATAAAAAGCTTTGTAGCTCCCCAAAAGCAAGCTGTCCAGGGGGCCAAAAGAATTTAGTTAACAGTTGTGTCATGTAACTCCAGTCAGACAATGATTGTGACCCCCAAGTGAAAGTGAGAGGTTTCTGAGAGGGAGTAATAGTGTTTAGGGCTGAAACCAGGAGTAGGGAGAGGAAGCCTACTGCATCTTACCTGCCTGGCTCCCTCAAATCTTTCCCAGTACTCCCATCGTGTCCTGTTGGGCCGTAGTCCCACCGAATCTCATGGGCCTCAATGAAGTACTGCCGGACTTTTCCTGTTAGTTGGTTCACTTGGGGGGCCACGGAGCAAGACTTGATCTTGTAGAGTGCTTGCATGCCATCTGGAGAAAGAACATCACGGCTGGCCCCATTTCAACCAGCAGGTCTTTGACCCAGACAACCCACCTTCCTCTTCCTAAAGTCTTGGCCTCCCACCCTCCACTAGGCTCTTTACCCCTACCTCCAAATGAGCCATCTTTTCTCAGTCCTTAAGAACCTGGATGAAAGAAAGGGAGCCCTGGTGGAAATTAAAGTACCTCTACCTGCTAAACACCACTGATGCATTTACCAGATGTTCATTCCTTTGCAAAAGGCTTACACTGTACAAATATCACAGAGCATGAAGTCTGAATACCTGTGTACAAGTACAAACTTTATCACTGTCTGTAGGACCTTAGGCAAGTCATTCCTAGATGTAAAATTTAACCCTTGTTTTGTAAATGGGGACAATAAGATATGCCACACTGGGTTTGTGGGAGCATCAAATTAAAAAAAAAAAAAAGAGGAATAAGTAATTTTAAAGAGGGAATCTCCCCAAATAATGAAACATCTCCTATACATGGAGATGAAGCTTCAGGTTTAGGACTGTCTTGAAAATGCACATTCTAAGTAGTATCTCCAAAATGTGAAAAATGTTACATTGAGTTATAGTAGTAATGATGATATTGTCTTATATTTGCTTGGCATCTTATAGAGCTCATTCAGATCATTATCTTATTTGAGTTTCATAAAATCTCAAAGAGATTTGAAATTGTAAATTAGAAATCTGAGATACAAAAAAAAATGAGGAAAAGATATTGATTTTTATTGAGTACGTATACAGGCCAAGCCCTGTGTCAGGTGCTTTATACATGTTATCTGTTTCAATCCTTATAACCACCCTGTGAAACAGACTTTTTTGGAAACAGACTTTTAATATCCCCTTTTGCAGTTGAAAAAACTAAGGTTCAGAGAGGTTAAGTAACTTGCCCAAGATAACACAGCTATTCAGTGGAGCAGTTTAGACTTAAGCTCCTATCTTTTAACTGCAAACTTGAGTGCTCATTTTCTTCTCATATCCACTAGTTTGGTCTAAACATTCTCCTGGTCTTTAAGACTCAAATCATGTTATCTTTCTAAAACCTTATTATAACTTTATGAGGTAGGAATCATTTTTCTAATCATTAGTTGAGGAAACAGAGGCTCATAGAAGTGGTATGAATTACCAAAGCTAACTAAGCAACTGGTGAAACAGGCTTATCTGGATCTAAGCCCCTGCTTGTTCTACTATTGTACTGCATTCCTAACCTCCGTCTGGATTCATACTCACCCAAGCACCTTTGGAACAGAGGGCAGATCCTGGATGATGGAGCATGGGTAACAGGCCCCTACTGGGGAAAACCTACCACCCTAGACTCATGATCTACCAGTCGATAACTCCTTGCCTACTCAAATCTATTTTCACATATTCACAAATCAGTTTCCTGACATCCATCTAATTTACCATATATTAAGTAATTCTAGAAAGTGACAGATGAGGGATCTTAGAGACTATTTAGACCAAATCTCCCATTTTATAAATGTGGCAGATGAGTCCTAGAAATGGAAAGGGACTTTCCCAAAGTTATTACAGTGAGTTTTTCACAGAGCTGAGACAACTGAAACCATCTAATTACTTATCTAGTGCTCTTTCCATTGCCTCATATGTTCCTCCACTCCTTTGATGTTCTTCAATGCACTGTGCCATTACTTCAACCATTCTCCCTATGAAAATCATCTTCTACCCATATTTCTGTTGTGTACCAGCTAGAGTGTCGGCACTTGCCCACAATACTTCATTATCTCCTGCAGAAAACTTATACTTTTTAAACTAATCTCTCATTTACTCCCTGTTCAATAAGCTGCAAATAACTTCAGGTCTTAATTCCTTAGGACTCTGAGCAAATTATATATATATCAGCTTAAAAGTCCTCATATTAATCATCAATCCCTATACCATCTTACATTACAGATGAAGATAAAATCCAGAGAGATGTGGCTGAGGTCACCCTTCAAGTTAATGGCTGAGCCAGGAAAGAATGTGGATACCCAGAATATTAGTCTAGTTTTTCATCCTTTTTTCCTCTCTGTCTCACCTGAAAGACCTATCCAGAATCCCAGGTTCCTGATGACCATATTGCCACCACCTTCCCATACCTCAAGGAGTCAGAGGTGTTGGATCTCACCTCGCAAGTGACTATTCACTTGACAGCTAATTAACCAGGTGCCAAGTTTCTGGGGTACCATCTCAGCAGTCACAAAGGTGGCTGGAAAGATGTGAGCCACATCAGTGCGGTGGCCCCGGATGGTCAGCATCTGTCCATGGAAGAAAGCTGTGTGGACATCTACTTCATTGCCCATGCCAAACAAGTGCCAAGCCACACGCTTCTGTGCACACATGTTCAGCTCTGGTAAGTTCCCAAATACAAAGCCATTGATTGCTGAAAAAGGAAATCCAAAGAAAATATCAGAACTAGGAAAGGACAGGCCAATGGGAAAAACCTTACTATCTGACAATAATAATAAGTAACATTTACATGAGATTTTAAAGAGCACACTGTGCTGACAGTATCCATTATATCATTTAAATCACACGGACAATCTTAGGAAACAGGCAGGCATCAATGGTCCTTTGCAAAAAGTGAGAAAATCAAGGCTTAGAGAGGTAAAGTTACTCTCTCCCAAGGCCACAGAGCTATTAACTGGTGGAGCCAAGATTCTAATCCAGCAATGTGAGGAAGCTTTTTAAGGAATGTGGTTTATTTTGTAAGTGATTCTTTCCTTCCAGGCCAATTCCCTTCTAAAAGTTCCACAGGACAATTGTCAAATTAGCTGACTAATTACCATGGTTATTATAAGCAATTGGTATAAAATCCAAAAGAAATTTGAGCTGTTCAAGTCATCCCTTACATCTTCCCTCTGAGTTTTTACTTCCCCTTGGGACAGTCTGGTTTTGAGTCCACCTTTGTCACCAAAGGTAAATAAGTCACTCCCTTAATTAAACAAAAGTAAAAGTAACTTCTTTCTTTTCCTAAAAATTGCTTCTCTGCCCACACCCCAGTGCTTTTGTGCCTTTACTTAGTTTTAAATTTAATTAACATGACGGATTCCCTCATAGGCAACCATTTTTCTTCACAAAGTGGGTAATTCTTCCAGTTTGCATCCTTTTTAGAGGAAAGAAATGTTCATTGATTACATTAGTGGATAACCCTCACCAAAATGACTGAGCATATGGAATCAACACCCTGGGCTATTCCACATTGTGGAGGCAGGGCACCTAATGACAAGAGCACTGTATGCAGTCAGACAGATTAGGATTGGATTTTAGCTGTGCCTTTTATCTGCTGTATAATCTTCAGTTTCCCCATAGGTAAAAACAAGGCAAAATTACCTGCTACTCCTGGTCTTTATAAGGGTTAAAAAGCACCAATATGTGAAAGCACCCACCAAATGCTAGGCCCACTAGAGACCCCTCATCTGTGTTTACTGTCACAATGTGGCCACTGCATCCCAGCTCACCATGCATCCTATTACTCTCTTGAAAGGCCTCATCTTCTTTGTCCACTGAGGCAGGGTCTAAGCAGTAAGTGGCAATATTCTCATCAATATGCCAACTAAGATTCTCATCTACCACACTGAAGAGCAGAAAGAAATAACTGTCCACATCTTGCCGCCGAGGAGGAGAGTTCCCATTCAAGGTTCCTAGTACAAAGAAGAAAGGTGCCCTTAAGAACCTCCTATCCTTAGCAACAGTAAACTGCAAGGGGTATTCATAAGAAATAAATAGGAAGAGAGGTAGCCTAATGAACAAACTGAACTAACAAGGTAAGTTGGGGCAGAGTCATAGATGGAGAATAGGAGGACAGCTATTGGGGGAAGGTTAGGGGATGGAAAGATTGGGCAAAAAGGAAAAAGGACTCATGGACATGGACAACAGGGTTGTGATTGCTGCGGGGAGAGGGATGTAAGGAGTTAAATGGCAATGGAAAAAATACAGTAAGAATGTTTTTAAAACAGTTTGTCAGCAACAGAAAAGCAGATGGAGACTTCGCCAACCAGGGCCTTAAACTGACCATACACTTTAACATCCGGTTCTTCAGGCCTTACTATACCTTAAACATAGACTGTTCCCAACCATGTCCACAATCCTCCCCAAATCCTGATGATTACACTTTCAATCCTGTCCAAACTTAAACTTTTACCACATAATTTACTTTTGTGTGACCTGACTCCCATCATTACTAATTCAAATTTTTAAGTGATTAGAAAAAAAGTTTTAAAAGTAGAAAAGGGTTTTCTGTTAGGAAAAGAAGGTAATAATAGAAAAAGAATAGCAAAAAGGGCCTGAACAGTGTGGCTCAGTTCGTTGAACATCATCCCCATAAACCAAAATGTCGCAGGTTCAATTCCTGGTCAGGGCACTTACCCACATTGCAGGTTTGGTCGCAGTTAGGGCATGTACAAGAGGCAACCAATTGATGTTTCTCCCTCACATCGATGTTTTTCTCCCTCTCTCTTTCCCTCCCTTCCCTTCCCTTTAAAATTAATAAGCATGTTCTTGGGTGAGGATTAAAAAAAATAGTGTAAATGGAGTTTGACATTGTTTATTCCTGCTGATAAACAATGGTTCCAAATTAACACTCCTCAGGTTTCTGTTTAACATGTAGGCAGTTCAACTATATCACTGCTTCCCATAGATATCCCAAACTGCATCTCATAGCTCACCCTTGGAGCCTGTACCTCTTTTACAGGTAATAAGGGGTCCAATGAGGCCAGCTGCAATATCTCGTGGAGCATCTACATGAGAATGGTAGATCCAGGTGAGGCATGCTGGGTCAGCATCAGTGGGTGCATGGCTTTCTGGAATTGTCCAATTGTATATATGGTAGCCTCCTGGGGGAACAGAGTCATCAGCTTTCATCTGACCAGAGGAGCCATCTGGGTAGAGGGAGCCTAGAAAATGAAATTGCACATGCTCAGTCCCAGGGTGAGTGAGAGGGACCCTGGCAGATAAAGAAGTGAAGAGAAGGCTGACATATGAGACACCTAGGTCCAGTCTTGTGGAAAAGGTAAAGTTCTAAGGTCCAGCACATTATTCCTCACAACCTGAGGTGGGCACACATTCAGGTAATATCTAGCTAAAGAACCCCAGACTTCACATCAACAGTGGGTGAAGAGGTGGCAGCCATTGGAGAAGGAGCTGCGACCACAAAAGTTTCTACTAGTAATAACCTAGTGCAAAGCCAGTGGCATGGAGGCACAGGAAAAAACAGAATTCCCTTTCTGCAAGCACTGGCTTTGGAAAACAATCACAGAATTTCATTGTAAAGGCAACTTAATGATCAGTTGGTCCACTTCCCTTTTATGAAAGAGAAACTGAGGAAAAGTAACTTGCCAGAAGTCATACAGAGAAAACTGGTGGCCAAGTCAGGACTTTCTGATTTCCCTCTCTATTCCCCTCAGTCACTGTGGTGTCTGTATTATAGGTCACTGGCCTGGCATAGTGAGAGATACAGATGAGTAAACTGAACTCCCTCTTAAAAAGAAAAATTAAACCTTTTGGAAGACTCTGACCCTAGAATAATGCTCCCTTATACTCAGAGCATACTCTTCTCTTTTCAAAGCACAAATATTTTATGACAATGCAATTTAAGTAATTCTTTATGATAAAAGGCAGATTTGTATTTTTATTTTTCATTTTTCAGTCACAATTGACATTCAATGTTATATTAGTTTCAGGTTTACAGCATAGTGGTTAGACATTGATATAACTTACAAAGTGATCCCCCCCTGATATTTCCAGTAGCCACCTGACACCATATATAGTTATTACAATATTATTGACTATATTCCCTATGCTGTACTTTACATCCTCATGACTACTTTGTAACTACCAATCTGTACTTCTTAATCCCTTAACAGTTTTCATCCAGTCACCCAACCCCCTCCTCTACAGCAACCATCAGTACGTTCTCTGTATCTATGAGCCCTTCTATGAGTCCTTTGTATCTATTTACCTTCTGAGTCCTTCTCATAGAAAACACCATGGGGGTGGATAGTATAGGGACGAGTAGCAAAATTCTTCAGGTGAATAAGGATGACATCTCCCACCTCAGCCTGCAACACTGGCCCCAGGAAGCCCAACCAGGCAGGCCGGGCCATTTCATGCATGTATGATCCATCACTGTATTCTTTGTAGATGGTCTTCTTGTAGTTGCTCCCTATCCGGTTCTTGTCAGACTTTAGGAAACTGGAAGCTACTCTGCGAAGAAAGAAAGAAAGTCACAACTTTGCCACAATCTTCAAACCTCAGGAGGGTTATTTTCCAGAGGAGGTTGACCAAAAAATGTCTATCTTTGTTTAGGGCAGAACAAGAGGAAATGGGACATACTGATCAAAACATGAAAGCTATAAGTTAGAGTCTAATTGTTTCATAATGGGAAATATTAAGTAAAAGCATATAAAATTGGTGATGTTTGACCACTTTTAGCCTACAGGACTACAAAAAAGGCAATTTCACATGCTTCAATTTAATGTATAATAATGAGGAAACAACCAGCTAAGGACTCATTTCTTTCAAGTGAGCAACTCCTTACCCATGTTGCCTGACTTAGTATCACTCTGCTATACATGGGAAGTTTTATAGCAAAACAGTTAAGGTCTCAAGGTCTGGAGCCAGGATAGTTCAATTAAATGCTGATATTATCACTTCCAAATCTGTGGGACTTTGTGCAATTTATGTAACTTCTCTGTGCACAATTTCCCAATCTGTGAAATGGAGATAATCACAATACCAAACTTGGACAGGTGTTGCTAGTGATAAAATAATTTAAATACATAAAGAGCTTAGGACAATGCCTTGAAAATAGTAAAAGCTTAATAAATGTTAACTATTACTTCATAATATTGGGGATGGAGGATAACAAGTTATCCCTCAAGGACAATTTTAAAACAAAGACTCTGTGACTTCAAAACTAGATGGACAGAAAAAATGATTTGTCAAAAAAAAAAAAAGCTGTTTTTCTTACTCTAATTCTTCCTAGAGAGCTCTGAGATGTTACAGTGAACTTTGGAAAACTGAGGCTTTGGAGAAACAAAGTGATTCAAGATCAGAAAAGATTCTTTAATGCATTCATTCATTTTTTAAACAGAGATATTTTTGAAACATCTGCAAGGCTCTAAAATCAAGAAAGGTTAATCCCACCATCAGTTTGATCTTTGTTTCTCTGACTTTGTTTTTTGTTTCCTTTTGTTTGTTCATATGTTTTAATTTTTAAAAATTCAAAATATAAATAAAATCATATAATATTTGTCTTTGTCTAACTCATTTCACTTTGCATAATACCCTCTAGGTCAACTAGTATAACATTGTATGCCAACTATACTTTAATTTGAAAAAGTAGCATTCCTTTGATATCTCCCCCAGATTTTTTCCTTCAAATAATTTAGGACAAAAATAAAGTAAAAGACAACAACAACAAAAAAGATTAATCCTGTGGGGTCTGTGAGAGGTAAAATGGTGAGAGGAGTACCAATTTTGCATCCACATTACCCAGGTTCAAATCCTAACTCTTACATTTATTAGCTGTGGGACTTGAGTTATTTGATGACCCTGACCCTCAACTTTCTCACCGAAAAGACTAGAAGATATTCAGACTAACCTCCTAGAGCTTTTGTAAGAATTAGGCAAGACTAAGTATACAAATGCCTAGTATGGTGCCTGTCACAAGCAGAGTATTACACAAGTGATACCTATCACTGTTATTTATTTGATTCTAAGACTATTTTTACTCATTTTTACATATCTGAAATTAGTATAGTTCCACCACACACATCTTACAAACACTATATATTTTATGTTTCTTTCTTTTTTTAAAGCTAAAGAACTGTTTTTAAAATAACATTTTGGATATCATCTTAGCACCAAAGGAATATGAAATTACCATTAGGACCTTAAAAATGCTGAGACACCTCGGTGTGGAAAAGCAGACTCCACATGGAATTCTGGCTCTTGAGTCAACTAGCCTTATTCTCAGCGAACATGTCCCTAAGTGTATGCTCCAGAGAGATCAGTAACTGGCTGCTAACACACCTTAGGAAAAGGTCTTCAAGAGGCTATCTCATGACCTCAAGGATGCCCCCCAACTCTAGCTCTAATTCCACAAGAGATTAAACCTACGTGTCACTTTCCAGAGGCTGGTTCGTGATGACATTCCGTCCCTTGGGAGCATAGTTCCACTGCACGTCCTGAATGCCCAGGTAGTAGACTCGAGTAGCCCCATCAGTCAGTTGGAGCCACAAGGGTTGTATGAAGAGCAGAGCCCAGAGGAGATGGCCTGGCTCCATGGCCCACATTACTCTGGGAAACAGGCAAATGAATAGCTCCTGGTATGCAAGAAAAAGAACAAAGGGGCTTTGCATGTGTCTGGAAATTAAAGAGGCAAGAGCCAGATGGAATGACTGAGAAAACAAGAATGAATTACCCCAGAATCTATATCTTACCTTATTACTTTCAGTTCAACAAGTGTTCAACGATCTGTACACACTGGACTTTTGAGGGCAAAGTTAAACAGTCACTTATACTGATAATTATGCATTGCTTCCTTCAAAAGAGAAATCTGGATCCAGTTCCTTTACCTTGGCTCAAGAATCAGGAAACAGGAACCAGAAGCCTGATTGGGTCACTGACTCACTTAGTACCTGAATCAAGTCACTAATTCTCCCTGTGTCTCTGTTTTCATTGTTGCCACCTTACGTCCCCTAAGATACGTGTTTAAAAACAAATGAGAGGGTGGAGGCTGGGAGAAAATGCAGACAACTATCACTGAACAACAATAAAAATACAAATAAATTAATTAATTAAATTAAAAGAGAAAAAAATTAGAATTCACCAAAAGACATTTTCTAGAATGTTAACAGACCCAAAATGGAAACAGCCAAAATGTCCATGAACACTAGAATGGATGAGTAAATTGTGTTTCATTTACACAATAGACTTTTATATAACAATGATAGTAAACAAACTACAATTACACATGAAAATACAGAGGCCTCTCATGAACAAAATGTTGCAGAAACAAATCAGATGCAAAACAATACATACTCTATTATTTCATTTATGTAAACAAAATCAGGCAAAAATAATCTATGCTTCTAGAAGCCAAGATAGTGTTTATCCTTGAAGTAGGGATCAGTCACTAGGAAGGGAAGAGGAGAAATGCTTTAGATAATGTTCTGTTTCTTGAGCTACATACTGGTAACATGAGTGTGTTCAGTTTGTTAAAATATATTGAGCTATAAACTTAGCATTTGTGTGCTTTTCTGCATGTGAATAGCAAAAAGTAAAACATGAAACAAAACAAGTAAGAATGTGCCACAGAAATAATAACTTATAAGAAATGTTCTCTGCTGGTCCTCTGCTACGCACGAACTCATTTCATGGGTCCAATCCTGAGTCAGAGTCAGAACTAATTCCCTAGCGTCTCATTTTAGTACATCAGCCAAGAGGTTAGACTTCTTGGGACTGGGATGAAGCACTCAGTCATACAATAAACAGCTACAGTCAAACTTAGAAACAAAGACAACACAACATAAACATATGTATACATATACTTGCATACACATAGGCACAGGAAATCTTTACCTAAAAGAAGATCTGTACACACTTTCATCCACATATAGAACCACGTTGTCACACAGAACCTTTGTCACTTCAGAATAACAATAATAATAAAATCAACGTTTGTCATGTGTGCATAGCTGGCCAGACAGTTTTTTTAAGAGTTTTACGTAGATTAAATCATTTAATCCTCACAACACTGGGGAGAAGATGCCATTATAACCCCCATATTACAGAAAGAAAAACTGCAGAAGAGAAATGTAAAGTAATTTGCCCAAGGTCACATAATTAAAAGCTCGTAGAATTGGGCTGTGAGTCCAGGAAGTATGGTTCCAGTGTCTCTGTTCTTAATCACCATGCCATACTACCTTCCAGGAAACCTACTTGCACAATCACATGAGTATATACAAAGAACACATATATATCCATAATTATAACCATATCTGGGAAAAACCCACATACTATGAAACATGCAATCATATATTGTTTTGATCACTTCTAGAAACACACATATACTCATATATATAGGCAAAAATATATCTAATCAATATCATTCATAATGATAATAATGATAATAGTTACCATTTAGTGAGAGATTACGACATACTAAACACCATGTTCAATAGTTTATATAAATTATTTAACTAAATCCTCATCCTAAGCATATGAGATAGGGACAATTAATCAAAAATAAAACATCAAAGATACGCACAGACTTACATATGGATAGAAAATCCCCAGATATTTACCTTGGCAAGGCCTAGATATTGACCCTGATTAACAAACAGACCCATAGACTTCCCTGCAAAACCTCAGGTCACTCTACACAAAGCACTAGTACAAGTGTTGATCTCCAATCTTCATATTGCATTTGGCAGAAAGCCCTTGATATAGGGGAGAACATGTTTTGGGGTTTCTCTTTCCAAAACCTGGATCTCGTACTGACCATTTGTGTAGACTTGGGTAATACCTAATTACTCTGAACCTGTTTTCTTACCTCTAAAATATATATAACAATATCAGTTTTGAAGAAATAAATTTGAAAACTTACACAAAAGGGACAGAATATAATTAATGCTCAGAACAAAATAGACAGTAACTGCTGGTGTCTTTCTTTGTCCTTCTCCCTCCTGGCTACTGTCTCCCCCATATCCTACATTCTACATTTCTACTCTAAGAGCTAACTTAAATCTTGACTGCCCCTGAAGGTTCCCTCTAGCCTTTTCATACCACTGTGTTCTTAAAGGACTACTTACTCCCTATACCACCCAATTTCATTAAGTCAAACTTTGTACTATTGTTACGTTTCTAGCTATGAGCTGCCTCATGAACTGTGTTTATTTTCCAGATTGGACTATAAACTCCTTGAGGGTGAAAGTCATGTTTTAGAAGTCTTTATGCATCTATTGCCAGACACAATGATATAGGTGTGCCATGAACAACTACTGCTAAAGTGACATAAAGTGACACAAACATATATTTTCCCACCAGTTGGTTCTAGTTCAAGTTTGCCACTGGTATACAGAGTGACTTCAAAAAAGTCACTGTACCTTAGTGAGCCTCAGTTTCCCATATATAAAATAATAGAGCTGGACTGTATAGTTCTTCTTTAAAAAATTTTTATTGTTATTCAATTACAGTTGTCTGCATTTTCTCCCCATGCCTCCACCCCACCCCATCCAAACTCACTTCCCTCCCCCGCCTCCACCCTCCCCCTTGATTTTGTCCATGTGTCCTTTATAGTAGTTCTTGGAAACCCCTCTTCCCACTGTCCCCTCCCCCCTTCCCTCTGGCTATTGTTAGATTGTTCTTAACTTCAATGTCTCTGGTTGTATTTTGTTTGTTTTTTTCTTTTGTTGATTATGTTCCAGTTAAAGGTGAGATCATATGGTATTTGTCCCTCACTGCCTGGCTTATTTCACTTAGCATAATGCTCTCCAGTTCCATCCATGCCATTGCAAAGGGTATAAGCTCCTTCTTTCTCTCTGCTGCGTAGAATTCCATTCTGTAAATGTACCATAGTTTTTGATCCACTCATTTGCTGATGGGCACTTAGGTTGCTTCCAGTACTTGGCTATTGTAAATTATGTTGCTATGAACATTGAGGTGCATAGGTTCTTTTGGATGGGTGTTTCAGGGTTCTTAGGGTATAATCCCAGCAGCAGAATTGCTGGGTCAAAGGGCAGTTCCATGTTTAGTTTTCTGAGGAAATTCCATACTGTTTTCCACAGTGGCCTCACCAGTCTGCATTCCCACCAACAATTGGACTGTATAGTTCTTACCTTTTTGGTGTCATAGATGTTTGAGAACATAATGAAATGCAAGAAAGTAGAACTACAAAATGTTTTATATAGAGTTCTCAAAGAAACTTTCTAGTTCTCATACTTTGCAGTATCACATATGGTCAAACAAACTGCCATACCCTAGAACCTTCAATATGGAGAGTGTGTCCTTGGTTCAATGGAAGACTGAATGCAACATGGACCTCCGTCAAGCTTTTTTTTCAGGAACTTGCCAGCAAGGCTGTTGTAGCTCAAACTCACTTACCTAGGGAGAAAACTGTCCCAGATAAGAGTTTCACAATTGGAAAAGCACACAGTAACCCTGAAGATATTCCTAGAACACAATGGTGCAGATCTTCAGTATACAATGAATAAGGACTGAAAGGTGACTAATGACCAAAAGAGCTAGATAATAAAACCTGGGGGAAAACAGTGCTAGCTAGTGTTTGCCTATCATGTTCCACTTTATCATGTTCCACTTTACAGTATGTTTTTCATATCTGCCTTCTCATTTAATTATCAAAGTCTTATGAGATAAGGATTGCCTTCCCCTTTTTGTATCTAGAGTATAGCCTTTGGAATCAGACTACCTAAACTAATCCTGACTCGACTTTTCCTAGCTGTATGACTTGATAAATTGCTTCATTTCTATAGCCATTGAGTTTTATCTTTGAAATGAAATTAATACTTAGATTGTCTGAGAACCTCTAAAATCATCTATGAAAATATATATGTGTCTACATGTATTTTCTGGGAAAGGGTCCATGGTATTCATTTAGATTTCCCAAGAACTTTGTGACCTAAAAAGTTCTAGGATCCTTCCCTATACATTCTTGGGATTTTTGTTATTACTAAATAAGATGCTCCTAACATTCTAACATCTTGAAAAGCATACCTTCAAATACACTGAAAAACAATTTGAGCCCCAAAAGAATGGTTCCTATTCATTCTCTTTCTGCTATACCTCCTTGTTCCATTAACTCACCCCTTCCTTAGAGACTGAAAGCCCTCCAAATTCTCTACTGTTTCCATAAATAAAGTCTAGTTAAAAACTGTGAAAAAAATACTTAGTTACACCTCAAGTAGTGTGAGGATTAAATGAATTAATATCTGTAAGTGCATAGGATACAAATCTGTGGTCAAGTGTACAAGTGATCAAAAAGTATTAGTGGGTATTATTAGGATAAGTGAGGAAATACTTTTGAAATAAAACTTGCCAGGATCTCTAACATTAACATTTTAACTTTAACATTTTATGTATAGCCACAACACATACATGTTCAAAAGTTCCTATATTACAATAGCACATACAAAGCATACAGGTACATGTATATGGCTAAGATTAGTCTCTTTGTGATATAATGAAAAGAACCAAAAATTTTGACTGAAACAAACTTAAATTTGAGTACTGTTTTCAGTTTTGTTTGAAAGGACTGGAATTGGAGACTTAGCAAGGCATCTGATAAATATTAGCAGTTTTCTTTCTTTCTAATCACTGGCTTTTTTTCTTTCCAAAGCTGCATTTGTCATTGTTATTGTTTCATCTTTTTATTTGATTTTTTCATAAACTATTAAAACAGAAAAAAAGAGCCCTGGTCGGGTTGCTCAGTTGGTTGGAGCATCATCCCACTCACCAAAAGGTTGTGGGTTCAATTCCTGGTCAGGGAACATACCTAGGTTGCGGGTTCGATCCCTGGTTGGGAAGCAACTGATCAAGGTTTCTCTCTCATCTCTCATCTCCCTCTCCCTCTCCCTCTCCCTCTCTCTCTCTCTCTCTCTCTCTCTCTCTCTCTCTCTCAATCTCTCTCTCTCACAAAGAAAAAAAATCAATAGTAACATACCCTGGGGTGAGGATTAAAATTTTTTTAATTATATAGGTTTCAGGTGTACAATTCTCTAAAATCAATAAAAACGTATCCTCGTATAAGAATTAAAAGAAAAAAAACAGAAGAAAGAGAAAACCCATAAAATTTCTTTAAAATCATTTAGATATTCTTTAAAATTATGATAAAATTGAAAGACTCTAAACCCTAGAAAAATAGATTCTAGTTCTGAACTCATCGTTTATTAGTTGTATGACACTGAGTAAGTCACCTAATTTCCTGAACCTCAGTTTCCTCATCTTGTAAATGAAGATAATCTCTGGTTTTGGTTCCTCATTAGTTTACTAAGATGATCAAGTGAGATGAAGGATGTGAAAGCCCTGTGTAAACTTTTCACTTAGGTAAGGGTACTTTCTCTCACCTGAACCCACAGGAAGAAGTCTTACAGAAAGGCCAGACTGAGGGAAAAAAATGAAAGGGAGACATAAAATGACAAATGAAATAGGTAACATGAGCCAGAATCCTGGGACAAAGTAAAAACAGAGAGGGCAGAGAGGGGAGAGGGAGAGAGAGAGAGAGAGAGAGAGAAAATTAATTTCTGCTCTACTTGGACTTAGACATAGTATAGTTAATATACACTGAGACCAGTCTGGGGTGAAAGTCAGCCAACAACAAATCAGGCCTCCCATACCTTTACCCTACCTTCCTGTAATCCCAACATCACCTGGGCTTGGTTACCATGATCCGTGACAATTTGCATCACTGTTTTCCCTCTAATTTGCAAGTTGCTCCTTTAATGTGATAATGCTGTGCTCCCACTCGCACTCGCGCTCACTCGCGCTCTCTCTCTCTCTCTCTCTCTCTCCACCCCCCAATTTCTTTTTCTCAGTTGTGTTAGACTGAGATGGACAGGCTCATACTAAACAAAGGCTCACTCAAATGAACACAGGAATGCTGAGCTATATTTTGGGTCCTGTCTCCAATCTCAACAAAATAAAAGCCTCCATCCATTTTGGTCCTCTGCTTTCTTAATGCTTTTCAGCTCTTTCTTCACCCTGTGTCTCAAAATACATTCCAGATGGGGATTTTCTCACCTCCCTTGGCTATAGGCTTTTCTTTACTAGGAGGGAAACTAGAAAGTTAAAATCTACACAGGGTTCTGGATACTACAAGTAAAATTTATATTATCCTTTAATCAGTATCACTGTACCCTACAATGTCAGAAGTGATGAAATTGAGACTTAGGAAGGGATTTACCTGAAATCCTGATGCTAGAACCTAAGAATCTTGACTCCCCAGGCTGGTAATCATGTCCAGCATATTATCACCATACTATTCCTTCGAAAATACTATTTCACTACATATTTTCCACTTGTACTAATGAAGCTGCTTTATCTACACACACTCCAGTTTTGGTATCATAGAAAGCATACTAATTTGAAATCAGAAGGTCTGAATTCAAATCCTATCTCTTTCCTGTAATAGCTATGCGGCCTCTTAACAAGTCACTTTCAACTATTTGAGCCTCGCTTTTTTTATCCATAAAATGGGGATGAAATTAATCTCACAGGATTGTTTTCAGGCTGAAAAAATGGATATTTGAGATCCAAGCAAAAAGCTTGAATGCAATAGATGTTCAGTAAAAAAATTGAATGCATCATAGATTCATATATCCATAAAGACTTTTAGAAAGTATCTTTTTCAACCTCTTAATGTGACATATAGAAAACTGAGACCAGATGAAGGGATTTACTCAAAGTCAAGCAGCCAGTTACTGGCAAAGCCAGAATTTGAATCCATGTTTGCTAAAATATTTCTGGTCTTTAGACACTGTGACAAATAATTTAGATTTTAAGCTGATAACTTAGTTCGCCCATCGTTTATTTGTTTATTATATGCCAATTTGGATCTCAAAACATAAAACAAGGCAGTTGTTTTTAAGTGTTTGAACTTCTCATTTATGTAGTTCTCAGATCCATCACGTCAACAAACCTGTGAAATGGAAAATCAGCATACTATTTCAAGAGAAAAAATAACTACTCTCTACAACTCCAAGATTGTCCCTGAAGCAGTCAAGCCAGTGTGGTCCTGGCCATTTTGGACACAGGAACAAAAGAAGCCTATTGTTCACTTTAACTTCCCTGAGCACCCAGCCAAGATTCCTTTAACTTTTTAGCAACTTAGTTTCTCTCCATTGGCCCAGGACTCCCCTAAACCCAAATGAATAAAAGTTTTTTACAAAGAAAGGAAGGTAAGGTAGGGTTTGGGAAGAGAGAAAAGAGCTTACCTTTGCTAGAGAAAACCCTTCTATATTCATGTCAGTAGCCTAGTGATGCTGAACTGCAGACCCCAGCGTGAGTCTGCCAGCCCTGCTCAGTCAGTATCCTGGGTTACAGGGCCTTTCTCATAAATTAAGTCCAGGGCTCCAATCTGGCGAGTGTTACTGGGATAGGGTGAATGGAGGAGGGGGTAGTGCTGGGTGCTGTCCTTTCCAGAAACTAATCTACTGGAATGTCTTGTTCCGGTCTGGTTTGGTACAAAACCCGGGACGGTTCTTTGACCATATCCGGGTGTTTTCCAAATCCCGGTTAGGATCTCAGGAGGAATTACAAGGGGGTGGGCTGCATTTCTGTTATCACAGCTTGCTAGTTGGCCTTTACTGAGAGGGGGAGGAGAATGCACTGTCAGTGTGGCCCGTCAAAGCTCACAGAGGGATTCCAATAGCCCCATTTATGAAATGGGGTCCTTCATAAGTATTACTAGATTTAGGAAGAGCACCCCCCCATACCAATTTTTTCCCTTCTTGCTATGAAGCAGTTACCAGCCCTGCTTGTTATCCTGAGGCCATGGTTGCTTGGTAATAAAGGAAAATAAAACTGGTAATACAACAAACAACTTTCTACATGCCAGGCCCTATGTTAACCACTTTACATGCATCCTATCATTTAAGTGTCCTGATACCCTGTGAAATGAAAACTAATTCTCCTTATTTTACAACTGAAGAAAACCAGGCTCTAAGAGAGAAGGTAACTTCTTCAACATCACACAATTAGCAGGTAAAAGAGGGAATTTTACTGGGTCTGTCTAGACTCTTAACCACCACACTACCATACTGTGTTGCTTAGGGGAGAAACAGAGAGCCCTTTTAAGATGAGGGAAGTGATTTCATCATTATTGAGTGCCTGCTGTCCACCACTAACTGCTAGATAATTTTTTTAATGTATGATACCTCTGCTTCTGCCATTTCTAGCAGCTCCTAGTGTGAAATCTGAGGGCTGTATTATCAACAGTTTCCATAGAGGAGACTGGATACAACTAGAAGATAACCTGGATTAATATGTCAGCATCTTAAAAATAAAGAAGATCCAGAAGAATTGGAAATACTACATTTTTGAAAAGTAAACTGAAAAAAGGGGTCCTAAAATTTCTGAGTGAAACTGAAATCTGGGTTTGTTTAAAACCAAAGGCCATCATTTTTCTGCTAGAAAGAGAAGGTAGTGAAAAAAAATCACTGGCATGAGACAAGTGACCTAGGTTCAAGTGCTGGCTTGCTCTAGCAGTAATCAGGTATATAGGCTTGACCCTGGCTCTTCTCTTCTCTGGGCCTCAGTCATTTTATTCTTACGAGGGCCCTGAGCTAGCTACAGACCTTCCCAGCTCTATAAATTTACATGTCTAGCATTCCATGAAGAAGGCACATTCTTGATATTGAGTGGAAGAGAAAGAGATTTCAAAGATGTGAAGTATAAGGAAAGAATGAGTGGAAAAAAAGTTGAACTGCATGCATCTTTGGAAAGGACTGCATCAGCCCACAAGACCGAGGTATAGAAAAGAGACAAGTATAATGGTGGTTCTACCACCTAGTATTCTTACTTTATGATGAGGAGACCTTGGCTTGGAGCAGATGCTGTTCTCTAAGCAGGCTCAACACATTTTTCTTTCCTGAATTTAAAGTGTCTGGGGCAGGGTCCAGGGAGGAGGACTTTCAAAGACTGAGCTTGTGGGGCAAAGTCTCTGTCATAAACTCCTGGAGGTGGTTGAAGGTGCCTAGACACTTAGGAGCTACTGCGTAAACTGCAACCCATGCCAAGTCAAGTAGAAGCATCAGTGGGGAGAATGGAGAAGCCACCAGCCTCAGCTCTCTCAGAAATGCTCAGTGATTGAGTGAAGTTGGATCAGGATACAGCAGTTACTGGGGTTATCTGCCTCTTCTACCACTTGGCAAAGATATGGACCTTTAAGTTAGAAGGGGAAGGAAAGGACCAAACCCATTACGCTGGGATCCAAGTCCAGGCTCTAAAGCATTTATGACAGGGAGGGGAAAGGATAAGGTCTCTGCTCTGACTCATGAAAGACAACAAGAAGCAGTTCATACAGAGACACTTGAGTCAACACAGTAAAAGCTACAGGAAGCCAGCTATGGCAGGTTTCAGAGTTCATATTATTCATTAAGTAATTCACTGAGTGGGCACACAGTGCCTTCCTCTTCTGCAAATCCTGGATATATTTCTGATGACTTTCATTACCTAAAAAGAGTTTAAGTTGATACCAATAGACCAGGGGTTGGTAAACTATTTCAGTAAAGTGCCAGTTAGTAAATATTTTATTTACAGCCTCAGCCATAACTACTAAAATAGACCAATGTAACATATTAGGCATATCTATGTACCAATAAGAGTAAATTTACAAAAACAAGCAGCAGGCCAAATTTGACTTATGAGCTCTAGATTGGAAATAATCACTATAGACTGTTTTGCAATATAGACATTTGCAATATGGCAATATTATTAAGAGTATGCAACTACAATCAGATATTTTAGATTGAAATACCAACTCTGCCATTTTCTGATTCTATGACCTCAGAAAATTTATTCAATCCTTCCAAATCTTAGTTTTACCTCTGTAAAATGAGGATAACAATAGTACCTATTTCATAGGGCTATTATAAGGAATGAAATGTAATTATTTATATAAACTATTTAGCACGGTGACTAGCACATAGTAAGTGCCCTAAAGTGAATTATAATTTTTAAATTTTCAATAAAAAAAATCTAAATTCTTTTTTCCTCATTCTTAAAAAATAAATTGTATTAATCCATGATGAAAAAAAAGGAATATTGGTAGCATCCTGGCTTTAAGTTCTAATTATGCTACTAAAGAAAACACAGTAATCCTGGACAAGTCAGTTTGCCTTTTGGGGACTTTGCTCCCTCTTCTGTAAAATGGACAAAATGCTTTAGATTTTTCATTTTTCAAAATTATTTTTGGCAGCAGAACTATTACCCCAGACAAAATCTTACGGCATATACCCACTATGAATGGAAGATTAAAGTACAGATCTTCTGGTAGGAGAAAGAAAGGAAATGGGCAGGGCTTAGGGGACCGAGGGACCTTCTCCTTTGTATGCCTGTCCACCAAGAAAATGTGGTTAACCCTGGTGCACCAGCAAGAAACTTCGATGGCACTGAAAGCATATTCATTTGAAAAACACAAGAAGACAATGTGCTTAAAAGTTAAGATTTAAATTTTGTCACTAACCCTTCTCTTTACTTATTTATTTACTCAATCAATATTTCCAGGTTACCTGTGTATGGCCAATCACAAGGGTATGGCTTTGGGATGGCTACAAAATGAGAGGATCACAGGGACCTTCATGTTAGAGGGAACACTAGTATGAGAAGCATAGGGTTTGGAGTCAGAAAGACCGGGGTTTGGATCCTTGCTGGCTCTGTCTAAATTGTATGACCTTGGGCAACTCACCTAAGCTTTATGAGGCTCTGGTTTCTCATCTGTATAATAGCAACAATAATACTTCCATGAGTGAAATATTGTGAGAATTAAATAAGCTGCAATTTCCATGAACACTCAGCACAGCATGCAACATCCTGGGGGCCTTCAATTAACTTTCCTTCTCATCTTTCTCACAGTGAAATTTAGTGACAGTATCAGATACCTGGTGAAAACAGAAGGCTGTGGACAGTGCCCTACCATAGCCAGTCTACCTGCTTTATCTCAAGACCCTCTGATGAGCTTCCTTAGTAGTTATTAAAAAGAAGGCCTCTGGGAAAGGGTGGACGGGTGCACAGAACAAGAGATTGTTGCCTATACACTACACCTCTCGAGCTACTGCCTTCCCTTTTCACTTCTGACCAGCAGGCTCCATCATGCTTTGAAAAGATTGATATACACTGCTGCCACTTGTGATTGTCCTGCGCTCCCTTGGGGTACACTGCCTGATTCCTTAACTCAGTTCTTAATTCTACTTGCTGTCTTTTTCAGTTCTCCAAGGCAGTAGATCTCATGCTTGTGCATGCATCAGAATCCCTTTGCCAGTTTATTAAAACACTGAGTTTCTGCTTCAGTAAACTGTGGATGAGGCCTGGTAATTCACATTGATAATACGTTCCCAGGTGATGCTGATGGTGCTGGTCTGAGGATCACACTTTGAGAAGCACTACTCAAGCTTAAGGGACTTTTGTTCTGAAGCTTACCCGCTGCCACCCAACTTCTTTCTGCAGATTGATCCTTGAGCTCTCACCACCCTGGTCTTCAAGTATCCAATCTTTGGCCCCAGGTCAAAAGTATGTTTCTTTCAGTCTCCTGATACCTCATTCATGTAGACTCTCCCTGAGCATCCTTCCAACACCTATTTGCCCACTCCTTTTGCCCCAGACCCTTCTTGCCTTCCTGTGTGAGTCTCCCTTTTTTCTCCATGCTCAGCTGACGTGTCTTGTTTTCTGGCTGCCTTCTTTGAACAACTCTATGAATGGCATCAGCTCCTCCTGCCAACTCTCCTCTAAATTCTCATGTGGCTTCCTCATTGTGGGCTCTGGACACAGACAGTCCTGGTTTGAATCTTGGCTTTGCCTCTCTCTAAAGTCTGTGATCTTGGCAAAATCATTTGAGTTCTCCAAGACTCAGCTTGTCATCTGCAAAATCAGGCTGTGAAAATAAAATGGAAGAATGTCTGTATAAAGGCCTAGTGCATCACCTATTGCATAGTAAGTGATCAGTAAATGCTAGTCTCTTTTTCCCTACTTCCCCTACTTTCTTCGCACCTACCTACATTAACACTTACTACTAAGGAGCTGGCAGCAAATAAGAATGATAACAGAATGCAGGAATAAAGTCGTTCACAAGTATGAAAAGGCAAGGTAAATGAGAGAAAGGAGGGCTACCCATATAAATTGATATGACTTTTAAGAGAAGGGAGAGATCACTTTCAATGCATGGGTGTCAGGATCAGCTTCATGAAAGACTAAATGATATTGTTTTCCCTCACACTCCCATTTCTCAAGCCAGAAACCTGAATGTCCTCCAATATCCCTGCCTTCTTTCTCACTCTCTACATCCATTTCGTCAGCAAATTTTTGTCATATTTGTATTCTAAATATCTTTTAAATCTACCCACTTTTTTCCATCTTCACTGCCATAGCCTTGGTCTGAGTAATGTTTGCCTCTGAAATGGATCAGTGTAATAATCTCCTCACTGTTCTTTTTGCCTTCATTCTTGTCCCCCACAGTCTGCTCTTCAAATAACAGCCAAAGCTATTTTTTCCAAAACCACAAAGGTGATCATATCTTTCCCTTACTTAAAACCCTCCAGCTGTAGAGTTTTATTGACTGAAATTGGGGTAATACAGAGATTAGCAGGGCCCCTAGGTAAGGACAACATTCAAACTGGTAAAATGTTCCATGTGTTTTTGTTTGTGTGTGTTTTTGTATATGAATGCACATTGGAAATAACTCTAAGATACATCATTAAGTTAAAGGCAAAGTACAGAATAGTGACCATCCTGTATTTGCTTCACACACACACACACACACACACACACACACACATCTATGTATATACTTATATGAGAGGATAACTTTTTTTTATTCTGGAAATCATCGCTAAATTTTTTTTTTGTTTTGCTCAACATTTTTAAAATTATTTAATTTTTATATAATTGTTTAATTACAGTTGTCCCCTCCCCCCCCCCATTACTAGTGTTTTCCTTTATGGAGAGTAACCTGGTGGGGAAGAGGGTGACTTTCACTTTTCATTTTGAAATGTTTGAATTTTCAAACTTCATACCTTTTTTTAAAAAGGTTATCTGGAAAGTACATATTAACTCATTTGTGTTTCTTTCTTTGTATTTCTATACGTGAGAAAAAATGCATAAGTGTTATGTTTAAAAATTAATGGCATCTCATTGTTACTAGGATAAAGGTCAAACTCTTTAACATGGCCTATATGGTACTTTGTGATATGGCCCCTCCTAATCTTTCTAGCTCATAGTTTGCCCTTCTTCACCTTATAGTCTATGCTCCACCCATACCACACTTCTGTCAGTTTGTTAGTTTTCCAGGGTACTATGGGCTTTTTTTTTTTTTTAACATCCCGCACTTATATGTTGTTCCATCCAGCTTAAACACTCTTAGTCCTATTTTTTCTTTCACTCATCATTGGATCTCAGTTTAGAATTCCTTTCCTCCAAGAAATTTTCCTTGATTTCCTTTGTTTCTGGGTTAGGTGCTCTTGCCATGTGCTCCCAATGCACACTGTATATTTAACACTTTATTAAAATTGCTTGTTAACTGCCTGTCTTCATAGTTTATAATGGAAGCTCAAGAGTCAGATATCTAATCTTGTTGGCTTCCTATTGTAGCCTCAGAACCTAGCACAGCATTTAATACAGACTTGGTGTCCAATAAATATTTGCTAGATGAATGCATGCATCATGAACAAAAGGAAGAATAGGACAGCCTTTAAGTTGGGCTTCATGGTCATGGAAAATTTACTAGAAAACAGGAGCATTTGTAACCTTCATGTTTGGTATGATAACTTAGGTAAGATTTTTTCAGTTTTAAGGCTGACCTAGTTGTACCTGATAATATTACTGTTTAACCAAAAAGCTTGTTCTCAAAAGACCTATGTGTATGTTACTACCAGCCCCTCTTCTATCCTAATTTTTAATTGAATTTATTGCAGTGACATTGGTTTACAAAACCATACTGGTTTTAAGTATACAACTAAAAAAATCATCTGCACACTGCATTGTGTGCCCATTGCCCCAAACAAAGTCTCTTTCCATCTCCATTTCCATCCCTTTTGCCTAACTCCACCTACCCCCACCCCCTTTTGGTCTGGCTACCATTACACTATTGTCTGTGTCTATGTGTTATGTGTGTGTGTGTGTGTGTGTGTATAAAATAAATATATATAAAATTTGTTCTCATGCTAATACTTTTTTCATTCCCAGGGAACTGTGGTAGAAAATGCCACAGTGGCTGCTCCTTAACCACTGGCTGGAAGAAGTGTTCATTTCTACATGATATGATTTAAGGGACTGAACAAAACTTTTCCCTGCCTCCAAAAATTACACCTTACTTTAGTGAAATTAGACCCAGTACTGAGAACTACACTTCAGTTCTCACTATGCCACAATCCTCTATATGACTTAGGGTGGGCTATCTTACTTCTTTGGCCTCAGTTGTCTCATTTGTAAAATGAGAGCTGTGTATTAGCAGGGCTTTTATGTCCCTTCAAAGTGTCACATCTTATATTTCTATGATTTAGTCTTTTGGATTAGATCCCACAAGCATCCAGAAAGCATGTGCTTGTATCTGAACACAACTACTCTGTGTTTGTTGGAATGACTTTACAGCAAGTTCATCATTTGGGAAAATCCAGTTTCACACCCTGGATCTCTACTGACACGCAGAAAACAAAGGCAATCTCACAATACAACTGCTCTTCCAGGAAATGCTAACATAATCAGAGCTCAAGGCATAACTCAAGCTGTAGCAGATGGGTCTCTTCTCAACCTTACTTTTTAAACTAATTGATCTATTCCTTTAGCTACTTTTTATTCTGTTACAGTGGAAAAGAAAGTAGATTGTGGGGTGAGATAGGCAAAATAATGTTTCCCCCAAAGATGTTCATGTCCTAATCTCTGGAACCTGTTAATATGTTACATTACATGAAAAATAGGAATTAAGGTTGCAGATGGAATTATGGTTGCTAATCAGCTGATTTCAAAATAATTATTCTGCCCTAGCTAGTATGACTCAGTGGATTGAGCAATGGCCTGCGAATTGAGGGATCGGAGGTTTGATTCCCAGTCAGGACACATGCCAGAATTGCAGGCCAGGTCCTCAACTGGGGGTGGGCGAGAAGCAACTGATTGATACATCAATGTTTCTCTCCCCTTCTTTCTCCCTCCCTTCCCTCCTCTCTAAAACATAAATAAGTAAAATCTTTAAACAAAATAATTCTGAATCATCCACTGACCCCAATATTATCATAAGAGTCCTTTGAAGTGGAGGAGTTTGAAAGCAGAGGAGAAGGTCAGAGTGATGAAGTGTCAGAAGGACTCAATTGGATGTTGCTGGCTTTGAAGACGGAGGAAGGGAACTATAAGCCAGAGAATCGAGGTCTCCAGAAGTTGAAAAAGGCAAGTAAATGGATTGTTTTATACAGCCTCCACAATAAATGCAGCCCTGTTGACACCTTAATTTTACCCAATGAAACCCCTTTCTGACTCCTAACCTATTAAAATTGTAAGATAATAAACATGTATAATTTTAAGCAACCAAGTTTTTGCTGATTTGTTGCAGCAGCAATAGAAAACTAATACAATGATCAATAGACTTAACTCTGAGTCTTGCTATTGTCACATACTAGCTATGTGATATTCAGCAGATTTATTTCCCTAAGATTTAGAGTCCTAATCTGTGAAATGAGGAAAAACCACCTTGCTTGCTAACATCACAAGTAGCCCTGAAGATAAAATGTAAGGTGAAATAGTTTTGTACAACAAAAACTTCATAAGAAAAATGAAAAGAGCAGTAGAACGAAAACAAGACCCATATATATGTTGTCTACAAGAGACCCACCTCAGAACAAAAGATAGACACAGACTGAAAGTGAAGGGATGGAAAAAATTCCACACAAAAGGAAATGAAAAAAAAAAAAGTGGAGGTAGCTACTTATATCACACAAAATAGACTTTAAACCAAAGCTACATTAAGAGATAAAGAAGGACACTAAATAATACTAAAGGGATTGATCTAACAAGAGGATATAAACCTGTAAACATACATGTACCCAACATAAAAGTATCTAAATATATAAAGAAAATCTTGATGGACATTAAGGGAGATATAGCAATACAGTCATATTAGGGGATTTAACACACTGCTGACACCAATGGATATATCTCCCAGACAAAAAATCAAGAAGACAACAGCAACCTTAAGAAAACACAATTGATCAAATGTATTTAATTGATATTTACGGAACATTTCATCGCAAAGCAGCAGCATATACATTATTCTCAAACACATGGAAATTCTCAAACATAGACTGACTACATTTTAGTACACAAAATAAATTCAAGAAGATCAAAATCTTATCAAGCATCTTCTCTGACCACAATGGTATGAAAGTAGAAAACAACTACAGTGAAAAAACTAAAAACATTCAAACAACTGGAGGCTAAATTACACGTTTTTTAACCAATGAATACATTTACAATAAGATTAAGAAAAAATCAAATGTTACCTAAAAATAAATGAAAACGAACAAACAACAACCAAAAATCTATGGAAGCCCTGGCTGATTGGCTCGGCAATTGAGCACTGGCCTATGAACCAAAGGGTCCCTGGTTTGATTCCCAGTCAGGGCACATGCCTGGATAGCAGGCCAGGTCCCCAGTGAGGGGCATGTGAGAGGCAACCACACATTGATGTTTCTCTCCCTCTCTTTCTCCCACCATTCCCTTCTCTAAAAATAAATAAATAAATAAAATTTTTAAATGTTTAAAGAAAATCTATTGGACACAGGGAAAGCAGTCCTAAAAGATAAGCTTTCTTTAAGAAAGAAAGATAAGCTTTAAGATAAGATAAGTCCTAAAAGATTATAGAATTATATGCCTAACTCAAGATGCAAGAAAAATCTCAAATAAACAATCTAACCCTACACATGAAAGAACTGGAAAAAGAACAAACAAAGCCCACAGTAAATACAAGGAAGAAAATAAAACAGATCAGAGTGGAAATAGATGACATAGAGACTAAAAAAATAATAATAATACAAAAGATCAGTGAAGCCAAGAACATGTTCTTTGAAAAGATAAACAAGATTGATAAACCTTTAATCAGACTTATCAAGAAAAAAAGAAAACCTAAATAAATGAAGTCAGAAGTAAAAGAGAAGTAACAACTGACACCACAAAAATACAAAGAATTTAAGAAAATTCTTTGTATGAAAAGAATGTAAGAAAATATTGTGAACAGCTATAGGCCATCAATTTGGACAACCTGGGTGAAATAGATAAATTCCTAGAAACATATAATCTTCCAAAACTGAATCAAGAAAATTTAGAGAATATGGACAGATAGATTACAACCAGTAAAATAGAAGCCGTAACTTAAATGAAATCTCAGGAAACAAAAGCTCTGGACTGGATGGCTTCACAGGTGAATTTATCAAACATTCAAGGAAAAGCTAACCCCTACCCTCCTCAAACTGTTTCAAAAAATTCAAGGGGAGGGAAGCCTTCTAAGCTGTTTTTATAAGACCAGTGTTACTCTAATTCCAAAACCAGATAAAGACACTACAAAGAAAGAAAAGTGTAGGCTGATATCCCTGATGAATACAGGATCTAAAATCCTAAACAAAATATTAGCAAACCACATCCAGCAATATATTAAAAAGATGATACACCATGACCAAGTGGGATTTATTCTGGGGTTGCAAGGATGGTACAGTCTTTGCAAATCAATTATTGTGATACATCACATAAACACAATGAAAGATAAAAATCACATGATCATCTCAATAGATGCAGAAAAAGCACTCAATAAAATCCAGCACCAATTTGTGATAAAAACTCTCAGCAAAGTCAGAAGAGAGATCATATCTCACCATAATTAAACCATATATGAAAAACTGACAACCAGCATTATACTCGATGGGCAAAAACTGCTAACATTTCCCTTAAGATCTGGACCAAGGCAGGGATGTCCCCTTTTACCATTCTTATGCAACATAATACTGGAAGTCCTGGCCACAGCAACAAACAAGAAGAAATAAAAGGCATCCAAATTGGAAAGAAGGAAGTAAAACTGTCATTATTTGCACATAACATGATAGTGTACATAGAAAACTCTGAAAATGACACCAAACCGCCCCCCTACTAGATCTAATAAATCAGTTCAACAAAGTAGCAGGATACAAAATTAATATTGAAAATTTGTTGTCATTTTTGTATGCTGATAATGAACTATCAGAAAGAGAAACTAAGAAAACAATCCCATTTACTATTGAAGAAAAAAATAAGGTAACTAAGAATAAATTTAACCAAGGAGGTAAAAGACCTGTACTCGGAAAACTATAGGGCACTGAAGAAAGAAATTGAGTGAAGGTGAAGGGATTAGTCAAAGAACATACATGAAGGACCCATGGACATGACAACAGCGTGGTGATAGCCTATGGAAGTTGGAGGCAGGCTGGGTGGAGGGGGTGAAGGGGGAAAAATGAGACAATTGTAATAGCATAAACAATAAAACATTAAAAATATTTTTAAAAAGAAAGTGAGAAAGGTACAAGTAAGTGGAAGTATATACCATGTTCATGGATTGGAAGAATTAATATCATTAAAATTTCCAGCACTGGACTTCCGCCCAAGATGGAGGCATAGACACACTGTGCCTCCTCACACAACCAAAACAAGGATAACAACAATTTAAAAACAAAAAACAACCAGAACTGACAGAAAATCGAACTATATGGAAGTCCAACAACCAAGGAGTTAAAGAAGATACATTCATCCAGACTGGTAGGAGGGGTGGAGATGCATAGCTGGGTGGAGAGGACTCGCAACAAAATGGTGGCTGCTAGACCCAGCAAGGCGGTGGATTGTGGAGCTGGGCAGTCCAGGCTGCAGCTGCCCAGCAAAGAGCAGCTGGCAGACCCTGCAGTCCCACATTCTCACGCAGATAAATCAGGAGGAACAAAGGGGGAGCGAAACAGACCACACAACCCCACGGTTCCAGCTTGGGGAAAGAAAGCCTCAAACCACTGATTGAAAACCCCTTGGGGGTTGAGGTGGCAGCACAAGAAACTCCGAGCTCCACAGGAGAGTTTGTTGGAGAGACCCACAGGGTCCCAGAACATACACAAACCCACTCATATGGGAATCACCACCAGAAGGGCCCACTTTGCTTGTGGGTAGTGGGGGAAGTGACTGAAAGCCAGCAGAGAGTGGAGCAATCGCCATTGTTCCCTCTGGGACTCCCTCCCCTACATACAACATCACAGCACACCAACGTGGATTGCCCCACCCAGGGTAATACCTAAGGCTCTGCCCCTTTACATAACAAGCATGCCAAGACCAAAAAAAAAAAAATGGCCCAAAGGAAAGAACAGATCACAGCTCCAGAAAAAATACAAGTAAGAGATGAAGAGACAGCAAACCTATCAGATGCACAGTTCAAAACATTGGTAATCAGGATGCTCACAGAATTGGTTGAATTTGGTCACAAATTAGATGAAAAAATGAAGGTTATGCTAAGAGAAACAAAGGAAAATGTACAGGGAACCAATAGTGATAGGAAGGAAACTGGGATTCAAATGAATGGTGTGGACCAGAAGGAAGAAATATCCAACCAGAAAAGAATGAAGAAACAAGAATTCAAAAAAATGAGGAGAGGCTTAGGAACCTCCAGGACATCTTTAAACATTCCAACATCCAAATTATAGGGGAACCAGAAGGAGAAGAGGAAGAACAAAAAATTGAAAACTTATTTGAACAAATAATGAAGGAGAACTTCCCTAATCTGGCAAAGGAAATAGACTTCCAGGAAGTCCAGGAAGCTCAGAGAGTCCCAAAGAAGCTGGACCCAAGGAGGAACACACCAAGGCACATCATAATTACATTACCCAAGATGAAAGACAAGGAGAGAATCTTAGAAGCAGCAAAAGAAAAGGACACAGTTACCTACAAAGGAGTTCCCATAAGACTTTCAGCTGATTTCTCCAAAGAGACTTTACAGGCAAGAAGGGGCTGGAAAGAAGTATTCCAAGTCATGAAAGCCAAGGACCTACATCCAAGATTACTGTATCCAGCAAAGCTTTCATTTAGAATAGAAGGGCAGATAAAGTGCTTCTCAGATAAGGTCAAATTAAAGGAGTTCATCATCACCAAGCCCTTATTATATGAAATGTTAAAGGGACTTATCTAAGAAAAAGAAGATCAAAAGTACAAACAGTAAAAATGACAGCAAACTCACAGTTATTAACAACCACAACTAAAACAAGAACAAAAGCAAACTAAGCAAACAACTAGAACAGGAACAGAACCACAGAAATGGAGATCACATGGAGGGTTATCAACAGGGGAGTGGGAGGGGGAGAAAGGGGGGAAAGGTACAGAGAATAAGTAACATAGATGATAGGTGGAAAATAGACAGGGGGAGTGTAAGAATAGTGTAGGAAATGTAGAAGCCAAAGAACTTATAAGTATGACCCATGGACATGAACTATAGGGGGGGAATGTGGGAGGGAGGGGTGGACAGGATGGAGTGGAGTGAGGCGGGGGCGGAAATGGGACAACTGTAATAGCATAATCAATAAATATATTTTTTTTAAAAAAAGAAATCAACTGCTAGCCTTATTGGGGCTTCCTTTTATGTTACTGTCTATTTCTCCCTTGCTGCCTTTAAGATTCTCTCTTTGTCTTTAACATTTGGCATTTTAATTATGATGTGTCTTGGAGTGGACCTCTTTGGGTTCATGTTAATTGAGACCCTCTGTACTTCCTGAACTTGTGTGGCCTTTGTCCTCTCCTTTAGGGAAGTTTTCTGTCATTTTTAAAAACAGGTTTCCTTTCCTTTCCTTTCCTTTCCTTTCCTTTCCTTTCTTTTTTTTTTTTTTTTTTTTTTTTATGTCCCTTGTTCCTTTTCTTCTCCCTCTGGTATTGCTATGATTCAAATGTTGTTGTGTTTCATGTTGTCTTGCAGTTCCCTTAAGCCATCTTCATATTTTTTTAGTCTTTTTTCATGCAGCTACTCTCCCCGGGTATTTCTTTCTACCTTGTCTTCCAGCTCACTAGTTTAGTCCTTTGCTTCATTCAGCCTGCTTGTAATTCCTTCTAGTGTGTTTTTTATTTCAGAAATTGTACTCTTCATTTCTTCCTGGGTCTTGTTTATAGTTTTTACTTCCCTTTTCATACTGTTGTAGTTTTAACTCAGTTCCTTCTAATTGTCTGTGAATTCCTTGAGAATCCTTATAACCATCCTTTTGCCTTCTATATCTGATAGTTTGCTTGCCTCCATTTCATTCAGCTCTTTTAGTGGGGAGTCTTCCATTCCTTTCCACTGAAGTTTCTTTCTTTGTCTCCCCATTTTCAGTGAGTCTTTTTGTTTGCTTCTGCATTCCGGATACTCTGCTTTGCTAGCTGTCTTTGTAGGGTGAACTTCTATGGTAAGAGTTCTGTGGGACTCAGTGGTGTGGTCTCTTTGACCTCCTTGTCTGGATGCTGTAGGGTTGCCCTTTTTTCCTGTTTGTGTGGGTTTTCTTGTTGCACTTGGGTTTTACCTGTTGGTGGCTCCTTTTTTGGTGGGTTCTCTCCTCCAGTGGGTTTATTGGTATGTACAACTCCCACCTTATGTTGTTTGTGATCAGGGGCTGGGCAAAGATAAAATGGATTAAGATAGCGAGAAAGTATTTTATGAGACTTAAAGTACCAACAAGTAGAAAACAGATAGGAGATCCTTTGGAGAAGTACAGCAATAACCGTGATATTTTACGCAACTAGCTACTTTTTATAAAGGGTGAAAAAGATATTAAGACTCTTATTAGAGGGTAAAAAGAATGTGAACTGACTCCAGAAAGCAGAGCGCTTATGTTAGGTTAGATGGTGAGATATAGTGAGAGTAAGGGCTAGAAACTTGGTGTGGTGTGCGAGAGAATAAAGTTAACCACAACAGTAATAAAGCTCAAGAAGGTAGTGAAATGGACCAAGACCAGGGAAGGGTGTTATGTGGGATTGGAACGACAATAATATGACAAGAAATATATGATCTGAATAAAAAGAATAAAAAGTAAAAGATTAAGAGTAGTGTGTTATTGAAATATGACTGAAGTGAAAGAAGAAAGTTTAAAATGCAATATGAAAGGGAGAATAAAGGAAACCAGTCGTACAATGAAATCAAACTGACAAAACAAAGAAAACTAAAGGGAAAAATAAGTTAAAAAATAAAAATAATAAAAATAACAAATAATAAATAAAATGGAAGTTCTGTAGGATAGCAAAGTGAATTTTGTCTCAGTTGTTGGTGTTAGCCTTCTGATGTCTCTCTGGATCTGTTTTTGATCCTTTCACAGCTCAATGTCTTGTCTCACACTTGGAAAAAAGAAAAAAAAGCCTCCTGCTGACTTTAAACCCACCAAGCAGGTTTTGCTGGTCTTCCTGGATGCTACAGTCCCAGGGGGGCTGGGCTGGGGGGGGGGGGAGGGCGTTCCTTTCCTGTGGTTTTTTGAGAATGGGGACTCTTCTGGGCTACAATTTTCACAGGTGCCGAGCCTCCCGTCCAAACCCTCAGAGGGCTACACAGTCCACACTGTCCTTATGCGCCAGGCTGGCACCTTTAATCCACCTCGATGTGCCAACCTTTGATTAGGTCGTGAGGTGCACCGAGTGGGAGCAACTCCAATTCCTCCTCCCCCCTCTTTGCTGGCCTGGGCGCTGTGAGAATGTGAAGTTCCTTCAGGGCAGTTTAGTTCCCTTATTAAATTAAGTCTCTCTGGGTACTGCTACCTCTCTGAGCCCCTGCTGCCTTCCTTTGATCAGTCCTTGAGGATCCCTGATTTGGAGCAAACTGAGCCCCTCCTTCTCCCTCTGTGCTGCCTGGCGGGAGAGGTCCTTGCACATCAGCCATGAGCCTTTTTTTGAGAGAGAGAATTCCCCTTGGTTGCGGCTGGCCATTCCTAACAAACGCTGGCTTTTCACACAGCCCAACTCTCTGACAAGTCCCCAGACTATCTGGGTCAGGGTCAGTCGCAGCTCAGCCCTCCTCTCATCTTCAGGTGTCACCTGGCTCCCAAATTCTTCTGGTACTGTCCCGGAGGTTGACCACAGCCCCAGTCGGGGAATGCCCCTTGCTGTGTGTCTCCCACTGCATCTTTATTCCTCCCCTGCGCCAGAGACTTCAAGCATCCAGGTCTCTCCTGGCTCAGGACTGGCTTCCCTGCTCTGGGAGGGGAGAGAGCTGCAAAGTTACAATCACTGACACCACTCTCCAAAGCTCCTACAGCAGCTGTGGTCCCTGGCACAGGGCCCTGGGAACACAGCAGCCCCAGTTCCAGGCGCAAGGCCTGGGGACCTTCCAGTCAGTCTAAAAGATCTCCTTTCCATCTGTTTTTAAACATCTTCTGCAATCTTTGGCTTCCAAACTTCGTATAAGCTGGGATTCCATTGGCTGTTCACTCTGTTCTTCAGAAGATCGGCTAGGTATACCAGTTGGGTGCAGGAGCAAGTGGGTTCAGCTCCCACCTACCTCGCCACCATCTTCCTCCCCCTGAATTATAGTTTTTAATAAACATTTCATTATCCCTGTAGGATATTTTTAATTTTTAGTGATAGGAACTGTGACTTATTT